>NC_136409.1:28102500-28682500 GCF_051521515.1 Lactuca serriola | reverse complement strand
AACCATAAGTTAAAGAGGGTCGACTCGTCGAGTCTAGGGAGGAACTCGACGAGTCGGAGCGGGATCCTGGTGTAAAGTAAGTGGCCAACTCGGTGAGTCGGCAAGTCCACTCAGCGAGTTTGGTCTGGGTTGGGAAACCCTAATTTCAGGACTTGGTACCCTATTTAAGCACCTTATTCTCTTCCCCAGCCACCATATCTGTTTTTGGAGCAAGATCTAGCCTTGGGGAAGTAATTTGCAAGCTTTGAAGAAGAAGAAGAAAAAGGAGAAGGAGTTGGGAGGTCCAAGGAGAAGCTTGTTGGTCCAAGATTAGCTTCTTAACCTCATCATTTTCTGGTAATAAAGCTCTCACCTTGGCTATTGTACTTCTAGATCTAGTTTTCCCCCAAATGGATGGTTTTGAGCTCCTAAACCATAAATTCGTAATGATGAAGCAGTTGTATCAGTTCATATTATAGATCTAGACATCCTTGAGCTCCAAGAGCTCAAGAAAGACATATTTTGGTAGCCATGACCTTGTTCAAGCCCAATTAGCCTCCTTAATAGTTAATTTGTAGTGTTTTGGCTTCATTGCATCATAGACACACGTAAAGTTAGGAACTTTACGTGTTCATATAGTCTTAGAAGACCAAATCTATTGTTTGGAGCAAAGGAGAAGCTTTGTGACTCGAAATTATGGGAATGCAAGTATGGACTCGGCGAGTCTGGGAGATGACTCGGCGAGTCGGGCTAGATATCAGACTTGAGTCGTGCAGTAACTCGGCGAGTCACATGGGTAGACTCGGCGAGTTGTATGAAGATGGGCAGGGAATCGACAAGTTGGAAGAACAACTCGGCGAGCATGTTGAAGATTGCCTTAGACTCGGCGAGTCTGTTCTTGGACTTGGCGAGTCAGGTCGCGAAACCCCAAACCCTTCGAGTTAAGACTCGGATCAGTGAGTTGAATGGGGACTCAGTGGGTTGGACAGGTAAGGACTCGGAAATCAGTAGACTCGGCGAGTCATGATCTGACTCGACGATTCGAGTCGCGAATGAAAGGGGTTTCTGAGCTTATGAACTCGGCGAGTCAGTAGGCTGACTCGGCGAGTAGGGTCAACCTGGAAGGTTGACTTGACCAGGACTTTGACTTTGACAAGAGTTGACTTTTGGTGGACTGTCAGACTAAGTGTTATATTGATATTGGTAGCATGGAGAGCTAGAGGAGTAGCGCCTCAGAGGGTTGTCGGTTAGCCGCCAGAGGATTATCAACAGAGCTCAGCAGTTCAGGTGGGTTTCCTTCCAGTAGGAATGGGTCTAAGGCCACAATGCCGACCCGTTTAGCTAGCAGTACTTTCTGGACTTCCGTCCGATGCAGTAGTTAGTATGTTTGAGGCCTTCGTGGCTCAAACAGGATTTATGTGTTACGTGTTCCGGGCTACGGCCCGATGCAGTATGAAGTATATCTATGTTCATGCTAGCTGATATGTTTATGTTATACTATGTTCAGTTAGTTCCGGACTTCGGTCTGATGCAGTTAGTTTCCGGACTTCGGTTCGATGCAGGGGGCAAGGCCCCAGTAACTCCAGACTTCGGTCCGATGCAGGGGACAAGGTCCCAGTTAGTTTTCGGACATCGGTCTGATGCAAGGGGCAAGGCCCCAATAGTCCGGACTTCGGTCCGATGCAGGGGACAAGGTCCTAGTCAGTTTCATGACTTCGGTCCGATGCAGGGGGCAAGGACCCAGTTAGACCGGACCTCGGTCCGATGCAGTGGGCAAGGCCCAGTATGTGCTTTATATGTTATTCTATGGTATGTGGTAGTTTGGGGGAGCTCACTAAGCTTTGTGCTTACGGTTTCAGTTTTTGGTTTTAGGTACTCAGTTCTTAAAAGAGGAGCTCGGAGAGGTTACAGTGCACACATCATAGTCAGTTATCCTGGGAATGCTTACTCTGATAATAAGATTATGTTTTGGATTAATACTCGGAAATGATGTTATGACTTATGATGCGGTTTTATTAAATATGGTTTGAGTAATATTTTGAAAAGAAATTTTTAGTCATAATTTTTGGGTCGTTACAAGTTGGTATCAGAGCCTTGGTTTGAGGGATTCGGACATGCTTGAGAGTGTGTCTGGACTCAAACAAAGGAAACGGTGAAAGGTTTTCAAAAGAAAAACATTTTCGAAAGGAATTTTTGGTAAAAAGGAGTTTGAGAAAAGAAAAGAGTTTTAGAAAAAGCGAAAAGAATATTTAAAAAGAAAATAACTTGAAAAGAGAAAAAGGGTGTGGTGCATGCAATCAGTTGAGCTCAAGTAAGTACTCCCAAATTACCCATACAAGTTTCTGATTACTAGTTTCAGTTTCAATTTTAGTTCTAGTTTCAGTTTCAGTTTCAGTCTCAGTAGAACAGCATGCTAGTATAGGACTAAGGATCTAGGAGGATGCCTTATGTGCCTGCTTATGTGTTTCAGCCTTATGAGAATTGCATGCTATTATTGAGTAGACAACAGTAGGATAGCCGGTTTAAGTTATGCCTGATAGTATGAGTTCAATATTGTATGCTAGTACAGTTTCTTGATTATGAGAATAGTTTGCATCAGTATGTTTCCTTTATCCGAATCTTGCTTGCTCTGTGCTTAGTGGGACTCTAAGTGATGGGAGTTAGCCATTAGGTGAATACATCACATCACATGTGATTAGGGTTGAATAATCTCATAGTGCTGGATTGGGCCCTATTGCGCAGCTCTCGTCTGAGTCTAACCATTGTGGGGAAGAGTCTTTTACTTGAAGGATTATCTGAGCCTCGTCACATGTGATGGTATTCAGGTGGTGGCTAATTGTCATTACGAGGAGGCCTTCAGCAGCTGAGGACTGTTTGGGTGGAGTCAGAGGTTCCCTAGGGCAAGCCTAGGATGAGAGTAGCAAAGATTAGCAGTAGAGAAAAGGGAGTTGGTGGAATTGAGGTAACTCTTCAGGAAAGTACGGATAGATGTGGAAGGTAATATGGGCCTGTACTACTAAAATCAGAGGATCCGTACTCGATTCGAGAAGGGCCGAGGCAAAACCAGGGAACTAGTAGAGGGTGTGTGAGGTCCCTCAGCAGCGGTGTGTATTGATCAGTAATGTGTTGTGTTTTCAGCATGGTGAAGTTGTGCGAGATATATCAGTTGGCAGTTCAGATGCCGGGGAGGGATCTGGCTCAGGCTCTAAAGCCAGACAGTTTGATGATCAGATGAGAGATGTTATTTCTGCAGAGATTATATGTAACATCATTAATCAGACTCCTATGATATTTGGTTCAGTTAGGGAGGCCATTATGGAGCTTTTCGACAATCGTCTTGAGACCTTTAGGGCCGGGATAGTTTCAGGGTAGTTTGGGGCTTGTTTAGAGCCCAATTCTTATGGAGTTCAGGGATCCATCAGAGAGGGAGATCCCATTTTTAACTCTTTCCATCAGGGGACGGGAGTGAGCGGGGCACCCTGTCTGCAGGAAAGATCTCTGCATGATTGGGTAGTTAAGGAGGTTTCGCAAGCCATTCGCAAGGAGTTGCCCGACATTGTCGTAAGGGTCACTGATAGGTTAACCGCGAAGCTCTAGGATCAGACAACAGTTGTTCAGACGATGGATGCGGTCGACGAGGTAACGCATGAGCGAGTGACGCGAAGGGAGTTGGAAAGGAAGAGGAAAACAGATGGGATTCAGTTAGCCATAGGTTCGGGCAAGAGGCCCAAGGGGTTGGATTCGAGATTGAGGGACTATTAGAGCCACAGTCGATGCGGGAAGTTTGGTAGGACGCACGAGGGTGCGTGCAGGCGTAGAAGTGGTGGCGATGCTGGATGTTTCAAGTGAGGCCGGATTGGCCATTTTAGTAGAGATTGTATTGTTAGCATCGCCCAGGGACTTGACCCGATATGTTTCCATTGCATTCAGAGGGGCCACAAGAAGGCCCACTGTCCGAGTTTGCGTACAGTAGGGTAGGTGATAGCTCCTGCCCCTGTGACTTTGAGAACCACTAGCGGTTGTCTGGGCTGGGAAAGGGCGCCCACGGCTCAGAGCCATGTAATCCGATTGATTTCAACAAGGATTCGAGCATCACTGATTGATGGGCGTATGTATCTTTTACCTTCCTGTCAATTATTATTCATGATATTATTGTTATGTTGCTGCATTGATATCAACAAGCATATGTGTTGGGGTATTATATTACCTGCTTGTGACTGAGTTTTATGCCATCTGCATACCTTGGAATTAGAATGATAAATTGGAGGTCGTCCCCTCTAGATCAAGTTACTTCAGATGCAGTGACTGTATTATGTATGTGTAAGATTCAGTAGTGCCTAACTACTTTCGGAAGATGTCATTCGGGTATTGATCAGTTGTATCCTCAGCAGTGACGATTTAAAGCTTCTAGTGAAGTAACTAGCGGATTGTAGGGAAGTGAGTTGGAGTTTTTTACCCTGAACGCAAGTTGTCACGATGCATTCACTAAAGCAAATACAGTGAAGGATTGAAGAGTGAGCAGTTAGTTAAGCAGGAATGGTTCGGATCTGGTAAGGGTTAGTTGGAGCGCCAATAGAGGTAAACATCCACGGGTAGCGGATTGCTCCTTTTCATGGAAGGAAGGTTGGGGAATCCTTTCGACCAGTGAGCAATAAGGAGTTAGCCGGATCCAAGTGGGGGAGAACCCTCCGAGTATACAAGGGTAAGAGTACGCAAATCCAGAATGAGTACGCGATCTCCGAGAAGAAAGAGTTGTAGCACAACGATTGACGGATTGAGGAGTTCAGAGTTGGGAATTTGAGGAACTTCCTAACAATGAGTTCATGTGATCAAGATGGTTACTAGCTGGTTGGGAATTCAAGGTTGGAGGACCTACTGTAGGACTCTAGTGAGTCGGAATGAGGATCTTGAGAACGGTTAGCAAGAGATGCTGTAACGACCCGTCTCCGGTATGATGATTCCTTGGTTTTTATTTTGAAGTTTTGCAAGAGGGACTCGGCGAGTTCATAGCCTGACTCGCCGAGTAGGGACGGGATTTCGAGCACGTGTTAGCTGGCGACTCGGCGAGTCTGTCCGTCTGGGAGAAACCCTAAATCCACGGGTTGCCCACTATTTAAGCCATCTTATGGCCTCCATTCTTGCCTCCTTCACCCTCAGTAAGCTGTGAGAAACCCTAATTCGTCTTGAAGTGATTCTAAGTGATTTTGTGTGCAATTGTGAAGGCTTGAAGAAGGAGAAGAAGAAAGGAGCAAAGAGAAGGATTGTAGAGCAGAGATTCAAGGGAAAACAAGAGTTCTTTGAGGTATTCTTCGGATTTCCTCCCCTTTTATGCTTTAAAACCCTTTCTAGATCTATTTAATGCTTTTCTCAAGCCTTATGTTGATATGGAAACCCTATTATGCCGAGATATCTTTAGATCTGTTCATTTAGGAGTTGTAGAGCCCAGATCTATTGCCTTTATGGAGCTATTTTGCATATTAACCCTAGATCTACCCCTTTTAACTATCTTTTAGCCTTTATTCCCTTGTTCATGTGTTTGTACACGTAAAGTTGGAAACTTTACGTGATAAATCAGCTTATTGGACTTAGATCTATCATTTGTATGTTTTGGATTCGAGCAGAATCGAGTGTAGAATAGTTGCATGGCGGTGACTCGGCGAGTCGGAAGAACGACTCGGCGAGTCGAGTCGCGAGTCCCCGATTTCGTCCTTTTGAGCGGTGTCGAGTGGGACCAGTGAGTAGTGGAGTGGACTCAGCGAGTTTGAGGGTAGACTCAGTAATGGAGGGACTCGGCGAGTTGTTCATACAACTCGGCGAGTCCAAGGCAATCTTCTTAAGCTCAAGAACAACTCGTCGAGTTGTTCATATGACTCGGCGAGTCGGATGAAGATTGTCTGAGTTCTTGGATAGAGAGGGTACTCGTCGAGTCGATGCCATACTCGACGAGTAGCAGCGAGTAGGGTCGAGGAGTGAGAATAGGGACTCGGCGAGTTGGCGGCCCAACTCGGCGAGTCAGGTCAACCGAGAGTTGACTTTGACCTAGAGTTGACTTTGACCGAGAGTTGACCTTGACCTAGAGTTGACTTTGACCAAGGGTAAAAGAGTCATTTTACCCAGTGTAGTGTCTAGTATTTGATTGAGTGTGTTTATGGACTTGTAGCCGGGGAGATACCAGAGCAGCAGCAGTTAGCCCTCAGAGCCATTCACTTAGCAGTTAGTTTACGAGGTGAGTTTCCTCCCAGTAGGAACGGGCATAAGGCCACAATGCCGACCCGTTTAGCTAGTAGTAGTATCCGGATTTTGATCCGATGCAGTAGTTAGCATGTTTGATGCCTTCGTGGCTCAGACAGGATTCATGTGTGTTCATGCTAGTGATATGTTTATGCTATGTTCGGTCAGCTTCGGACTTCGGTCCGATGTCAGCTTCGGACTTCGGTTCGATGTAGGGGACAAGGTCCCAGTCAGCTTCGGACTTCGGTCCGATGTCAGCTTCGGACTACGGTTCGATGTAGGGGACAAGGTCCCAGTCAGCTTCGGACTTCGGTCCGATGTCAGCTTCGGACTTCGGTTCGATGTAGGGGACAAGGTCCCAGTCAGCTTCGGACTTCGGTCTGATGTTAGCTTCGGACTTCGGTCCGATGTAGGGGACAAGGTCCCAGTTAGTCAGCTTCGGACTTTGGTCCGATGGAGGGGGCAAGGCCCCTGTATGTGCTTGATATGTTATTGTATGGTATGTGGTAGTTTGGGGGAGCTCACTAAGCTTCGTGCTTACAGTTTCAGTTTTGGTTTCAGGTACTTCCGCTAGCAGAGGGAAGAGCTCGGGATGATGGCATCGCACACACCACAACTTCAGCTTTTATCCTGGGAGTTGATTTAGTTTTTGATTTGATATGACATGGATATGATACAGTTTTCCGCACAGTGTTTTTTATTATGTTTGGGATACATCACGTATGGTTTTTATGATATGACACTCAGATTATGGTTTTTGGTTATATTGAAAAATGAAATTTTTGGGTCGTTTCAAGTTGGTATCAGAGCGTTGGTTTGAGGGATTCGGATACACTTCCGGGTATATCTGAACTCAAACTAAGGGGAAATAAAAAGATTTTTTTTTTAAAAAAAAGAAGTAAATGTTTCCTAAAGAATTTTGAAAGCACTTAGAAAGAAAGAAAATTTTTAAAACAAGATAAGGGTGTGGTGCATGCGATCAGCCGAGCTCAAGTAAGTACTCCCAAATTACCCATACAAGTTATTTGTTCAGTTTCAATTCCAGTAGAATAGCATGCTAGTATAGGACTAAGGATCTAGGAGGATGCCTTATGTGTCTGCTTTATGTGTTACAGCTTTATGAGTATTGCATGCTAGTATTGAGTAGACAGCAGTAGGATAGCTTGTTTAGGTTATGACTGATAGTATGAGCTTAGCATTGTATGCTAGTACAGTTTCTCGTTATGAGAATAGTTTTGCCTGAGTATGTTTCCTTTATCCGAATGCTGCTTGCTTCGTGCTTTGTGGGATTCTGAGTGATGGGAGTTAGCCATTAGGTGAACACGTCACACCACATGTGATCAGGGTTGAATAATCCTAGAGTGCTGGAACTGGCCCTATTGCGCAGCTCTTGTTTGAGTCCAACCGTTATAGGGACGGGTCTTTTACTTGAAGGATTATCTAATCCTCGTCACATGTGATGGTGTTCAGATGGTGGCTAATTAGCATTATAAGAAGACCTTGAGCAGCTGAGGACTAGTTGAGTTGAGTCTGAGGTTTCCCTAGGGCAAGCCTAGGATGAGAGTAGTAGAGATCAGTAGTAGTAGAAGTGACTTGGTGGAGTCAAGGCAGTTCTTGAAGAAAGTACGGATAGATGTGGAAGGTAGTATGGGCCCGTACTACTGAAAGCAGAGGATCCGTACTCGAATCAAGAAAGGCTGAGACAAGACCAGGGAGCTAGTTGTAGTATCAATGATCCCTTGAGATATTTCAGTTTTCAGATGTAGTTGTGATGTGTTTCAGAATGGTGGTTTTGCGTTCGAGACCAGCAGCCGGCAGTGGAGGTGCCGGGGAGGGATCAGGTTCAGGCTCGGGGGATGAGCGCATGGATGAGCAGACCCGAGAGTTTCTTTCTTCGGAGATTACGCGCATCATTATAGAGCAGACTCCTGTGATCTTCGGTTCGATCAAGGAGGGGATTCTAGAGCTGATGGATGAGAGATTGGGCACCTTCCGTGCCGAGGTGGCGGCCATGATGGGGTCGCGCACGCTTACTTTCAGGGAGTTCAGGGCATGTGGAGCTCCGGACTATCATGGGGCGCGGGACCCCATAGCGAGTACTAGATGGTTGGCGGATGTGGCCAACGCTTTCCGCACTAGCAGGTGTCCCGAGGGGGACAAGGTCAGATTGGCGTCCTGTCTTCTGAAGGACAGGGCACGGGATTGGTGGGAGGAGGTCGGACACTCCATTGGAGATGACACAGCATTGGACGCCATGACTTGGGCTGATTTCTTTACCAGGTTCAGGGCGGAGTTTGCACCGATTATTGAGGTGCAGCAGTTAGCTAGGGAGTTTCAGGACCTCACCCAGACTACAGAGACAGTGGCGGAGATCACCGCCAAGTTCAGGGAGAGGGCTCTTCTCGTTCCTCAGTACGTAGCTGATGAGGAAATGAAGAAGGCCCGTTATCATGAGATGTTGCGGAGCGATATCCGCCAGTTTGTGAGCCGGTCCAGCTGTAAAACGCTGGAAGATATGATTGCTAGGGCTCGGGAGAGGGAGATTGATCTCGAGATGGAGAAGAAGAGGAAACCGGAGGCGGTTTCGGGTTCAGGCGGTTCGGGCAAAAAGCCCAGGGTTTCAGATCACAGGTCCAGGGGACAGCCGAGCCACGGTCGATGTGGTAGGTGTGGGAAGATGCACAATGGAGCGTGCAAGGCAGGGAGTTCCGGCTGCTACAAGTGCGGTCGGATTGGGCATTTGAGTAGGGATTGTACGGCCCCTGCTACTGCCGTTGCAGCATCAGATCTGATTTGCTTTCAGTGCAATCAGAGGGGACATAAAAAGTCCTAGTGTCCGAGCTTAGCCGCAGCGGGGAAGGTGGCTGCACCTGCCCCTGCTACTTTGAGGATTACAGATGGCCGGCAAGGCCGAGCTGATGCGCCAGTGGCGAAGAGTAGGGCGTTTCAGATGACAGCAGAGGAGGCACGAGCGACTCCTGACGTGATGACGGGTATGTATCTTCCCTTCATCTCTTTATTATTATCGTTTGATTATTGCTTATGATTGTATGTTTTATTTAGGGTCGTTCTCTGTGAACGGCATTTCTGCTATGGTATTGTTCGATTCGGGAGCTACCCGGTCATTCGTATCGCTTGCGCTTAGCAAGAGATTTAGTAGAGCTCCTGGGGAGCTGTATTATCCATTAGAGGTTGAGATAGCAGATGATAGGACCGTGAGGGTCGGCAGAGTGCATAGAGGGTGTTCTCTTCAGTTGTTTGATGAGCAGTTTTCAGTGGACCTGGTACCTATTCCCCTGCGAGGGAATAAGGTTATTGTGGGCATGGATTGGCTAAGCCCCAATGGGGCGGTGATTGACTGTGAGCTTCAGCTAGTGAGGGTTCGCAATCCCAGTGGGGGAGAGTTAGTGATTCAGGGCGAGAGACCACAGCGTGGACTGACCTTTTGTTCCGCCGCTAGGGCGAGGCGCTATGTTCAGCAGGGTTGCACCGGTTTTGTAGCTTATGTCTTGGATGCCCTGGAGAAGGGCAAGACGACAGTTGATGATGTTCCTATAGTGCGAGATTACCCGGATGTGTTTCCCGAGGATTTGACTGGGATACCTCCTGAGAGGCAGGTTGAGTTCAGGATCGACCTAATTCCTGGTGCGGCTCCGATAGCCTAGGCACCGTATCGACTAGCTCCCCCTGAGATGCAGGAGTTGTCTACACAGCTGCAGGAGCTGTTAGACAAGGGTTTGATTCGGCCGAGCAGTTTGCCTTGGGGAGCGCCGATTCTGTTTGTGAGGAAGAAGGATGGGTCGCATCGTATGTGTATAGATTATCGGGAGTTGAATAAGTTAACGGTGAAGAACCGTTACCCACTTCCGAGGATAGATGATTTGTTTGATCAACTTTAGGGAGCGTCTTGGTTCTCCAAGATCGATCTATGCTCCGGTTATCATCAGATGCGGGTTAGAGATGAGGATGTTCAGAAGACTGCTTTCAGGACCAGGTATGGTCATTATGAGTTTGTGGTGATGCCATTTGGGCTCACCAATGCTCCAGCCGCGTTCATGGATCTCATGAATCGCGTGTGCAGGCCGATGATGGATCGGTCAGTGATAGTATTCATAGATGATATCTTGGTATATTCCAAGACGCAGGAGCAACATGAGGAACACCTGCGGGAGGTGCTGGAGGCTTTGAGGAGGGAGAGACTTTTCGCAAAGTTCTCCAAATGTGAGTTTTGGTTGCGCGAGGTGCAGTTCCTTGGTCACCTCGTCAACCAGAAGGGTATTTTGGTAGATCCGGCCAAGATTGAGGCCGTGATGCAGTGGGAGGTCCCAAAGTCTCCATCTGAGATTCAGAGCTTCCTAGGGTTGGCAGGGTATTATCGGAGATTTATTCAGGACTTCTCCAAGATAGCAGTGCCGCTCACCCGACTGACCAAGAAGTCGGTGGTATTTCGTTGGGGTCTTGAGCAGCAGACAGCGTTCGAGACCCTCAGGCAGAGATTGTGCGAGGCTCCGATCCTTACCTTGCCAGAGGGAGTAGAGGACTTCGTAGTCTACTGTGATGCCTCGATCACAGGTATGGGAGCAGTATTGATGCAGCGAGGCCATGTGATTGCTTATGCCTCGAGACAGTTGAAGCCTCACGAGGCTAATTATCCTACCCATGATTTGGAACTGGGGGCAGTTGTGTTTGCCCTCAAGATTTGGAGACATTACCTTTATGGGGTCCGTTGTACTATTTACACGGATCACAAGAGTTTGAGGTACCTTATGGATCAGCCGAGTCTGAACATGAGGCAGAGGAGGTGGTTGGATGTGCTAAAGGATTATGATTGTGAGATCCTTTACCATCCAGGGAAGGCCAATGTGGTGGCCGACGCCCTAAGCCGCAAAGTGTCGGCGGCCCCTATCAGAGATCTGTGTTTGAGGATGACAGTGATCACTCCGTTGTTGGAGCGGATCAAGGAGGCTCAGGTGGAGGGCCTCGAGGAGGAGAGGCAGAAGTGTGAGAGGATAGTGGGCCGAGTAGCCTCGTTTGATTATGACAGTCGGGGATTGCTGACGCTTCACGGGAGGGTATGGGTACCGTACTGGGGTGGAGTACGGCAAGTGTTGATGGATGAGGCTCATAAGTCTCGATTTTCTATCCACCCAGGGGCGACGAAGATGTATCGAGATCTTCGACCTGATTATTGTTGGCCTGCATGAAGCGGGACGTCGCCTGGTATGTTGAGAGATGCCTGACCTGCAGGAAGGTCAAGGCGGAGCACCAGAGACCTCACGGCAAGATGCAGCCGTTAGACATTCCCGTGTGGAAATGGGAGGACATCACCATGGATTTTGTCACCAAGCTTCCCAGGACCGCACGAGGAGTGGATTCGATATGGGTAGTAGTGGATTGGTTGACGAAGAGTGCTGATTTTATCCCGATCCAGGAGAGTATATCGGCGGAGAAGTTAGCCGATATCTATGTGCGAGAGATTGTGGCACGTCATGGAGTGCCGGTATCGGTGGTGTCAGACCGAGATCTCTGTTTCACATCCAGATTCTGGAAGCGGTTCCACGACGAGATGGGTACTCGTCTCCATTTCAGCACCGTTTTCCACCCTCAGACGGACGGGCAGAGCGAGAGGACGATTCAGACTCTCGAGGACATGCTTAGGGCATGTGTTCTAGATTTCAGTGGCAGTTGGGATACGTATCTTCCGTTGGCGGAATTTTCGTATAACAACAGTTATCATGAGAGCATTGATCGACATCCCTTTGAGATGCTATATGGGAGGAAGTGTAGGACCCCGATTTGTTGGGGCGAGGTCGGTCAGCGAGTCATCGGGAGCACAGAAGTGGTGCTCAAGACGACCGAGTTGATCCAACAGGTCCGTAGTAGACTGCAGACTACACAGAGTCGGCAGAAGAGCTACGCCGATAGGAGGCATTCGGACTTGGAGTTCCAGGTGGGGGATATGGTCCTTCTGAAGGTCTCACCTTGGAAGGGTGTCATCAGATTCCGGAAGAGGGGCAAGTTGGGCCCCAGATTTATTGGTCCTTTCAGGGTTTTGGCCCGGGTGGGTCGGGTTGCTTATCGGTTAGATCTTCCTGAGGAGCTTAGTCAGATCCACAACACTTTCCATGTGTCTCAGTTGAGTAAGTGTTTGGTAGATGAGTCAGCAGTCGTCCCCCAAGAGGATATTCAGGTTGATAGCAGCTTGAATTATATTGAGAGGCTGGTCGCGATTCTGGACCGGAAGACCAAGACCTTGAGGAACAAGGAAATTCAGTTAGTGAAGGTGCAGTGGCAGCACATAAAGGGATCGAAATGGACGTGGGAGGCAGAGGAGGAGATGAGAGAGCACTACCCAGAGATATTTGCAGATTCAGTCGTAGCAGACTTCGAGGGCGAAGTCTGAGATAAGTGGGAGAGAATTGTAACGACCCGTCTCTGGTATGATGATTCCTTGGTTTTTATTTTGAAGTTTTGCAAGAAGGACTCGGCGAGTTCATAGCCTGACTCGCCGAGTAGGGACGGGATTTCGAGCACGTGTTAGCTGGCGATTCGGCGAGTCCATATTCTGGACTCGGCGAGTCTGTCCGTCTGGGAGAAACCCTAAATCCACGGGTTGCCCACTATTTAAGCCATCTTATGGCCTCCATTCTTGCCTCCTTCACCCTCAGTAAGCTGTGAGAAACCCTAATTCGTCTTGAAGTGATTCTAAGTGATTTTGTGTGCAATTGTAAAGGCTTGAAGAAGGAGAAGAAGAAAGGAGCAAAGAGAAGGATTGTAGAGCAGAGATTCAAGGGAAAACAAGAGTTCTTTGAGGTATTCTTCGGATTTCCTCCCCTTTTATGCTTTAAAACCCTTTCTAGATCTAGTTAATGCTTTTCTCAAGCCTTATGTTGATATGGAAACCCTATTATGCCGAGATATCTTTAGATCTGTTCATTTAGGAGTTGTAGAGCCCAGATCTATTGCCTTTATGGAGCTATTTTGCATATTAACCCTAGATCTACCCCTTTTAACTATCTTTTAGCCTTTATTCCCTTGTTCATGTGTTTGTACACGTAAAGTTGGAAACTTTACGTGATAAATCAGCTTATTGGACTTAGATCTATCATTTGTATGTTTTGGATTCGAGCAGAATCGAGTGTAGAATAGTTGCATGGCGGTGACTCGGCGAGTCTGAAGAACGACTCGGCGAGTCAAGTCGCGAGTCCCTGATTTCTTCCTTTTGAGCAGTGTCGAGTGGGACCTGTGAGTAGTGGAGTGGACTCAGCGAGTTTGAGGGTAGACTCAGTAATGGAGGGACTCGGCGAGTTGTTCATACAACTCGGCAAGTCCAAGGCAATCTTCTTAAGCTCAAGAACAACTCGTCGAGTTGTTCATATGACTCGGCGAGTCGGATGAAGATTGTCTGAGTTCTTGGATCGAGAGGGTACTCGTCGAGTCGATGCCATACTCGACGAGTAGCAGCGAGTAGGGTCGAGGAGTGAGAATAGGGACTCGGCGAGTTGGCGGCCCAACTCGGCGAGTCAGGTCAACCGAGAGTTGACTTTGACCGAGAGTTGACCTTGACCTAGAGTTGACTTTGACCAAAGGTAAAAGAGTCATTTTACCCAGTGCAGTGTTTAGTATTTGATTGAGTGTGTTTATGGACTTGTAGCCTGGGAGATTCCAGAGCAGCAACAGTTAGCCCTCAGAGCCATTCACTCGGCAGCCAGTTCACGAGGTGAGTTTCCTCCCAGTAGGAACGGGTCTAAGGCCACAATGCCGACCCGTTTAGCTAGTAGTAGTATCCAGATTTTGACCTGATGCAGTAGTTAGCATGTTTGATGCCTTCGTGGCTCAGACAGGATTCATGTGTGTTCATGCTAGTGATATGTTGATGCTATGTTCGGTCAGCTTCGGACTTCGGTCTGATGTCAGCTTCAGACTTCGGTTCGATGTAGGCGACAAGGTCCCAGTCAGCTTCGGACTTCGGTCTGATGTCAGCTTCGGACTACGGTTCGATGTAGGGGACAAGGTCCCAGTCAGCTTCGGACTTCGGTCCGATGTCAGCTTCGGACTTTGGTTCGATGTAGGGGACAAGGTCCCAGTCAGCTTCGGACTTCGGTCTGATGTTAGCTTCAGACTTCGATTCGATGTAGGGGACAAGGTCCCAGTTAGTCAGCTTCGAACTTCGGTCCGATGGAGGGGGCAAGGCCCCAGTATGTGCTTGATATGTTATTGTATGGTATGTGGTAGTTTGGGGGAGCTCACTAAGCTTCATGCTTACAGTTTCAGTTTTGGTTTCAGGTACTTCCGCTAGCAGAGGGAAGAGCTCGGGATGATGGCATCGCACACACCACAGTTTCAGCTTTTATCCTGGGAGTTGATTTAGTTTTTGATTTTGATATGACATGGATATGATACAGTTTTCCGCACAGTGTTTTTTATTATGTTTGGGATACATCACGTATGGTTTTTATGATATGACACTCAGATTATGGTTTTTGGTTATATTGAAAAATGAAACTTTTGGGTCGTATTTTTGGGTCGTTTCAGATGCTTTCGTGTTAGTAGTTAGTGGAAGAGACAGCCTGCAGAGCATGGTAAAGCGGCAGGAAAGCCAGAACATTTTTCCAGCAATAGCCAGTTAGTAAGGAAAGTGTTGTAAGTCTGTGGGGGTAGCCGTAGCATTCACTAGCAGTCAGACAGTAGTAGAGTGTTGTAAATCTACAGGGGTAGCCGTAGCATTCACTAGCAGTCAGATAGTAGTAGATTGTTGTAAGTCTGCGGGGGTAGCCGTAGCATTCACTACCAGCCAGATAGTATTAGAGAGTTGTAAGTCCACGGGTGTAGGCGTAGCCTTTATCAGGTTGGTAGGCAGCATGAGCGCGTTTTTTGACGCGGGGGAAGCAGTAGTACTCACCAGTTCGGGTGCAACAATGAGTATATGGGATCCACAGGTTAGATTTCGGATTTCCCAAATGGTTCAGTTTTGGTTAAGTCGGCGATTTGTCAGTGGATCGTCACCACAGTTATGAGATCAGGGAAGCAGTGGACCGCTTGGGTTCATGTATGTTAAGGGTTATCGTTATTCTGGGAGCCATCATTTTTTTAGTCTTGGATTTGATGATGTCAGGATTCGACGTATGGACCCGGTCGGTTGGATCAGGAGGTTGTTAGGGTCACAGTGTCAGGATGACTAGTGGAAACTAATTCCAGAGAAAGATTTCATTCAGAAGTCATGGGAACGACTAAGTAGGGAGTCCTTGGGCTCCACAGTTGAGTTGGAACTCGGTGTTGCAAATAACCGACGAATGATTGGAGACCAGGAAGGTCTTGAGATATTTTGGGAAGCAGCCATATAGCAGTTCAGTGTTTCAGCCAGTTCAGTGTTTCATCCAGTTTAGTGCTTCAGTCAGTTCAGTGTTTCAGCCAACTCAGTGCTTAAGTTTGTTCAGTATTTCAGCCAGTTCAACGTTTCAGCCAGTTCAGTGCTTCAGCCAGTTCAGTGTTTCAGCCAGTTCAGTGCTTCAGTCAGTTCAGTGCTTCAGTCAGTTCAGTGTTTCAGTCAGTTCAGTGTTTCGGGCAGTTCAATGTTTCAGGCAGTTCAGTGTTTTAGGCAATTCAGTGTTTCGGGTAGTTTCAGTGTTATGGACAGTATTAGTATGTGTTTTCGAATGCAAGTGCTGACGGTATAGTTGGTTGATATGGAAATAGCAAGTCCCTCCCAGCAGGATCAATTGAGTCTTCTGCCAAGTATAAGTGATTTGCAAGGATAATTAGGCAGGTACCCTTTCTTTCAGGATGGAAGGCTCGAGTTAGTGGAAGTTGAGTAGTCAGATGGGAGATAAGCAGGCTGGTTCCAGCAGCATCGATTCAGTATGAGCGGCAGAGTGGATAGAGCAGTTATAGATAGTTGAAGTATCTTCAGTAGTCGCTGGAAGCGACTAGGAGGTTGTGATGGGTTGTAGTGACCGGTGGGAGTCCGGTAACCCAGTAGTCGCTGGAAGCGATTAGTTGGACCAGGGTGGTCTCAGTGCATCTGGTAGGCGGATGAGGGGCAATAGAATTTTCAGTCTAAGGTAGTAACGATAAAGGAAGTATGGTAAGAGGTAACAAGTTGACAGTGGGTGCTACGCCTCTCACAACAGGGTTGGATAATCTCAGAGGGGAGGGTTTGACCTTGTTGCGCAGCTCTCGTATGAGTCTTAACCGTTGCAGGGATAAATCTTTCACTCGAAGGATTATCTGATCCATTCGCTGGGACAGGTTCTTAGCACTAAGTTATGGAAATGAGAAGAATTCAGTATGTACCAGCAGTAGTGACCAGCACTGAGAGTGGCTAGAATGATGGACAAAGGGTTAGAGCCACCATGCAGGGTGTTGGAGGCGGATTGCAGGTCAGTTGACCATAGCGAACTTCGAGGACGAAGTTTAGTTTAAGTAGGGGAGAGTTGTAACACCCGAAATTAGAAAGGTCAAGAAAGGAAAGGAAAACCATAAGTTAAAGAGGGCCAACTCGTCGAGTCCACGGAGGAACTCGCGAGTCGGAGCGGGATCCTGGTGTAAAGTAAGTGACCGACTCGGCGAGTCGGCAAGTGGACTCGGTGAGTCTGGTTTGGGTTGGGAAACCCTAATTCCGGGACTTGGTACCCTATTTAAGCACCTTATTCTCTTCCCCAAGGCTCATTTGCAGCCCCTCTCACCCAGAACACCAAACCCTAGCCACCATATCCGTTTTTGTAGCAAGATCTAGCCTTAGGGAAGTAATTTGCAAGCTTTGAAGAAGAAGAAGAAGGAGAAGGAGTTGGGAGGTCCAAGGAGAAGCTTGTTGGTCCAGGATTAGCTTCTCAACCTCATCATTTCTTGGTAATAAAGCTCTCACCTTGGCTATTGTACTTCTAGATCTAGTTTGCCCCCAAATGGATGGTTATGAGCTCAAAAACCATAAATTCATAATGTTGAAGCAGTTGTATCAGTTCATATTGTAGATCTAGTTTGCCCCCAAATGGATGGTTATGAGCTCAAAAACCATAAATTCATAATGTTGAAGCAGTTGTATCAGTTCATATTGTAGATCTAGACATCCTTGAGCTCCAGGAGCTCAAGAAAGTCATCTTTTGGTAGCCATGACCTTGATCTAGCCCAATTAGCCTCCTTAATAGTTAATTTGTAATGTTTTGCCTTCATTGCATCATAGACACTCGTAAAGTTAGCGACTTTACGTATTCAGATAGTCTTAGAAGACCAGATCTATTGTTTGGAGCAAAGGAGAAGCTCTGTGACTCGAAATTATGGGAATGCACATATGGACTCGGCGAGTCGGGCTAGATATCAGACTTGAGTCGCGTAGTAACTCGGCGAGTCATATGGGTAGACTCGGCGAGTTGTATAAAGATGGGTGGGGACTCGACGAGTTGGAAGAACAACTTGGCGAGCCTGTTGAAGATTGCCTTAGACTTGGCTAGTCAGTTCTTGGACTCGGCGAGTCAAGTCGCGAAACCCCAAACCCTTCAAGTTAAGACTCGGATCAGTCAGTTGAGTGGGGACTCAGTGAGTTGGACAGGTCAGGACACGGAAATCAGTAGACTCGGCGTGTCATGGTTTGACTTGGCGAGTCGAGTCGCGAATGAAAGGGGTTTCTGAGCTTATGAACTCGGCGAGTCAGCAGGCTGACTCGGCGAGTAGGGTCAACCTGGAAGGTTGACTTGACCAGAACTTTGACTTTGACAAGAGTTGTCTTAGTTGACTATTGGTGGAAAGTAAGACTAAGTGTTATATTGATATTGGTAGCACGGAGAGCTAGAGGAGCAGCGCCTCATAGGGTTTTCGGTTAGCCGCCAGAGGTTTATCAACAGAGCTCAGCAGTTCAGGTGAGTTTCCTTCCAGTAGGAGCAGTCTAAGGCCACAATGCCGACCCGTTTAGCTAGCAGTAGTTTCTGGACTTCGGTTCGATGCAGTAGTTAGTATGTTTGATGCCTTCGTGGCTCAGACAGGATTTATGTGTTACGTGTTCCGGGCTACGACCCAATGCAGTATGCAGTATATGTGTGTTCATACTAGTTGATGTGTTTATGTTATGCTATGTTCATTTAGTTCCGGACTTCGGTCCGATGCAGTTAGTTTCCGGACTTTAGTCTGATGCAGGGGGCGAGGCGCCAGTTAGTCCGGACTTCGGTCCGATGCAGGGGACAAGGTCCCAGCTAGGTTCCGGACTTCGGTCCGATGCAGGGGGCAAGGCCCCAGTAGTCCGGACTTCGGTCCGATGCAGGGGACAAGGTCCCAGTCAGTTTCAGGACTTCGGTCCGATGCAGGGGGCAAGGCCCCAGTTAGCCCGGACCTCAGTCCGATGCAGTGGGCAAGGCCCAGTATGTGCTTTATATGTTATTGTATGGTATGTTATTGTACGGTTTCAGTTTTTGGTTTCAGGTACTCGGTTTTTAAAAGAGGAGCTCTGAGAGGTTGCAGTGCACACACCATAGTCAGTTAGCCTTGGGATGCTTACTCTAATAATAAGATTATGTTTTGGATTAATACTCGGAAATTATGTTATGACTTATGATGCGGTTTTATTAAATATGGTTTGAGTAATGTTTTTAAAAGAAATTTTTAGTCGTGATTTTTGGGTCGTTACAACCACTTTCCTACTTTCGTCTAGTGAGAGTCAATCAATCCATTTTATATTAGTCTTACTTCATAATAGCTCCCGTAATCATGACTGAATATGAAGCTTTAGAATAACAAGATTATTCATCGATTAAACATGCTAATATACAAAACAACCAGAATAAATGTAATGATCATAGCCTAGTATATCAAAACTTATAAATAGTTTTTGTTACTATGTTTCAATATCCAAATACTAAATTCAAATCAAAATCCCATTACTAGAATAATAAAAGTCTTATCGCTGAAGTGTCAACACTTATACTTAGCTTAAAGGAAAGACTTTATTAATGGGTTCAACTAAAATTAATTTTTGTGAATTCTGAGAGTACTATCATCTCCATATTTGACATTACTCTAAGTATAGTTAAATATTTTGGAGAATATAATTGGTGCACTTTTGTAACATAGAATTTGTTAGCTTGATTATGTACACTCTATTACGCACAAAAGATTTATAGGTTATCCCCGAATGGAAGGATTCAACCTATTTTTCCAATGATCTAGTTCATCTAAATATATTTGATTTGAAATTCTGTAAAGCAGTGTATTCTTATTTAGTAGATTGTGCTCTTTTGTTTTGCTTGGATCTCATTCAAACTAAACTTACTCTTCATTCCAAAACGAATTCATAATCTAATTATAATTCATAATTATCTATGTCTATTTAGAAATCAAAATCATATGTAGATCCTTAAATTAAGATTTTGTTCTAAACTAATTATCTCTTAGCTCTTCTTAAGTATTCTTAGCATGTTCTCATAGTCGTCTAGTGACTTAACCATGTATTCAATTTTGTATCTCATGATATGACATGAATGATGGATTCATTTCCCAAGAAAATAGAATATAAATCATTTCATCTAGCTCAACCTATGAGCAAGATCCATTTGAGACAATCTAAAAAATGGTGTAATGTGACAATGTCACGAATCTTCCAAAGGAATCTTGTATCTTGACCTCTTGCAAGATATTTCCATTTAATACAAAAAGAATTATAAAGCCTTTAACATTCATCTTTATCTATCACATATAGATTTTACATTCCAAGAAGGTATTTTGTCATTCCTAAGTCTTTCATTTTAGAAATACTTATAGAGTCAAGGTGAAAACCACATTGCATAGTCGGAATGCCATTTCAAATGATTAAGTATGTCTCTTTCATACAAGATTAGGAATATCACTAACCGCCCACAGGTTATTAGTAAACACACACATGTTCTTTTTCATTTTGATATAAAAGCATACCTTGTATCTTTATATTAAAATAAATATTCCAACTGTAACATCCTGACTCTCTGGTATAATATTTAATTTATTTATTTTCATAATTTCAGAGCAACTCAATGAGTTGGATGCCCCAACTCACCGAGTGGAGGAGTTAATTGGCCGCGTGATTTCTAGAATCTACTTGACGAGTTAGAGGACCCCAACTCGATTAGTAGGTGGTGAGTAAGAAAACCCTAATTTTCGAGGTTTATGTCCTATTTATAGGACCTTAAGCCTTCTTATCTGCCACCCTTGTTACCCTAATACCCTGTGAGAAACCCTAATCATGTGTATTTGTTTGTGAGAGAGAGATAGAATCTAACTTTTGGTGTTCTATTGCATATTTGGAAGAGAATTGAAGAGCATCAAGCCTTGGAATGAGAAGAGGCTTTTGGATCAAGTCTTTTCCTGTGCTAGCTTTAGTTTGGAGGTAAAAAGCTACCACCTTCAGCAATTCTTTTGACAGGTCTCCTTCTAGGGAGTTTTAGTGCTTTTTGCCCTTATCTTGTGGTTCTTGAGTTCCTGGAGCTTGTCATGTAGTTGAGACTCCATATCTGGACAAAAGGAGGTCCCATGAGCCCAAAGATCCATGCTTTATCAAGCTTTGGGCAAGTCTCCATACATGAAACCCTTTATGAAGCTTGTTTTGGCATTTTTGAGCCCTAGACGCCATGCATGAACATAAAGCTTGCAACTTTACGTGATAACTTAGACTTATAAGGTTAGATCCAGAGTATGAGATGCCATTTCTACCTAAAAACGTATGAATGAGGAAATGCTCTGAAGGGACTCGACGAGTCGGTGAGCTGACTTGATGAGCCGGTTAGGGTTTTCCCCGACGAGTCTGGACTCGTTGTAACTCGGCGAGTTGATGTGAAAACTCGACGAGTCGAGTTGGACATTTACAATATTTCTGAGAAAATGAAGGAACTTGACGAGTTGCATAGATGCACTCGTGAGTTGACTCAACATGGACTGTTAACTCGAGTGTTGACTTATGTTGACTTTTAAGGTTTGCTCAAGACATGGATTATGGAGACCACGGAGGGGTGAAATGGTCGTTTACCCTTTCCAAGGGTTAGAGAAAGAGGTTCACTAAAATTATTTGGGTTGAGGTGATAAGTGTTAATTAGAGACGATTATGACATGTATGTGAGGATTAGACCGTTCGAGGGGTACCATGTTTATTAGCTTACTTACGAGGTGAGTCTTCTCACTATAGTTACCATGAGTGGTAACATTGTGTGACCGAAGGGTCTTGTATGCTTCTATTGAGAATTGTGATATAGTTCATTATGTCTTTGTGATTTGTGTTGTGTATTGTTCCGAGCTTTATTGAGTTAGGACCGGTGGGTCCATCCCGAGTTGTGGGACCAGAGGGTCCCCACGAGACATATTAACTGGAGGGTCTCCATAGTGATATAGCCATGAGAGGCTAATGAGATATGTGTGGTATATTAGGGAACTCACTAAGCTTTGTCCTTACCATGTTATGTGATATGTGTTTCAGGTACTTCTTAGGATCACGGGATGGCGCCAGATTGATTGTACACACTATATGGAGTTTATGTTTTAGAGGATCCTGGATTATTATAAGACGATTATGATTGTGTTTTGTGATAATTTAAACAGTTGTGGATTTTTTTGAAAGTTCATTGGAATTATGTGATTTTTAAAATGAAAAATTTACCTGAAAATTTACTGTGTGACAAGTTGGTATCAGAGCTTTCGTTTGAGGGATTCGGATGTACTCTCGGGTATGGCTGGACTCAAACTGAGGAATTGACAAAATTTTATAAAGATAAATGATTTTTCTAAAACCAGTAAGAGTTTTAAAGAGAAAACGAGACGGGGCAGTGTATACAATCAGCCAGAGCCCTAACAATGATTTCCCAAAATACCCTTATTTCTTATTATTATGGGATATTTATGAGATATTAGGAATGCATGCTAGAGGATAAGCTAGGTATTTTATAGTTTAGGTCTAGAGTTGCATGATTTGTGATGCCTTAGCATAGGAGATGTTGATGATTGATGTTTTATGTTATTTGCCCTGAGTATGTATGAGTGGGAGTATCTAGCGGGAATCTCTTATAAAGAGTTCTGAGTCGAGGGATAATCAGGAGAGACACCTATATGGGAATAGGAGGAGCCTACTGAGAGAGTAGTTTGATATCCATGAGATATATAGTACTTGTGAATTAGGATCCTAAGAGAAGGACGTGGGGTGACTATGGGTTAGTGTGGAAAATAGTATTGGGCTTGTACTACTAAAGGCGTCAAGTAAGAATCTTAGGATGCTAAAGAGCGTGTAGGGGTGGGTAATAGAGTGTGTGTATTGAGCTAGTCTCTGATGATTTTATGTTTACGTTTCAGAGACACTATAGTGATTCACCGCAACAACCCCGGGGGCAGTGGTATCAGTGATGAGGAGATCCGCAGGGTCATTGCGGAGGAAGTGGCCGATACTATTAGAGAGACTATACCAGAGATGTTCGGGTCTATTAAGACTAATTTGATCGAGACTTTCGATGAGTGATATGCTCCTATCACGGAGGCTAATGCTGATGCAGCCACTATAGCTGTGGCTACTGCTAGGCCATAGGGAGGTGACTTATTGTTGTTCTGGGAGTTTAGCAACACGAAGTCACCAAGGTTTAATGGGACACATGATCCGATTGCTACGATGAGATGGATCTCCAACATTGAGGGATGTTTCTACACGTGTTCATGCCCAGATTACCTGAGAGTTCGGTTTGCGCTGAACCAGCTTCGCTTAGGAGCGAAGCACTCGTGGAAGTTGATGACTACTAGTTTTACTCCTACAGACCATGCTACAGTGACATGGGAGAGGCTTACACAGTTGTTCCGAGATGAGTATGTTCCCCAGGTAGAGAGGGAGCAGTTAGCCCAGGATTTTCTGTCTTTTGCCCTGAGCACGTGTCTACTAAGCAGGCACGTGTGAGCCGATATATGAGCATAATGAGGAGGGATATATGGGATTTTGTGGCAAACTCATTATATTGGACATTGGTTAAGCTTCAGACCAATTCCAGGAGGAGGGGGATTGAGCTAGAGTTGTAGATCAGAGAGGAGGGTAAAGACAGGAGACCAGTATAGTCGCAGCCGGTGACGAAGCGGACAAAGCCCGCTGATACGAGAGCAGGGGCAATTGTCGCAAGTGCGGAAAGAGTCCTGAGGGATCTTTCTGATCAGGGATTTCCTACAAATGTGGCAAGGAGGGGCACATGGTAAAGGACTACCCTAAGTGATTTACGATTTGCTTTCATTGCAACCAGACCGGCCATTGGAAGGCCGAGTGCGTGCCAAGAGCTTCAAAAACCCGTAACTTTCGCGTACGAGCTCCGTTTTTGACGCTCTTTATATCCACGCGAAGGTGAGAAAATACTCTACAACTTTCATTTAGACTCCGTCGGCTAATTATGAATTTATTTTTAGGTATATTTTAATTAATAGGTCGGGACACGATAACTTCGTTAAAAATCCGTAACTTCTTCATCCGACGTCCGTTTTCGTCAGACTTTTTATTATTATACTCCTATTGTCGGGCTCTCCAACTTTCGTTTAGGTTGTGTCGGCTAAAGATCGCTCGATCTCTTTTTCGAGTTTTTAGCTGTCTACTACTAGGTTAGAAACTTCGGAAAATCATAACTTCCTCATACGAAGTCAGATTTGGGCGTTCTTTTTATGCATGATCACGGTTTAACGTAATCTACGACTTTCGTTTAGATACCTAAGGCTAAAAATTATTGTATCAAAACTTTGCATTTTATGTCTACCAGCGTTGCCGGCTCTCACCGTGAATTTTAGACTGGTCATAACTTCTTCGTTATAACTTGGATTTTTGTGTTCTTTATATGTACGAAAACCTTGATACGAGTTCTACCACTTTATTTAACCCAAATATGATTTTAGGGAAGTCAATTTTTGGCTTAAATTTGACTGGCGTTACATTTTATCATCTCAAAATATCGGGTTGTCACATCATCCCCCTGTTAGAGGGAATTTCGTCCCGAAATTCGAGTTTTAAGTAGTATTAACAATCATACTACGGACATGAGTTTGCTTCTCGTGTTCTCAGGTGAACTCTGGTCCTCGCTTGGCATTCCAGCGAACCTTTTACTATCGGGATACGACTTTGCTTCTGTCATTTGACATTTCTGGGATGATAACTCTTCTTGGTTGAATGTATGTTGAATGTTTTTGTGGTTTGTGAACATAGTATACCTTGTACCCTACAAATAGTGTCTCTAGATCTTCGGAGCAATCCTCGCTGCTCCTGAATTAGGGTCATGTGTTGAACAGTCAAATTCTTGTGTCTTAAGCTGTCTTGAGGTATAGGTAGTGATCTTTCCCCTTTCATAATAATACAACCAAGCCCTTGGTTAGATGTATCGCATTACACCATGCAATATTCTATCCTCTTTTTGGTAGGGATAATATTGGTGCGATGCATCAGACTTACTTTAGTGTTTGGAACACTCTTTCTTGTTTATAGACAATTACGATGCTCTTCCACGTGAAAAACTTGTCCTAAAGAATCTCCTTCTGAGGAGTTTGTTAAGCTCGCTAGGAAGTTCTCGCACCTCGGTTGGAGCTAGACAATAAGGTGATTTGGCTACTAGAACTAAGTCGATTCTGAATTTGACTTGACGCCGCGTTGGTAGTCTCGGTTGTTCTTTCGGAAAGGTGTTGGGAAAAGCCGCATACTTCTTGGACGTTCTGAATGTCCTTCACTTCTTGGCACGTCTCGGCGATGTGTGCAAGGAATACATGATATTCCTTTCGTAAGCATTTCTGAGTATGCATACACGAAAAGATGAGAGGGTTTGTACTGGGTTCATGGCTGTAAATAACTAGGGCTTCGTTGTTTTAGGGAGGTTGGGACGAACTGCTTTATCAAAGCACCTGATGTTCGCTCGAAGTAGACTGAATCAACTACTACTGATTATGATGTCAAAATCTGTGGGTGGATTAGCTGTCGTGAAGGTCTAAAAGAAGTATGACTACGCATGAATTAGGGGAAAAGGATAGGTATTTCTAAGTTTATTCTTACGGAAGTACGATCATTCGTAGTCTTGGGCAGTCTTCGTCCTGAAGTTCATAGTAGAACTCATACCTAGTTCATCCATCACAATCTCAGGTATACGAGTCGTTTATAATTAAGATTGAAAAGGTAGTCGAATAAATGATTCTTCTTTGAGCCCTCATCCCATCGAAGAAAAGAAGTTAAAGTGGATTTGTCAATTCCGAATTTGTAGAACCTTGATTATATATCACCCCTATGTACCCGTTCATCAGCGAAGTTCAACCGTATGGACCCTTTGGATTTTGAACTTGACGTACTGTACAAGTGTTACTTCGGAGATTCCTTTGGAAAAGAAAAGAACTATGAGGTATTCTATACATGGGTACTTCGGTGTTCTGGAATGATGGTTTCGCTAGAAAGACGTTTTCGGAGAAGGAGATGTACGTATGAAGCTGTTTTTGTGAGGATCAAATTGAATCAAATCGTAAGATAATGTTGGAGTCATAAGGAAACTTAAAGACATTTGATTTGAATATGAAACGTTTACAGACGAAACACAACCGTGCAACCATCAACAGAGTCACAGTACTTTAGACTACTACAAGTCTATTGGCTTGAATAAGGTATACTATAAATGGCAAGTATACACAGTATGAGCATCCCTATACTGACGGGATCCCGCAAAGTATAAGACTCTGATTGTGCTAGTTTTGGATGGTTTATAAGTCTGTTACAACGAAATGCCTAAATTACATTAACGTGAGTTCGCAGTAGGTTCTCCTGCAGCTGTGACCCTGAGAATCCTACCGTCCGCGCCAGAGTTCTTTGTTATAGGACAATCCTTCTTGAGATGCCCTATCTCCCCACATTGGTGGCATGACTGGCTAGTACTTAGCCTTGGTGGTGGGAGTGAGGTGTTTAGCCAGGGTTATGTGGACACGAGTGCCTTCCTCATTACACCACCTTGGAAACTGCTTCCTAAAGCGTTCTACAGGAGTTGCCATTTGTTGCTTTCCCTGTTTGGCATTACCATCGGAACTCTCGACTTCCTTGTCGGTTTTGTTTGTGTTGCCTGAGTTGATGTGCGTAAGGAATGTTGTCACCGCAGCTGCTACTGCAGCTTGTAATGAAGCGGCGTCGATATGGAGGATAGGGTTTTTCGTTGCTCATCGGATCGTTTCCGGATGACGATATGATTTTTTTTTGTAATACGAAAGATAAAGATTTTTGTGAGTGATTCTGGTTGACTCTAGATGTACTTCGATTGCTTTAAGTAAAGAGTAAGAGTATGTTCTCGCAAGTTTGACCTACATCCCTATGATGCAGTCCTAGTACGGATTGGAAGTATGTTCATGACGGTTTGATCTACATCCCTATGATGCAATCATAGTATAGAGTAGAAGTATGTTTGTAAAATGGTCTTTCAAGACGTTTGTCGTTCCAGCTGAGGTATAGTTGGTTGGTGGATAACATGATCCAACCGCTAGAAGAGACATGGAAATGCCTCCGGAGTTAAATTACTATAGTCCAATGACTTGACTAAAGCATATTAACGAAGGTATGATGAGGGTTTTTGAACCAAAGTTGACACGGGAGTTAGCCGACTGTCAATATCATCGACGCTTTACGATGTAATAAGCTTAGGAAAAATTTGACTTTGAAGAAGGTCTTACATCATATTCAGAGTAGGAAGGTTTTAGCAGCATAAGGCCCAACTTATAGTACAAGATAGTTTCATAGAAAATGTTGCATCGGGCATAGACAGAAAAATAGTCCATTTAAACAAGGTATGGGAACAAAGCCTTTCTTTCTGGCGGAGGTCATCCTTCTGGTGAACTCTCAGTTAGCCAATTAATGTTCCATTATTATTAAGAAGGTGTCCTTCGTACACCCGTTGGAGTTCTTATGACTTCGGCTTGCGTTTCAGCTAATGCTTGTAGCAGGGTCTCATGGTCTCTCTTAGTTCTCTCACGAGTGTTTTCAAGATGATTGGTGTAGATGGTGTGCATTCTTGCATTGGTATTTAACTTCTTTGATATAATGGAGCGTCGTCCTGCCTTGAATTTCGTTTTGATCAACTCTGCGGATCAGTATTGTTAGAACTTTGTCTGCTGAGCTCCCTTCGCTTAAGTGGTAGTAGCTTCGGTCTCCTTTTGACGACATAGGTTGATCTTGCTCCGCGCTCCATGTTTCTAGGCATATTACCCAAGGAAGTGTCGGGCCATGAAAAGCTAGACTAGGGTTACGGTTTGAATTGGAAGTTACCGGGGGTAGGTTCTCTTTCTCGAGTTCAGAGTTATCATCGTCTGAAAGATCTTCAGTATGGTGACCATTCAAAAGGGATTGGATGATCATTCTCTGGTTCTTCTCTAAACCATCCATCACTGCCTTTGTTCGGGAAGTACGAGTCGTCGTGGGGATGGGGTCCAGCTATGTTATCTATACGGTAATTTGGGGTATAAGAATCTAACATATAAGTAGTTTATAGAATACACAAAATACTCCTCTAGTATTTTAGGTTTACGTTATATTCTTCCCATTGTGGTGTTGTGGGTAAGTTTTTAGACTTGTTGCAACTCACAACCACACTTAGGCACATGCTAGTCAACCCTTGGAAAATATAGTTGATCAGGCTATATCATCCCAGTTTTGACTATATGTCTCTAAGTCTACTTGTGTTGCCCAATTATCGTAATACTTTTGTTCCGTCCTAGTGGTACTGATTTTAGTATGTATGCAGGCACGTATACTTACTTAAATATTTTATTATTTAAAAGTATAATCTCTTTATCAGAGTATTTTAATCCCTATTGTATTTATAGTTCGTATATCTTTTATGGGTTGATATACTTGATTCACTATAAACAATGCTCTGATACCAATCTGTCACACCCCAAAACCGAGAACGGCGGAAACATTCTGGGGCGGAGGACGTCATGTAATGTATCACAACAATGCAAAGTAGTAAACAAAGCAACAACATCATCCATTGCATTAATAGTATAATTTTAATTACATTTGAGTTCTTTCATAGTATAATTCTACAAAATGAATATTCAAAAATAAAAGACGAGTCTTGATTTCTCCGTCTTCACAGATTCTGGTAGTCGTACCTGTCTATCCGTATCCTGGGAATACAAGTTATTTTGAAAGCGAGTATCAGCAATAATGCTGGTGAGTTCATAAGTATTTAGGTGACTTTGATTTGTAAAGCTGTAAAGAAAGACTTGTAATCGTTTGAAAGAAAGTTTGTACCAACGAATATGTTTGTAAGTAATTGTAAACGTTTGAAACTCCTAGAAAATCCCATATTTTCTACTAGTATAAAATGTAGCCTTCTACCAAGGCTCGACTGTTTTGAATGTTTGTTTCAGAAATCCAATATTTGTTCGTAAGTAGATGGTACATTAAAAGTCCCAAAATGAAGCTACCATAATGTTTTTCATGTCTAAAATAATAGATTTGTGTACAGTTATAATTGCTAAGATATATGAAAACTCCGTAAATCAACGTGTTTTTAATACTCCATGTGAGTTTTATAACCATGCTATCGACATTGATGGCCTGTAACAACGTTCTTCAGGCGTTGGAATGTTATGACATTTGTCACCCCAGACCTGCCGGTCTAACTTTAGCTAACAGTTTAGGTGCGGGATTGTCAATCCCGTATAGATCTATACACAAGTATCACGCTCCCCCTCCAAGGGATTATGGTATATAATACAGGACTTAAAATGCATACTCGAACGTACGTGAAGCTGAAATGTCTCACAATTCTTAGTATCAAATAGATTTACGTATGAAAGTCCATTTTGTTTTTGTATATGAATATACCTTCTTGATATGGTACTTGTAGTATATAAAATGTTATGAATATCTAGTACACTATCTCATGTAATTGTATTCTTTGAAATGGTATGTCTTGAAGTTGTATGCTTCTGTAATTGTATGTCTTAAGATTGTATGCCTTTTTAATCGTATATAATTGTATCTCTTCGCATATTATGTAATGTATTTGTATTGACTCATGAATAGACTGAATCTTGTATAACTCCTGGTACTTGGAATGGTAAATAGTATGCCTTAACTATACCTATTATAGTTATTGATAATGTGTGTGTATAATTCGAAATATGCCTTCGCTACTCAAAGGTACTGAACGAACTGACGGAAACTTTTATGTCTATATATGTACATATATATATATATATATATATATATATATATATATATATATATATATAACTAATATTTAGACGACATTCGGACGAATAACCGATGCCCTAAGGCCACATCCCAACGAGGAAAAGGAAATAAAGCGATCTAGCCGTCCTAAGTCCTTCAAACATTACTTATATAAGTATACATATATAGGCAAGCACAAAAATATAAAAGAAGTTTTGTAAAACCTTTGAAAAGTTTAATAAATAAGAAATGATGTCTTGATGTCAGTTTATAAAATGATTTGAAAGCAGTTTGTTTGATAAGAACAGTTTTAAATATAGGAAGACCTTTGTTAGAAACATGATTCTAACAGCGTTTGAAAGAAATCATAAAGTATGTAAGACAGTTTGATAAAGAGTTTTTAACATGTATAAATGTTTGTCGTAAACTATTATAGTTTTTCCAAAAGTTCGTTTCGTTTGTATAGTAACCCTAGTGTAATGCTCACTAGTTATGAAATATGTAGCTTTTTGTGGTGACATAATGAACACTTGTACTCAAGGTATAAATAAACTGTTTGATTCTTATACGTATAACAACATATTTAATTTCAATATATATCAGGCGATATCGTGTTATGTTTTCCGTATGAAAGATTCCATATAATGGTTGTGAATCACATATGATTTACTTGATAAAAATGAGTATTTAGTGAATCTTTGAGTTACACACGATAATAATCGTGTGTTTACTTGTATTCCCCCCCCCCCCCCCCCCCTCAAAAGTGTATATTAAAACAATATTGATAGAAATGTAGATTATAGGGGTATGAACTCACCAATGAAGGCGCGTGATTTGAAGAAAACGAGATTTTCCCGGGCGTCACCTCGACCGGAAAGTGACGAGATTTTCGGAAATCTCGGGGCTTCGGACTTTCGTCGGGGCTTGGATATGAAACCGGGAAGTCGGGATGTTGTCGGCACGAAAAACGAGGCGAAAATGAGAGAGAATTGAAGCATTTGTATGAAAATAGCCGGCACCCTCGCTATCTATTTATAGGGGCTGGAGGTCCTCGGTACGCAGGGCGTACTTCGGACTTACGTTGGGCGTTCTTCGTACACGGGGCATACTCCGAAGGTACGCAGGGCGTTCGCTTGCGTCACTGCTTACCGTATCCTCGGGCGAAGAGTCTATCGACGTGGTTGATTCGGACCCTTGTATCCGAGTACGCGGGGCGTACGAGGGTACGCAGGGCGTACTCCTTCGGATAAGACTTTGAAGTGCGTGCCAAGAACTTCAAAAATCCGTAACTTTCGCGTACGAGCTCCGTTTTTGAAGTTCTTTATATCCACGCGAAGGTGAGAAAATACTCTACAACTTTCATTTGGACTCCGTCGGCTAATTTTGACTTTATTTTTAATTATATTTTAATTAATAGGTCGGGACACGATAACTTCGTTAAAAATCCGTAACTTCTTTATCCGACGTCCGTTTTCGTCAGACTTTTTATTGTTATACTCCTATTGTCGGGTTCTCCAACTTTCTTTTAGGTTGTGTCAGCTAAAGATCGCTCGATCTCTGTTTCGAGTTTTTAGCTGTCTACTACTAGGTTAGAAACTTCGGAAAATCATAACTTCCTCATACGAAGTCAGATTTGGGCGTTTTTTTATGCATGATCACGGTTTAACGTAATCTACGACTTTCGTTTAGATACCTAAGGCTAAAAATTATTGTATCGAAACTTTGCGTTTTACGTCTACCAGCGTTGCCGGCTCTCGCCGTGAATTTTAGACTGGTCATAACTTCTTCGTTATAACTTGGATTTTTGTGTTCTTTATATGTACGAAAACCTTGATACGAGTCCTACCACTTTATTTAACCCAAATATGATTTTAGGGAAGTTAAGTTTTGGCTTAAATTTGACTGGCATTACATTTTATCATCTCAAAATATCGGGTTGTCATAGTTGTGTTTTGTCGGTAAACGTCTTATGTTCAAATCTAATGTCTTTAAGTTTTCTTATGATTCTGACATTATCATACGACTTGATTCAATTTGATTCTCACGAAAACAGTTTCATACATACATCTCTTTCTTCGAAATCGCCTTTCCAGCGAAACCGTCATATCCGAACACCAATTACTCATGAATGGAGTACCTCATAATTCTTTTCCTTTCCGAAGAAGCCCCCGAAGTGCCACTCGTACAGTACGTCAATTTCAAATCCAAAGATCCATACGGTTGATCTGTCACTGATGAATGTATACGTAGGGGTGATATATAATCAAGGTTCTACAGGTTTAAAATTAACGATTCAACTTTAACTTCTTTTTCCTCGATGGGATGTGAGCTTAAAGAAGAATCAGTTATTCGACTACCTTTTTAATCTTAATTATATACAACTCGTATACACGAGATTATGATCGTTGAACCATGTATGAATTTCTAATATGAACTTCAAGACGGAGACGGCCTAAGACTACGAGTGATCGTGCTACCATACAAATAAACTTAGAAGCGCAACACATGCCCCTTTCTGTCGATTGGTTCAAGAGAGACAGATAGAACAAAAAATACCCATCCTTTTTCCTTGGTTCGGGAGTAATTATACTTTCTTTTAGGTCTTCATGACATCTAATCCACGTCCAAGATTTTGACATCATAATCAGTATGAAATGGTAGTGTTCTCATGCAAAAGGAAAGGTCACTACCTATACCTCAAGACAGCTTAAGACTCAGGAAGTTAACTATACAACACATGATCTTGAGTCAGGAGCATCGGTAATTACTTCGAAGATCTGGAGACACTACTTATAGGGTACAAGATGTACTACTCTCACAGCCCACAAAAACATCCAACATACGTTCGACCAAGAAGGGTTATCATGCCAGTGAAGTCAAACAAAGGAAGCAAAGTCGTATCCCGATAGTAAAAGGTTCGCTGGAATGCCAAGCAAGGAACCGGGTTCAATTAAGAACATGAGAAGCAAATAAAACTTCTATCCGTAGCATTAACTCTAATTTCGGGACGAAATTCCCTCTAACGGCGGGATGATGTAACAACCAGTCCTTTCAGGACCATGAAATTCGAGTCTTGTAACCTCTTTGAAAAAGTAATTAGAATATCATCGAAAAACGAAGTATTCAAAGGCTCTGTTTGGAGTACGCTATGTAATAGATATCGTCTTAAGATTTCCAAGCATATAAAGAACACTAAAATCCGAGTTATAACGAAGAAGTTATGACCATTCTAAGTTTTCCGACAAAAACCGGCAATACGAAGTTACGTAAATACTCGAATCGGGGATCGAGCGACTTATGGCCGGAATGACCTAAACGAGAATCGAAGGTCTCGACAATGGTATTTCAGCGGTAAAAATTCTGGCAAAAACCGACGTCAGATAAAGAAGTTATGAATTTTTAAAGTAATTCCTTAATCACGACATGTTATAAATAAATAATCAAAATAATTTCATAATTTGCCAACGGAGTCTAAACGAAAGTTATAGATCTTAGTCTCACCTACGCGGGGATATAAAGAACGTCGAAAACGGAGTTCGTATGAAGAAGATATGATTTTTTGAAGTTTATTAAATAAATTATATATAAAAATAAATCAAAGATCCGGTAATATCCGAAGGAAGAGTCAGCGTCCTCATCCGAGTTACGCGCCGTGTAACCCCATACGCCCCGCGTACCCGAGGGCCTTGGTCTCGGACCGTCCACGTCGCCCCTATACGAACCTACCTGACCCGTCCCATCCGAAGCGAAGCAGTCGAGGACTCGGTCACGGGTGACGCACGAGTACGCGCTGCGTACAAGTGTACGCCCCGCGTACCGAGGCCTCTCAGCCCCTATAAAAGGGATGCGAGGGTTTCCGGAAAATTTGCTCATTTCCTCTCTTTTCTCTTGCGTTTTGCCTCGTTTTCCATGCCCACACTACCCCGAAGCCCTGATCATTTTGCTCAAGTCTCGAAGGTCAATTTTTCTCCCGAGATTCCCGAGAATCCCGAGAAAAATCTGTTTCCTGAGACGAAACTCTGCCTGGTTTTCCATCTCGTTATCTTCAAACTTCCAGGTGAGTTCATACCCCTACAAACACACTTTAAATATGTTTTTAAATGGTTTTTATACTCTTTTAGGGGGGGAATACAAGTAAACACACGACTAAAATCGTGTGACACATCAATCTTTTGATATACTTTTCATACTGTTGTTTTAACTATCTTATGAAGTTATTATCATGCAAAACACCTCACAACATAGCTTTACCCTCTTGGGATACAATATGTCTGATAAATAGAAATATATTTTATTTAAACATTTACATATAAATACATCATATCAAGGGTAACCATCGTTACTAAACCGTTTTATACATTCAAAGAACTTATGATTTATGCTTTGTCAAACATTGTGAAAAGGATAAACTTTGCATACAAAACTACCACTTTAATACAGACTTAGTTGAGAATCTGTGAGACGTGTACATCTTCAAATCATACCCTTTTTGCTAAAAGGTACCACTTCAAGTCCTGTCTATAACCAGAGTCTCCCGTTCGGAGAACGTGTCAAATGTGTATAGGTCTATACGGGAAGTCATGATCCCGCACCCTGACTGTTAGCTACAGTCCGTCCTTTGGGGTGACAGTTTGTCATAACGCCACGACGCCTGAAGAACGTCGCTACAGGCATATTATGTTTAGTATGGTTATAAAACTCACCGGATATACAATTATTATGGTATTATGCTTTTATGAACGAGTAGCTATTAAAACTATTCTTCATCTAACAAGTGCGATCTTCGTATAGCTTTATTATATAAAATGATGCCACAACTTTTAAGCACGTCGGTTGCTTGCGATTTTCGGTCTTAGAGGCTGCCAGTTATGTTAGGAAAATAAGGGTTTTTCCTGGATACAAACCAAACAACTAATAGGAAAATAAGGGATTTTCCTGGTGCAATTACTTACAACTTATAACACGAACATTCATATGCATTTCATACTTTTATAAGAAAATAAGGGTTTTTCTTGGAAAACACAACAATTCATATCTCAACCATTAGGGAAAATATGAGATTTTCTGGATCTAATACATTCATTTTCAACACAACAAATCATAACTCTTTACATTTGAAATACTGCGTTTTCTGGAAAACATACACAAACTTTCGAATGGCGTACATTTTCTCAAAACACTACTCATGAACTCACCAACTTAATTGTTGACACTTTCTCTTTGAAATAACTTGTATTCTCAGGGAACCGCTAAGCAGATTTGGAAATCAACTTTTGGAGATCAACGTGCTGACGTTAATTACTTTTTGAAAGATGTTTATGTAATTAACTTTTGAACATGTAACGAAAACAATTATGTAAACATTTTGGAAACTTTAATATATATGGTGGTGTGTAATTTCCTTTCTATGAATTGTTATGATACTGAATATGACGCCCTCCGCCCCCGAACGTTTCCGCCGTTCTGGTTTGGGGTGTGACAGATTGGTATCAGAGCATTGTTTATAGTGAATTAAGTATATCAAAACACTTTGAGTAAGAGTCATACTTTTAAAATTAAATTTATTTAGTTTTTGTAAAGTAGGCATGCATTCATTTCATATTAATAACATGGTCAGTATCAAAATTAAAACAATATAGAAGTATTATAAGTAAGTTGTGCAGCGCAGGTATGCCTTGGGACATGTAATCGGAACTGGGAAGAATATAGCCTGATCAACTATATTTGTCCAAGAGCCGACTAACGTATGCCAAGGAGTGTTTGCAATGGACAACAAATTTAGAACTTACCAAACACATATCGTTAAACAATACTAAGGGAGTATTCGAGTGCCTTCAACCCTTAAACTTAAAGAGTAAATTCCATGTGCTTTAGCTTATAGTCAATTCTATGGATTTCATCACTAAGCTTCCTAGGACCGCACGTGGAGTTGATTCGATTTGGGTTGTGGTGGATCGGCTGACCAAGAGTGTGCATTTCATACCGATCCAGGAGAGTATATCGGCTGAGAAGCTAGCCGATATTTATGTGTGCGGGGTAGTAGCACGACATGGAGTGCCTGTATCAGTAGTATCAGATCTAGACGTCCGGTTCACTTCCAGGTTTTGGAAGCAGTTTCATGAAGAGATGGGTACTCATCTTCATTTTAGCACCACTTTCCACCCTTAGACAGAGGGGCAGAGCGAGAGGACGATTTAGACTCTTGAGGACATGCTTCGGGCATGTGTCCTAGATTTTGGTGGTGGTTGGGATACGTATCTTCCACTAGTGTAATTTTCGTATAAAAAAAATTACCACGCTAGTATTGACCGCCCTCCTTTCGAGATGCTCTACGGGAGGAAGTGTAGGACCCCGATTTGTTGGGGCGAGGTCGGTCAGCGAGTCATTGGGAGCACCGAAGTGGTGCTCAAGACCACAGAGTTGATTCAGCAGGTTCATAGCTGATAGCTTCATTTTATTTACTTCTTTTTGTAGTTATTTTTAGCACATTCCATTCGCATTTTAGCTAATTTCCATGCATATTTTCCTTTTTGTTATCTTTATGACCATTACGGGTATTTTCTAGTTTCTTGAGCATTATTGCAGATTTTAAGGAAACTAGCGGAGCAAGACTTTTTGGAGGCGATTGGACTTGAAGAACAATGGAGATTTCATGCTTGATGGTTGTGGAGGTGATTCATGGAGTGGGCTTGTCAATTGTTTGAAGGCACAGAAGTGTTGAACTTTAAATTTGAGAGGGCGCGAGAGAATTCTTGAGTGTGCATGATCGATGTTCAGGAGTTTGCGGAAGTTTTGAGTGATGTGGAAAGATAAATTGCGCTTTAATTCAAGAAATATTGAAGAAAAATGGACTAGGAACTGATTGGATGTGAATTGGGCGAATGGATTAGCTTTGGGGGCCCAAGACTTAAAGGAAGCCCAAAAATCCCGTCGAAGCCCGCGGCCCGCGTGGATTCCTGACAAGGGCAATTTTGGGATTTTGCTAAGAGCTCTATATTGGGAAGGTTGGTGTGCCTCTTTAGGATCATCTTCAAGGTCTGAGTTTGACTTGTTTTCTCTGGCGTTTGGAGTGATTTTGAAGGCCAAGAACACCTCATGAACATCTTGATTTCACCTCTTGATTGTTGTAAAATGTTTGGTACAATCTCATCTAACTTTTCTTCTTTGAGTTTAGTCATGCTTGGCTAAATAAATCATGGTTGATTTCTTGTTGAATCCTTTGAACTTTTGTTGAATGTTGAAGAATCCATGAACTTATTCTTAAATCTTTATGGAAATGTTTTGTGTTTTATCATTTTATCACTACTAGTATGTTTTTATTCATGAGTTTAAATGTGTTTGTGATGATTAGTTGGCTAATTTCTTGATTAAGTAATTGATCCTCAAATTAGCAAGCAACAAAGGATTTTTTTGTTGTTTTTGCATCACACAATCATAAAGACATTTTCTTTAACATGGTAGTGAAAGCAATTGACTCCTCTTGGAGTTGGTGACTTTTTGGTTCTTAATGCTAGTTGACTTTAACTAATTACATGCTATTTGGAATTAGTGACTTTGACTAAGGAAACTGTTATGAGCTTCTCCAGCCATTTCAACAATTAAGAAAAGTCTAGGTAATCTCAAGCTTCTTGGATTACCATAGCCAAATTAAGGATTTTAATCAATGTATTGCACCATTGGATTCTAATGGTATGTTCATCAAAAGTCAAAGTGAGGAAACTTTAAGTTAGCCATCTCTCCCTTATTGATTTTACATCAAATCCTTATTTTTGTTGAAATTGTCTATTTAATTCATAGTTAATTCTATTTTGTTTCAAGTATTTCAATACACCAAATCCCCCCATTTTATTTTTATTGTTATTTTACAAGTATTTTTACAAAGAGATTTTTCATAGAGTTATAAATTGAACCAATCTCCGTGGATTCGATCCCTTTACCACTATACATTATTTTAGTGTGTTATATTTAGGGTTATTATTTGTGTTGGCCTCGACAGCCACCAAAGTTTTGGCGCCGTTGTCGGGGATTGGTTTATTTTTAATCAATTTGTTTCTCTATGCCTAGATTTCAGTGTATAGGTGAATTGATTTACAACCTAGAAATCGAAAAAGAAGCAAGGCGTTTGTCGAAGAAAAAATGAAACATCACCTTATTTGCACTAGCATGAAGTTCCCGATTCTAGTCCTGAACCACGCCAAGAAATTCCCGAAACACCACCTCTACAAAAAAACCCACCCATTATTGAACCAATTGCAATGGCGGACGGAGGAGAAGTTCCTGAAAGAACTTTGAGGCAAATGATGGAGACCGATGTTACACAAACTCCAACCGGTATCAATTACCCGGTTTTGGAAGGAGGCTCGGAGTTGAAGTGAAGTTTAGTCCATCACCTACCAACTTTTCATGGATTGGAGAATGAAGACCCTCATAAGCATTTGAAGATGTTCCACCTTATTTGCACTAGCATGAAGCCACAAGGGTCAACCGATGACCAAATCAAGCTAAGGGCATTCCCCATTTCATTGGCCGATAAAGCAAAAGATTGGTTATTCTATCTTCCACCGAGGTCGATCAGCTCATGGACCGACATGAGACCTTTCCATGATCAGTTCTATCCCGATTCAAGAGTCTCATGTCTTAGAAATGAGATTTGTGGAATCCGCCAAGGTCAAAATGAGACTTTCCACGATTATTGGGAGAGGTTCAACAACTTGTGCTATAGTTGCCCACAACACCAAATTCCGGAACAACTCCTCATTCAACACTTTTATGAGGGATTGTTGCCAATGGAGGGAAGAGTAGTTGATGCCTCAAGTGGTGGAGATGTATTTAGTAAAACCCCACAACAAACAAGACAACTTTTTAACACCATAGCCGCGAATTCTCAACATTTTGGTCCTCGCCAAGATATGAATAGAGACACACAACACAAAGTCAATGAAGTGGGAACATCAAATCTTGAGTCTCAAATAAAAGATCTAACTTCCGTTTTCCAAAAGCTAGTCATGGGACAAACTCCACAAGTTATGGTTTGTGGAATATGTGCAACAATGGGACATCCTACGGATATGTGTCCCTTCCTTCAAGAAGATGTGGAGCATGTGAATGCGATTGGAGAGTTCCAAAACTACCACAAAAAACCATCCGGTTACCAAAATGCATATAATTCAAGTTGGAAGCCAAATCCCATCATGAGCTACAACCCAAGACCATTGCCTCAAAATGCATTGGTTAGACCATCCTATCCACCACCACAACCTCATTACCGACATCAACAACCACACTATCAACCCAAAACGCACCCTCTACATTATCATCAACAACATCCTCAATCTCAACCAAGTAGCTCTGGAATGTCTCTTGAAGACATTGTCAAATCCCTAGCCACTAGTACCCAACATTTCCAAAAAGAGACAAGGACTAGTATCTCCAATCTTGAAGCACAAATGGGAGACATAGTTACATCTATAAGCAAGTTGGAATCCCGTGGTAAACTCCCTTCTCAAACCGAAAAGAACCCAAACGTCAATGTGGTGACCTCGAGAAGTGGGAAACAAGCCGGAGAAAGTAGTTCAAAGAAGAAGCCAAGGGAAGAAGAGGAAGAGATAGAGATCATTCCCATTGAAGAACCTATAATCAAGAATGATGCACAAGCCGGAGTTCCAAAGAAGACTACCCCTCTAGTAACACCAATAGTCACTCAACCACCGTTCCCCTCCCGACTTGCAACTTCAAAGAAGAATATGGAAGAGAAAGAGATTTTGGACACCTTCCGAAAGGTGGAAGTAAACATCCCTTTACTTGATGCAATCAAACAAATCCTGAGATATGCAAAATTCTTAAAGGATCTTTGCACCAACAAGAGGAAGTTGAAGGGAAATGAGAAAATTTGGATGAATGAAAGCGCATCCGCGGTTTTACAAAGGAAACTTCCACCCAAATGTAAAAAGATCCCGGAATGTTCACGGTTCCTTGCAAAATTGGAGATGTCACTTTTAGTAGTGTTATGCTTGATCTTGGTGCCTCTATCAATGTCATGCCCTATTCGGTGTATGAATCATTGAATTTCGGACCCTTAAGTGAAACCGGTGTCATAATCTCTCTTGCGGATAAATCAAGTGTCTTTCCTAGAGGTGTTTCAGAAGACGTCCTAGTGCAAGTGAACCAATTGGTCTTCCCGACGGATTTCTATGTGATTGATCTAGATGAGAAAGTGTCCTCTAAATCGGCTCTAATCTTTCTTGGGAGACCGTTTTTGAAGACGGCTAGGACGAAGATCGATGTGTATGCGGGAAGTTTGACAATGGAGTTTGATGGCGAAACAATAAGTTTTAATATATATGATGCCATGAGATATCCTAGTGATGTTTCATCTTTGTACTTTGTTGATGTTGTTGAGCCAATTACTCAAGAATTGTTTGAGTTATCTAACGATGATATGTTGGAGATGATCTTAAGCAAATGATTTGATTATGGGAGGCTAGCCGAGCAATTAAAGCTTTATTCTTTGGATCCAGAAGTTGAGAAGTTGGTAAATAAAATGGAGATGAAGAAATCCACAAGACTAGATGACAAGCAAATTGAATTGCCCCCAACTCATACAAAATTGTCTCCATCCCTTGGTCAACCACCCGAATTGGAATTGAAGGTCTTACCTCAACACTTGAAGTATGCCTACTTGGGAAAGAACAAAACCGTTCCGGTTATCATTTCAACTCACTTAACCTAATTTGAAGAAGAGCAACTCCTCAAGGTGTTGAAGGAGCATAAAGAAGCCATGGGTTGGACGATTGTAGATATTAAAGGATTGAGTCCCTCCACTTGTATGCACAGGATCGTAATGGAGGATGAATGCAAGCCAAGCCGGGACGCATAAAGAAGGTTGAATCCGCCAATGATGGAAGTGGTCAAGAAAGATATTTTGAAGCTCCTAGATGCGGGGATGATCTATCCAATCTCGGATAGCAAGTGGGTAAGCCCGGTGCAAGTCGTTCCAAAGAAGACGAGAATCATGGTGGTCGAAAACAACAAAGGTATGATGGTCCCCACCCGTGTGCAAAACGGGTGGAGAGTATGTATTGACTACCGTAAGCTCAATGCAAGCACACGAAAAGATCATTTCCCATTGCCTTTCATTGAGCAAATGTTAGAAAGGTTGGCCGGAAAATCTCATTATTGTTGTCTCGACGGGTATTCTGGTTTTCACCAAATCCTAGTGGCACCTGAAGAGCAAGAAAAGACGACCTTTACATGTCCATTTGGTACTTTTGCATACCGGAGAATGCCATTTGGATTGTGTAATGCCCCGACCACTTTCCAACGTTGTATGGTTAGTATGTTTTCAGAATACGTTGAAAACATAATTAAGGTTTTTATGGATGATTTCATGGTATATGGCAACTCTTTTCAAGAATGTTTGACTAATCTCACAAAAATTTTAAAAACATGCATTGAAACAAACTTAGTTTTGAATTTTGAGAAATGTCATTTCATGGTGAGTCAAGGTCTCATTTTGGGTCACATTGTGTCTAAAAAAAGGAATTGAGGTAGATAAGGCCAAAATTGATGTTATTCAAAGCTTACCTTACCCGACTTGTGTTCGGGAAGTTTGTTCTTTTTTGGGCCATGCAGGTTTCTACCGAAGGTTCATCAAGGATTTTTCAAAGATAACAAGACCGATGTGCCAACTCTTGCAAAAGGAGGTTGATTTCGAGTTCAATGAGGCATGTAAAGAAGCTTTTGGCAAGCTCAAGGAGTTGCTTACATCCGCTCCCATCATGCAAGCACCAAATTGGGATCTCCCCTTTGAGATCATGTGTGATGCAAGCAACTATGCAATAGGTGCCGTTTTGGGTCAAAAGAATGGGAGGGCCTCCCACATGATCTATTATGCATCAAGGACACTAGACAATGCTCAAAGCAACTACTCTACCATGGAGAAGGAGCTATTGGCCATAGTGTTCTCTTTGGAGAAGTTTCAGCAATATCTACTTGGCACCAAAGTTATAGTGTATTCGGATCATGCGGCTCTCAAATACTAGATGAGAAAAAAAGATGCAAAACCGAGACTTATCCGGTGGATCCTATTGTTCCAAGAATTTGACTTGGAAATCTAGGACAAGAGCGGATGCGAGAACCTCGTTGCCGATCATCTAAGCCGGATCACTTCAAATGAAACTCCTCTCCCCTTGCGGGACGAGTTTCCGGATGAGCATCTCTTTTCCCTTACTCAATCTATTCCTTGGTATGCCGATATCGTTAACTTTTTGGTCACAAAAAGGTATCCTGACACATTCACACGTGCTCAAAAAGACAAGCTAAAAAATGATGCAAAATACTATGTGTGAGATAAGCCTTATTTGTGGAAACATTGTCCCGATCAAATCATTCGGCGATGTGTACCCCAACAAGAACATCAATCTATTTTGCAATTCTGTCATGAATTTGCTTGTGGGGGACACTTCGGACCTAGCCGAACCTTGAGAAAGGTTCTTGAATGTGGACTATTTTGGCTAACCATGTCAGACAGTTACTTGTTTTGCAAAAGTTGTGAACGGTGTCAAATGACAGGAAAAATTTCGCAAAAGAACGAAATGCCCCAAAATCCAATCCTTGTTTGTGAAAAATTTGACGTATGGGGGGTTGATTTCATGGGCCCATTTCCCGTTTCGTTTGGCAACGTTTACATCTTGCTCGCAGTTGACTATGTTTCTAAGTGGGTTGAGGCTAAAGCCACAAGATTGGATGATGCCAAAACGGTTATCGAGTTTTTGAAATCTAATGTGTTTGTGAGATTTGGTGTACCTAGGGCTTTGATTAGTGATAGAGGGACGCACTTTTGCAACAAAATGATGGAAGCTTTATTGAAAAAGTATAAAGTGACCCATCGTGTCTCTACCGCCTACCACCCTTTAACGAATGGTCATGTGGAGGTCTCGAATCGTGAAGTGAAGTCTATTCTAGAGAAAATAGTGAACCCGACAAGGAAAGATTGGAGTTTGAGGCTTGACGATGCCTTATGGGCCTATCAGACCGCTTATAAGACCCCGATGGGAATGTCGCCCTTCAGATTGGTTTTTGGAAAACCATGTCATCTTCCTGTTGAATTAGAGCACCGCACATTTTGGGCGGTCAAGCAGTGCAATTTCAACATTGACGAGGTGGGAAGGCATAGGAAACTTCAGCTCCAAGAGCTAGAAGAATTGAGAAATAACTCCTATGAAAATGCAAGGATTTAAAAGGAGAAAACGAAGCTCTTCCACGACAAGTCCATCACCCAGAAGCATTTTGAACCGGGGCATAGGGTCTGACTATACCATTCACGATGGAAGTTATTTCCAGGCAAGCTAAGGTCAAGATGGATTGGACCTTTTGTTGTGATAAAGACCTTTGACCATGGGGCGGTGGAAATTCAAAGCAAAAAGACGGGACAAATTTTCAAAGTCAATGGGCACCGGTTGAAGCCATTCTATGAAGGTTTTAGTGCTAATGCCCTTGAAATCATCCATTTGGATGTCCCGATGTGTTGAAGAAAGCTAGGAAGACGTCTCGCCAAAGACGTTAAAGAAGGGCATTTTTGGAAAGCAATGTGCTTTTAGCATTTTTCAAATTCAAATAAATCATTTTGCAATGCGTTTTTTTTTTGGGATTCAAATAAATTTTTGAAAGGTTTCACCAATCGTTCCCCGTTACTCCAAATTTTGTCAAAATTTTGAAACCGGGCCTTACGGGGATCGTTTTGGCTTAAAAATCAAGTTTTTTTGGAAAAATCTCATTTTTGATGTGCAGGCGTACCCGCGGCCCGCGTGGCTTTTAGGCTTAAGGCATGCGCGACCCGCGTAGAACAACGATCAGATTGTGGAACAGCACCCGTGGCCAGCCCGCGTCCCGAGCCCAACCCACGTGAAAGATCAGAAGGTCCAGAGGTTTTCTTAGCAATTAGACGCGGCTAGCGCGCGGCCCGAGCCTTGCCCGCGTGGATGTTTTGAAGCAAACTTGGAATTTTTTTTGAGCAATCAGTTCCCGCGGCCAGCCCGCGGCCCGAGTGCCACCCACGTAGAAGGCTACCTTGTTCGCTGTTGGATCTGCCAGGTATTAGAGGCTAGACGCGGCCAGCACGCGGCCCGCGCCCTACTCGCGTGTTGGTCGTTTGGCTGATTTCTTGGAGCTGTTGATTGCTTTGACTTTTGTTGACCAAGGGTTTTAATGAGTTGACCAACATTGACTCGGGTTTGACCCTTCTTGACCATAGATGAAACTCCTCCTGCCTTCTTCTTTCTCATTCAAACTCTACAAATTCCTCCATTCTCTCCCTAGAAGCTCAAGAACACTAAACCCATTTCTAAAAAAAATCCATTTTACCGGAGTTCTACCGGTCGGAATCTCGTGAAACCACCACCATTCTTCGCCATTTTTCACCCTCTACAAACCCCACCAAAATTCCGGTCCGATCTGTGGCCGGAATTCCGGGCGCCACCACCACCTTCTTTCACGTTTTCCGGCCAACTCCGGCCACCATTCGAGATTCCGAACACAGGGTTTTGTTTCTCTCCTCAAGGGCTTTCTAACCATACCAATCTTTCTGCAAAAACTCACGAAAAATTTCCATCTAATTTCAGGTGCTGCCACTCCATTAGTCGGAAAGTCATCTTAAACTCGTTTGTGGGGTTGTTTTAGCGATTAAAGCGTCAAATACGGAGCAAAATTGCAAGCTTGGGGTATGTCTTGACGAAATCTTTTTGGTGGCACTAATTCATCTCGGGTCTAGGAAATTGGGTAATTTCACTCCTTTCACTTGATTATTTACACCTCAATTTCCCGTTTGTTGTTGGTATTGTGTACCTTTGTTGTGGCTTGAGAGTTATTATTGGTAGAATTTTGTCCCAAATAAATGTCCAAACGTGCAAAGACGGGGACAAGAGCTACTTCCTCTAAAGGAGGGTCAAAAGGAAAATCCAAGGATGCCCCGTTTCGTTTGTTGAATCGCGAGGACCGTCAAACTTATGATTTTCTCGTTTCAAATAAGCGTCAAGTCAAGTCAACAAAATGCCTCAATAGGGAATCTTTTGCTAGTCTTGGGGTACTCGATGGAGTCCAAGCATTATTTAACAACATCGGGAGGGGTCAATTCCTCTATAACCGCGCCGCCATCTATGTTGAACCCACCTTGGAATTTCTTGCCACATTCAATCCCGAGGAGGAAGCCCAAACTGTCACCTTCCAAATGCTCGATGAGAAACGATCTCTACCGCTTCGGGTCATGAACGCTCTGATGGGCGCTCCAGTGGACAACCTATATTACCAATAAGACCCATGGCCCAGAAACTTCAATGAACATTACTTTTGGCAACAAATTACCAACGAGCCACAATATTCATCGTCTTCCTCAAAGGCCTCCTTCATAATTCACCCATGTTTGCGCCTAGAGCATCGAATTCTCACATGCACCATTTTCCCCCGCTCAGAAGTGGGACAAATTTCAAAGGCGAAATTATTTTTTCTTTGGTGCATGACTCGTGAGAATGGTCCGCGACCGGATTTTGCCTCCTTTTTCTTCACCAAGTGTTACAACCTCACAATTATGGACAAATGAGACATTTTCATTGGGGGATTAATCACCCTCATTGCATATCGGCCACCGCTTCAACTTCATCTCTCTACTCTTCCATTCGAGAAGGCTTCCGGCCCCTCTATCCTTGATGGCCACGCACATCGCCAAATGCAACTCATCCGGGATTCGGTCTTCGGTCCCATGTGGATTTTTTCCAACCAACCATAGCTCATTCTCCCCCATGACTGTATAGGGAGTTTTGAGCCAACCGATCCCGAGCAATGGATCATTCCATCAAACTACCCTCCACCTGTAGATGATGAGATGACTAGTTTCAGCCTGCACAACAATTTGTCGAGCCTCAGTTTCAGCAGCAACAGCAGCAGGGGGGATACGAAGTCCCACCATATTTCCCCCCTACGTTCTTTGACCAATTTGCCACAATGTTCTCCACGGTGCAGCGTATCGACACCTAAACGCAAGAGAACACGAGAGCCATCCAAGATGTGGCGAGTCGCGTTGATCGATTGGAGCAGTCCTTCCCTCCTACTTCCCGACAGGTCCAAGATATGTGGGACTACCATTATCGCCACGGGCATTTCCCGCCGCCCGACCCTCCGATTTAGGTTCTTTCCGCCCTTTCCTTAAGCATTGAGGACAATGCTTGTTCTTAAGCTTGGGGTGGGGCATTTCCCTTATATTTTACTTTCTCATGCATTTTTAGCTAGGTTGCATAACATTTTAGTATTAAGCTAATTTCCATTCATTTTTTTTTATTTATTTAAAATTTCAAAAAGATTTTATTTTCTTCTTTTTCACCTTTTATATTTTTGCATAACATTTAGCCTAAGGCATTAGCATTCATGCATTTTTGTTGTCTGTTTATTCTCACCTCTCTTAGACGCCATGGAACTGTTGGGTTATGAGCATTCTAACACTCCTAAGTGTACATGCAACCCTAAATACCTTGGATCTATGTTTTCTCTATTATACACGCAAATAAGAACATCCAAGGTATTATCCTAATCTAGCATACAAAACAATAACTATAGCAAGATAGAATACATACATCTTTGGTGTAGAAAGTCTTCATGAAGGTTGAGTGCCAAGTGCCCCAAGTGTGACACCTCAAATGGAATCACAATCACCAAAACACTTAGAAAAACTTGAGAGAATTCTACAACTCATGAAATCGGCTAGCCCTTTCTTTTTACACACTAGTGGCCGATTTTGGTCAAGAATAAGATGCTTATATAGTTAGGGTTACACCATGTAAACCCTAATTGACATGGCCTTTCATTTCCATTATCCATGGGTACAAATACACCATGGAACATCCATGGACCATCCTATGGGTTTTAGCCCAACTTGATTATCCATGGAGCATTAGCCCACTATACAAGTATGGATGATTTACACAATCAACCCATATATTTAATTAGTCTTCTTTTGATCACTTAATTAATCCTAGATTAATTCTTGATCAATACTAATTAAATAATCTTATTATTCTTATTATTAATATACTAGAACTTATAATATATTAATAACCATAAGTGTCTTATTTCTCCCATTATAGTCTATCCAAGTGCATGATGGAATGCAACCCAAATGGACCATGCCGGGTCGGGTCAAATCTTACCAATTATAGTTATGGACTTAGACATTAATCCAATAGTCTCCCACTTGGATAAGTCTAAAACTATTATTGCGTATGACTTCAGGAACCAACTGGCAATCGTAGCTCTCAAAAGCTTCTGTCGAACTCTGACCTTGTAGATGAACTCTGACCTTTGTCAATGACTTGTCCATTAGATAAGGGATCATATATTCCTCCATTCTAGATATCATATGGACTGAGACATGGATTATAATCATTCTCTCTGTCCATTTGTTGTTTCCCGATTTTCGATTTATGACGACTGACTAATTGAACAAATCAAATCAGTCCTGGCCCGGCCGAGCACTTCCATTTGTCATCATCAAATCATCGAGGGGCCCACAGATATCGCTTTTATGCCGAAGGTAAAAGGAACGGATAAACTTCGACTCATATGGCTTGTTCTACTACTTGTTGAATCATAAACAAAGGCACGTTTTATAACACCGAGTTACCGTATGCGTTTTCGTGCAATCAATGTACAACCAACTCATAGTAACAACTCATATCTCTAGGTTTGAAGAATATAAGATATTATCGTCTCATGATCACTCGTGATAAAATCCATGAAGTGAATCCAATGAGCGCGGGTTGAATCCAATACTCAGAACTTATGAGCACTCATGAGTGTTGTAGCCCTTTGTCCAACACCTTAGACCTCTACAAGCCAACCCATGACAGTCTTAATTCATATCTACTTCCAACATATGACCGACTGTGGATGGTTTGAATAACTTAGTCATTCCGGAAGAATAACCCAGTTTATTCGGGAAGTCAAAACATGCAAAATGAAACACAATAATAATTGAATCCAATATGGTATCAACCCTTTGAACATAAATAAAACACCTTTTATTTATCACCATATGATTACACATTATTCATTGTATACTGTTTCAGCTATCAACTTTATTCTTGAATTTAAAACAATAGTTGTCCCATGCTCCAAGCATGTACACTATGTTTTCTTAAACACTAGTCATGCCATGCACCAAGTATGCATACTATGTTTGTCTATGATCTTTACTTTGTGAACTAGATCAATTGAACATAACTTCAATGATTCTCTTTTCACATTCCCAAATCCTTACTGCAAATGCAAGAATTCCAAATTCATGCCATTTACTGAAATCTGTTAGATTCTAAACTTATATGCATTGATCCTCTTGTAACGATTATGCACAAACTCACAAAGACTTGGCAACAATCATTACAGAGTATTCCAAAGGAGATCAACACCTTGGAAATATCCTTCTTGCATTAAGTTTCCTTAATCTTACACATATTGAAATTTCTAACTTTGAAACATTTCCAGATTCCATTTTGACTATCACTTCTGAACAAGAGTTACCTCCTTACAGACTATGTCAATATGGTCCTTCCAGAATTATCACTATACTTCCTAACTGTCCTTGAGCAACCAATCTTTGGAAAACCTTAGATTGTTCTCGACAATTGTTTAATCCTTTTAGTCATATCCAGATCTAAACCTTTTCCCTTCTTAATGCCCCAGGCATTTGGAAAATTTTAGAAAGGATGAATATAGCACATGTAATCGATCCTATATCCGAAGCATATGGGACACGATTCATGATGTCTCACATAAAGACTAAACCAGTCTTTTGCTATAATATTTCCATTTCTATTTTCCAAGTTCTCATAATTCAGATTATGAAAAGGGATGCCGTAATCATAATCGAATTTTAGAACGCAAATAATGGACCCATATACAAAATTTCCTTATGTTGAGCCATTCCAACATGAAATTCATATATATATCCTTGACTAAATGATTAAAACCTCACGATCTAAGCTTATAGATTTGAGAAGAAGTATAATTTCCTCTCCCTTAATTATAGCAAAAGAACCTTTTCCCAATTGAAACCTTTTGTTTTCTATAATTAACATTGCTAGCTTGCAATACTTATCATAATTATCATGCTCCCACTAACATGATGATTATTAGCATAACACTTATGCTCCCACTAGCTTTGACATGTTCTTAGAAATCACCTGGACTTCTAGAAATCAATACTTCATCGACTTTCTTACCAAAGTTCAGATTTCTGATACTAGATTGTTTTGATAAAACTTTATCAAAATCATACACCTTCCCTTAGATAGCACACTTGTGTGTCTAAACAATTATGAAGAGGTATGTCGTAATCATAATGGTTAGACCTTTTTGCCACTTCTCACAAGTCCAGGTTAGTGTGCCGGTAAACCACACACGCTCCACTAACGACTTTGAGAATGCAAATATCACAATTGCTATCTAGCTAAAATCTACTTAGTGAAAGTGTTTCCTCACCATCATTTTCATGAATCGGAGAGAAACCTTATGACACTTAGATTTATATGGTGTATGAGTTCCTACCCATATGAATTTGTCAAAACCATAATCACAAGACAAAGATAATGACAAATCCAAAACCATATGTATTGAACTCAATCTTAATTTCTTGCCACCTGGCAGCTCAAGGGTCTGCCATTGCTTCCAAGTAGTTGTGCAACCAATTGAGAACTCTAAGAACTCATATGCAAAGCCAACTTTAACCGGAATGGGCACAGATATGTCAAAACACGATAGGTTATAAACCTCAAGTCGTGTGCTACGGAAGACCTTCAGGTTTTGTTCTTGATTAGTTCTTGAGACTTTCAAGACCTTTAAGACTCCCACTGTCCTCTTGACCTATAAGACTCCCTTGTCAAATATCCAAGAGATAGTGTGGATTCTAATCAAGACAAACACTTCACACAATTGGCCTAAGTTGGTCTTTGTTTTATCCAAAACATCACAACTTACCAATATCAAATGTACAAGAGTAGAAAACTTTTACTCTTACATTTGACAAGTGTTTTAACCTTCTTTTGAGACATGTCACTCAAGTTACAATCTTGGAGTATGACTCTAAGACTTGTATTGGAACGAAGTATGACTCATCTTCTTGATTTAACCACTTCAACAATTCAAGTTCCTCTTCTTAGTCATAAGAATGCACTAAGATTTCCTTAGAGAACTAATTGTCCTATGGTTTCTTAATCATTAAGATGATCACAAAACTGATACTAAAGTACTCTCCCATCTTTTCAGATTTGAGAAACTTTTATCCTTCTGCCATTTTGATTCTTCTTATTCGCTCTGCCATACATTGGAACCTTTTCCAATGTCTTAGAGTTACACTTAAGCTTGTAAGTATAATCATATTTACTGAGCTTTAGTAAACTATGACGAATAGTCTTATCAATCTTTTGTGGTGGACTTGACCAGTGCACAAGAATGTGTACTCGATCCTTTAGTCCTTTACTTGACTCACACATCCATGTGAACAAGTAATTAGTCTTAATTTTTCCAAAACTTGAAAGTTCTCATTCATCATGCTATACAACTTGCATGATTCCAAGTTCCGGTCCAAATGAAACTTGGGTGATGACAATCTTTCCTTATTTGGTAAATTTAGAGAATACCACAAATGAAAGAATCAATTTGATATTTCCACTCTTGCTATTAATAGAATCATATAAGAAACAATTTTTCCTCAAATGCCATTGTAAGGATGTTTTAAAATAAATAAAATCTAAAATTTTCTTTTATTTTAAAACTTTGCGGAAAAAACTATCCTTACAATCCATATGAAAACTTGTTGTTATCTATTCCTAAGCAATATCTCATAACTCTTAAGAAGTAGCTCATGAATCCGATCTTCAAACTATGCGATAGAAATCTATCTATGCGATCAGATTCAGCATATTCTTTCTTTAAGTTTCTTCACTTTTCTTTGATTCTTAAAACATCACCATGTGACCCAGTCACATCATGTATCAAGAATCTGAGAATAGAAACTTAACAGAATTAGATAGTGGACTTTACCTGAAGTAGAGTCAAACTTATTGACTTTAACATCCTTAGGTAAATTTGGCAGCTTCGCAACCAATGCCCCTTCCTTTGGCAACATAAACATATGGACCCTTTGATAATGGTACACGAGACTATCACAGACTTAGCTTTTCTCTTTACCATTTGGTCAACCCAGTTGACTATGGCCAATCCTTTTCCTTTGGGAAGAGAATGTTTTTCTGGATTTCCTGTGTCACTATTATCAATATCCATCAAGTTTTAAGGAAGTTGATCTTAACAAATAGATAAGATCATTAAGGGTATTGTCATAGTCTGTTTCATAGGTGTTCCAAAGGAACTCACTATGTGACTCAGAAAGTAGTTGAACCACCAACTTTCTCAAGACTTTGACACCCAACTCTCCCGGCTTGTCAATATGTGACTACATCTCCAAGATGTGTTCACACCTAGACCTTGCCTTGCCAATAGGGCTTGAGTGACCTTAAACTTTTCAAGAACTTGTGGGTTGGGGAGAATAATTGGAGGAGGTGAAAGAAGTATGATTTCCAAAGAACATCATCTTCATTTAGAAAACCTTGTTTCAAAAGATTTGGGAGGATCATAGGTGCCTAAACCAGACAACTTTTGGGAGATATTCAAGATAGTTGATTTAAAGTCCTTAATATGACACCCAATATGAAATATTAAGGCTAGGACCCAACAAACTATTTTATAACTTATAAGAGGTATGCCGTAATCCAAGCTATAAAATATTTGAAGGTAGGTGAATGACGATTCACCAATTTCCACCAAGATAAACGAAATGTATTATTAGGTTTTAATTGGTTTTGAAACTCCTAGATCTTTGAGATTCATTGGACTTTTCAAAGGCATGTTTCAATCTCGAGTGTGCCCTTCAGGTTTTGTGACTGGGATGCCGAGGATCACAAAACAAGGTGTGAAATAACCATGCAAATTACTTGGTACCCTTAAGTGTTTACCCCTTAATCGATGTGCCGGTTAACCACACACGCTCCATCGATACTATGATAAACATTAAGTTATCCTTTGCCTACCTTGTTAAATACGCGTTAGTGTGCCGGTTAACCACACACGCTCCACTAACCGAATTAAACAAAGTGCAAAGTGTAATTTCATGGATTAGCACCTTATTCACATTTTTCCTAAGTAACTAAGATTGGGTATTATTAAGAGTTTAGTTACTTAGTATTTATCATTAATACTTTTAATGAAGGGAGAATTTATAAGTCCTTGTCTTACCCGTTCGGCTAACGACCCTCCACCGGTCAAGCAAGCGGTGGGTGAGAGTGGACACCCATTAAGTTGCCATTTTATAGGCAACAACCTTATACCCACCTTATAGACCGGCTTCATGAATGAGGTGTACTAGCGGTAAGACTGACTTTACTCTTATACATACATATATATATATATATATATATATATATATATATATATATATATTATTAACTTATAATATTATAAAGTATACGGGTTGAATTTTAACTTTTAAAATTCTAAGGGCTAACTTGGAATTAAAGTATTAATAAGTGAAAACTTTTCAAATTCCAAAACTTGAGGGCAAGTTTTGAAACTATTCAAAACTAATTAATTCCATAACTTATGTGTTTAAAGTAGTTTTAATCCATAAACTCTTCAAGTTCCATAACTTGAGGACAAGTTATGGAAGACTTTAAACTAATAAAAGAACTAACTTTTTCTTTATTTTATAACTTATGGATTTAATTATGGTTACATATTTTTCTTTAATGAAGTGACTCTTGAACTTCCATAACTTGAGGACAAGTTATGGAGTCATAAAAAATTATTCAATGATACAAGACTCTTCATTTTGTAACCATTGCCAACTTTTATGAGTTTTATGAGTCTTTAATGTGACTCTTCATGTAACTTGAGGACAAGTTACACAAACACATTTTATACTCAACTCTTAGATTAAAATGAATTGAAAACACCTATTTCAATTAACTTTTCTATTAATCTAAGCAACTCATAAGAACAAGATAATTCAACTCAAACTTTTTCATGTAATTAGTCTAAACCTTAAACTAATACAAAACATGAATCTATTGACAATTATCTTTGAAAATGGATTAGCATGAACATTACCACATCAAAAACAAGTTTATAAGTTCAAAAACAACTTAGGGTAATGTTCCTAGTCCATTTCTAGCCAAAAAAACTCGAAAATATGCTGTCTGGGGGTCCAACTCGTCGAGTGCATGAACCAACTCGGCGAGTTGGATCGAATTGATCACATTTTAGGCATGGACTCGCCGAGTCCTCTGATGGACTCGCCGAGTCTGATGATCAGACAGTAAGAAATTCGGTTTTTTCAGCTTCTATTGCAGGTATAACAAGAAAACAAGCCTAGGCTCTGATACCACTGTTGGGTTATGAGCATTCTAACAATCCTAAGTGTACATGCAACCCTAAATACCTTGGATCTATGTTTTCTCTATTATACATGCAAATAAGAACATCCAAGGTATTATCCTAATCTAGCATACAAAACAATAACTATAGCAAGATAGAATACATACCTCTTTGGTGTAGAAAGTCTTCATGAAGCTTGAGTGCCAAGTGCCCGAAGTGTGACACCTCAAATGGAATCACAATCACCAAAACACTTAGAATAACTTGAGAGAATTCTACAACTCATGAAATCGGCTAGCCCTTTCTTTTTACACACTAGTGGCCGATTTTGGTCAAGAATAAGATGCTTATATAGTTAGGGTTACACCATGTAAACCCTAATTGACATGGCCTTTCATTTCCATGATCCATGGGTACAAATACACCATGGAGCATCCATGGACCATCCTATGGGTTTTAGCCCAACTTGATTATCCATGGAGCATTAGCCCACTATACAAGTATGGATGATTTACACAATCAACCCATATATTTAATTAGTCTTCTTTTGATCACTTAATTAATCCTAGATTAATTCTTGATCAACACTAATTAAATAATCTTATTATTCTTATTATTAATATACTAGAACTTGTAATATATTAATAACCATAAGTGTCTTATTTCTCTCATTATAGTCTATCCAAGTGCATGATGGTATGCAACCCAAATGGACCATGCCGGGTCGGGTCAAATCTTACCAATTATAGTTATGGACTTAGACATTAATCCAACAGGAACAGGTTCACAGTTATTGTATCATTATTGGTCCAGGATCTTGTAGCTATCTCACCCATCGAACTGGGACCACTAGCTGCAGTTTGGGATTTCATACTTGGGATCAGATGCTGGTAGCATAAAGGGGTATGTGATCATGGCCAGGTAGTTTCATGAAAAATTATGCATACAATACTAACAATTGTAGGATATACTATAGCAATGGATGTTCTTAGCATTGCGGTCACTACCGCTGACAGGATGACACTTGATCATGTTTGAACTGTTAGGATGAAGCATTGGTGCTTGTCCCCGAGTAGAATCCATATCCGGTCTCTTTACATCACCATATCTTTTTGCGATTTTCTTAGAATTTTAGAGAGTCTTTTAGTCCAAATTTGGACATTTTCATTATCTTTGAAGAACCACAAGTTTGAAAAGGAGCTTACATTACATCTTTATGCTCCACACACGGTCATTTTCACACTTAGGCCATTCGGATTATATCGTTACCCTTGCGGTTCCACTTACACACCTTTGGGAACCAAATTTTGAGTCAAAGGGTTTTCTTGTTAAAAATTTCGATAGTTAATACATTACCTTAATGTGTTTAAAAAAAAATTCAAAAAAAAAAAACAAAACGAAAAGAAGTGTGCAAATTTTAAGTTGCAACTATCTTAGATTGGTGGCCGGTTCAACTATTGAACAAATTTCCCAACATCTTGGCCACCCGGCGTTTGATATTCATTTGTATAGGTCTGTTTTATTGTATATAGATCGAGTTGTTTTTTTTTCTCTCGCAAATTGGTAATGTTAGGGAGACTGTCGAGTCGGATACTACGGAAAGTTTGGGCCAACACTAAGTGAACTGATTCCTACAATGGTGCTCGAGCGATTAAACATAGTTACACATGAGAGAAACCGACAGACGTGAGATCAAAGTGTGCACTTGAAGAAGAGCTCCACCCGAGCCCATCCAATTGCTTTCTCCCTACTATAGATGTTCTTCATTGTATGCATGTTCCATTGAGGCTGTGACTGCTCATCCCTCCTTACTCACCTAAAGGAGTTGTCCTGGCTGTGGTTTATGGTTCCATTGTCATCGGATGAAAAAGTTGTGAGATAGCAGCGAGATCAATTCTGACCATGTTGACTAACGTCGAACAGGTTCCATGGTTCTATCCATTCTTTTTATTTCTAGGGTAGTTCGTCCCAAGTTCATTTTAGTCTTGTCTTACTTGAGGACAACTAAGGTTTAAGCTTGGGGTGATTTGATAGCTTCATTTTATTTACTTCTTTTTATAGTTTTTTTAGCACATTCCATTCGCATTTTAGTTAATTTCCATGCATATTTTCCTTTTTATTATCTTTATGTCCATTTCGGGTATTTTCTAGTTTCTTGAGCATTATTGCAGATTTTAAGGAAACTAGCGGAGCGGGACCTTTGGGAGGCGATAGGACTTGAAGAGCAATGGGGATTTTGTGCTTGATGGCTGTAGAGGTGATTCATGGAGTGGGCTTGTCGATTGCTTGAAGGCGTTGAAGTGTTGAACTTTAAATTTGAGAGGGCGCGAGAGAATTCTTTAGTGTGCATGATCGATGTTTAGGAGTTTGCGGAAGTTTTGAGTGATGTGGAAAGACAAATTGGGCTTTAATTGAAGAAATATTGAAGAAAAATGGACTAGGAACTGATTGGATCTGAATTGGGCCAATGGATTAGCTTTGGGGGCCCAAGACTTGAAGGAAGCCCAAAAATCCCGTCGAAGCCCGCGGCCCGCGTAAGATTACCCGCGGCCCGCGTGGATTCTTGACAAGGGCAATTTCAGGATTTTGCTAAGAGCTCTATATTGGGAAGGTTGGTGTGCCTCTCTAGGATCATCTTGATGGTCCGAGTTTGACTTGTTCTCTCTGGAGTTTGGAGTGCTTTTGAAGGCCAAGAACACCTCAAGAACATCTTGATTTCACCTCTTGATTATTGTAAAATGTTTGGTACAATCTCATCTAACTTTTCTTCTTTGAGTTTAGTCATGCTTGGCTAAACAAATCTGGGTTAATTTCTTGTTGAATCCTTTGAACTTTTGTTGAATGTTGAAGAATCCATGAACTTATTCTTAAATCTTTATGGAAATGTTTTGTGTTTTATCATTTTAACACTACTAGTATGTTTTTATTCATGAGTTTAAATGTGTTTGTGGTGATTAGTTGGCTAATTTCTTGATTAAGTAAATGATCCTCAAATTTGCAAGCAACAAATGATTTTTGTGTTGTTTTTGCTTCACACAGTCATAAAAACATTTTCTCCAACATGGTAGTGAAAGCAATTGACTCCTCTTGGATTTGGTGACTTTTTGGTTCTTAATGCTAGTTGACTTTCACTAATTACATGCTATTTGGAATTAGTGACTTTGACTAAGGAAATTGTTATGAGCTTCTCTAGCCATTTCAACAATTAAGAAAAGTCTAGGTAATCTCAAGCTTCTTGGATTACCATTGCCAAATTAAGGATTTAAATCAAAGTATTGCACCATTGGATTCTAATGATATGTTCATCAAAAGTCAAAGTGAGGAAACTTTAAGTCAACCATCTCTCCCTTATTGATTTTACATCAAATCCTTATTTTTGTTGAAATTGTCTATTTAATTCATAGTTAATTCTAGTTTGTTTCAAGTATTTCAATACACCAAATCACCCCATTTTATTTTTATTGTTATTTTACAAGTATTTTTACAAAGAGATTTTTCATAGAGTTATAAATTGAACCAATCTCCGTGGATTCGATCCCTTTACCACTAAACACTATTTTAGTGTGTAATATTTTGGGTTATTATTTGTGTTGGCCTCGATAGCCACCAGTAGCAGACTGCAGACTACGCAGAGTTGGCAAAAGAGTTATGCCGACTGGAGGCGTTCGAACTTGGAGTTTCAGGTAGGCAATATGGTCCTCCTGAAGGTATCACCCTGGAACGGTGTTATCAGGTTTCGGAAGAGGGGCAAGTTGGGCCCTAGGTTCATTGGTCCTTTTAGGGTTTTGGCCCAGGTGGGTCGGGTTGCTTATCGGTTGGATCTTCCGGTAGAGCTTAGCCAGATCCACAACACCTTCCATGTTTGTCAATTGAGGAAGTATTTGGTAGACGAGTCAGCAGTTGTACCCTTGGAGGATATTCAGGTTGGTAGCATCCTGACTTATATCGAGAGACCAGTTGGATCTTAGATCGGAAACGAATACCTTGAGGAACAAGGTGTTTCAGTTAGTGAAGGTGCAGTGGCAGCACCGAAAGGGTTCAGAGTGGACATGGGAGACCAAAGGGGAGATGAGGGAACATTATCCAGAGTTATTTTCAGATTCAGCAGCAGTAGACTTGGAGGATGAAGTCTAAGATAAGTGTCGGAGAGTTGTAACGCCCCATTTCTAGCATGTAATTTAAATAAAGTATTTTAATTTCTTAGGGGTACTCGACGATTCTGTAGCTCGACTCGTCGATTAGAGACGAGATGATCATGCAATTTAAGTTGGCTACTCGATGAGTCCATATGCTCGGACTCGGCGAGTCTGCCTGTCTGGATGAAGCCCTAATTTCAAGGGTTTGCACCCTATTTAAACACATTTATGTGCCCCAAACCAGCCTCCATCACCGTTAGAGCATCCTTTACCAAACCCTAGCATCCCTTTAATCTTTTTGCAGTATTTCTCATCTTGTGAAGGATTTTTGGTGCATTTTGAAGTTAGAAGAAGAAGAGATAAGAGAGGTTCTCAAGAGTAGCAAAGGAGATATGAATTTCTTGTGTTATTCCCGCCTCCATTAAGGTATAAAGCTCAAATTTTGGCTTGTGATCATATAGATCTTCTTAAAAGCTTACTAGTGTTGCTTCTTTTGCCATTTTCTAGACATTAAGGTTGTTTTATGTGAAGTTAAGATGAATGGGTTTTAGATCTAATCATTTCTGGACTCCTTGAGCTCAAGGTTGCCACCTTTTTGTGAGCTAAACACCCATTCCAAACCTAAATCTCCTCTTTTAGCTTCTTATTGGGCATTTTAGCTTCTTATGTGCTTGCGTGATTGTAAACATAGAAACTTTACGTGTGAAATCAGTCCTAGGAACCCAAATCTATGTATTAGATGCACTGGAATCAAGAAAAATCGACTATATAGTAACGACATGCTTGGGACTCGACGAGTTGTTCTTCAGATTGGACGAGTCAAGTCGCGAGTCCCCGTTTTTCCCCGATTTGAGAGTTTAGGGTGAATCAGTGAGTGGGGAAGGGAATCGGTGAGTTAGAGTCAGTTCTAGTGATGGAGGGACTCGGGAAGTCTACGACCTGACTCAGCGAGTCCGGTCAACTAAAAGTTGACTTTGACCAGGGCTAAAATAGTCATTTTAACCTAAGGGCATTTGTTAGTACCTGATCTAATGTTTTTGGAATTTGTAGCTGGACAGTTCCGGAGCAGTAGTAAGCTAGTTTTAGAGTTCGCATCTCAGCAGCCAACGTTACGAGGTGAGTTTTCCTTCCAGTCGTAACGGGTCTACGACCACAATGCTGACCCATTTAATTAGCAGTAGTTTCGGACTTCGGTCCGATGCAGTACTTCAGTGTGCTTGATGTCTTTGTGATTCAATCATGTCTTTGTGTTATGTGTTCCGGACTTCGGTCCGATGCAGTATGTTGTATATGTGTCACACCCCCAAAACAAGGATGGCGGAAACGTCTGGGGGCGGAGGACTTCATGTATAGTATCACAACAATTAGTATAATAGTGCTCCAAGCAAATACAACCAATCATAAATATAATTATAAAAGAATTACATGGTTTCAAGTATTACATATTTCAATGATTGATCAATGATTGTTACCCGTGGACCTGCAAGTCCTACTGTACCGAGCAGTAAGGTGTGGGGTGTCAAACTCAATATAGATCTATACACAACTCTTGTTATAACTACCAGGAATTTTAAACCGTACACTAGGAGTACTGAGATGAATATCTCACAATTTAAGTTAACAAGTTTATGTGTAGTGTGCGTGAGTGTAAAACCTTTTTCTGTGGGAATAAAACCTTCCGAAATGTGTTTGTTGTGTTAATAGAAACATAAACCATACCTATTATGGGTTATCAAAAGCGTTTAAATGTAATTGTTATAACTTTGATTATTATGGTTAACTACTGTATTTATGAAGGTAAAAGCCCTTTTGTTACCGATATGTGTATACGCTTTTGCTAAAGTGAAGCAACATGCAATATAACAACTAATTAATTTCCATACTTTTGTAGGTAAAAATGCATTTGTTTTCTGACGTGTGACTATATACTAAGACATAATGTCATCTATTTAAAAAAACATATATTCTCATAATGATATACACCTTGCTCAACATGTTGCAAGGTGAAATAAAATTGATAGCATTTTTCTGCTGTTCACATTTTCTTTCACTGTTCTTAGAAAATTTATAGAAAAATCATCAAATGTTCAAATCAGAATCCGTAAATTCTGAGAGTTTGGGAAATGAGTCTAGTTTATTAATAAATTTTATTATGAATTTTAATGATATAAAACTTGTGTGAAAACGTCCATAATCACAGACTGGTCCGGATTGATGTTTGAAATGATAGGCAGTTTTGTAAAAATCACCATAAATTGTAGAAAAATTATATGGAGATGTGCAAGTAGTCATTTTAAATATAAAAACTTGAACTATTTGCACCTAATACAGTTTTGAAAACTATATTGTGTAAGTTGTCCAAAACAGTCCGTGAATGGAGTCCAACTTTTCTGATGAAAGCTGTTAGCAAAGTTTAGTTATGTTCTTGGTGTTTTAACTTGTATCCCCACATTAAAAATTAAGAAAACATGAAAATACAGGGGTATGAACTCACCTTATGTGATTTCAGCGGGTGAATGTTGAAGAAATGAAGTGTTCAACTCAAGAACACTTGAAGGATCACTTGAAGATTTGAGAATCTAACACAATAATGATGGAGTTTGTGTAAGGAATCAATGATTTGTGTAAAAGGAAATGTAATGACCATAAGGAGGGTGATGATACTTACCAAATGAAGATGGAAAGCTTAAAAAATGACTTGGAAATCTCGAAATTATAAGAGAGAATTTGAGAGAAAAGATGTGTTTGATCTTTGGTGGAAATGAAAGAAATGAGTAAGAATGAGGAGAGAGGGTGAGTTTTCAGCCTTTGATGGGTCAAAATGGTGGGGAAAGTACCCTTGAATGACCAGGTATGGTGGGGGACAATAGTTGGTCATCGAGTGGGTATGGGAGTGGTTGCTTGTGTCATAAATCAAAGATCGGTCAACACTTCACCACAAGATCTCATTTAATAGATTTTATTCTAAAATATGGATTTCCTTAAAAATATGTTTAAATTATGAATATGCAGGGTCTTATATGTTAAAATATGTTTTTTGGAGAAAATCCCGTGTTAAAATAATTAAAAACGGGTTTAAAATGGAGTCGTGGTCGAAAACCGGGTGCAATGTGTGAAAATCCGAAGTTCTAGGCGAGGTCTCGGCCTCAGCAGCCAAGAACCGGACAGGCATCGGTTGCTGATGCAGATCCGAAGAGAAGGAAGGAGCTGCGGTTTGAGGTTAGGAGAAGAGGCTGCGGATCGCTGGCTGTGGCTCGCGCGCTGCGGCTCGCCTGCTGCGGCTCGCTTGCTGCCGGTCGCCTGCTGCGACTCGCTGCTGCGGTTAGCCATGTGGACTCCGGTTTGGCTTCTTGGGACCTCGGTCTAAGGAGGACTTGGCCCCTATGGAGAGGCTTCGGTCCTAAAGGGTTATTTTCCAAGATTTTTCACTTCTTTGAGTGGTTTCTCATCAAGCCAAGTATCGGGATGCCCCAATTGATTATAAAAAATTCAAGAGAGGTTTCGAGGGAGATTTGGGAGAGATTTCACAATCTTGAAGAGATTCCTCAAATAGAGAGAGATTTGGGAGAGATTTGACATACTTGTTGAGATTTCTCATATAAAGAGAGATTTGGGAGAGATTTCACATACAAAGAGAGATTTGGGAGAGATTTCACATTCTTAGAGAGATTTCTCATACAAAGAGAGATTTGAGAGAGATTTCACATACAAAGAGAGATTTCACATACAAAGAGAGATTTGGGAGAGATTTCTTTGTGACCTTTTTGAGTGTTTGGCTTCGCAATGCAAGGTCCGTAAGCCCCACTAAGCCATGTTTAAGGATCTTGCACACTCTCAATGAGTATGCAACATTGTTTTATCGGTTTGGTTCGTTACTTACCACAGTTTTAGTTTAAGGAAATCTAGATGTACGAACTTTTCAATTTATGATCTCTCATTAGAATAGCGAGTTGTTTAGTAATTACATAACGTAAACCCTAGTATATAAGGGTTAACTGAGTTGATTGGTTTTGACTTGTTGACTTTATTTGACTTTGACTTGACCAGAAATTGACGGTTGTCACAATATGTGTTTATGCTAGTAGTTATGATTATGCTATTCTATGTTCAGTCAGTTCTGGACTTCGGTCTGATGCAGCTAGTTCCGAACTTTAGTCAGATGCAGGGGACAAGGTCCCAGTCAGTTTCGGACTTCGGTCCGATGCAGTTTTCGGACTTCGTTCCGATACAGAGGTTAAGGCTCTGGTTAGTTCTGGACTTCGTTCTGATGTAATTTCCGGACATCGGTCCGATGCAGTGGGCATGGCCCAATAGTTGTTTATTTGTTATTGTATGATATGTGTTAGTTTGGGGGAGCTCACTAAGCTTTGTGCTTACAGTTTCAGTTTTGGTTTCAAGTACTTCCGCTAGCATGGGGAAGAGCTCGGGTTGATGGCATCGCACACACCACGACTTCAGTTTTATCCTGGGAGTTTTATTTAGATAATTTGATATGATTGATATAGTTTTGTTTGACATAGTTACTAGGACTTTTGAGTTACTCATTCCATGGTTTTTATTATATATTACCTTCGATGATGTGATTTTTAGTAATTTTAAAACAAAAATTTTTGGGTCGTATTTTCGGTCGTTACATGATGAAATGATATTTTCTATCGATGTGTCTAGATCTTCCATGATCCCTTGGATCCTTGGCTAAGGCAACTACACTTTCACTATCATAGAAAATTTCCATAGGCTTCTTTATAGCCAGTACAACTCAAAGGTCTCCAATGAAGTTCTTTAGCCATATAGCCTCCTTCGCTGCCTCGCTGGATGCTATATACTCTGATTAGCAAGTTGAATCAGCCACTGTCTCTTACTTGGAACTTTTGCAAGTAATTGCTCCTCCGTTTAAGGTAAAGACCCAACCTGCCTGAGAGCGGAAATTATCCATATTAGTCTGGAAGCTAGCACCATTATAGCCAACTACTCTCAAATCATCACTCCTACCGAGGGTAAGGACCCAGTCCTTAGTCCTCCATAAGTACTTGAGAATGTGCTTTACTGTTGTCCACTGAGCCTTGCCAGGGTTCCCCTGATATCTGATGACCATGCTCAATGCGAAGGCCACATTAGGACAAGTACAAGTCATAGCATACATGATCGAGCCTACAACGGAATCATACGGTACTCGACTCATCTTAGCTATTTCAACCTCAGTACTCGGGCACTGAATCTTACTCAGTATGGCCTTACTCTGGATCAGTAACTCTCCTTTCTTGGAATTCTGCATGAAAAACCTATTCAGAACTTTATCCAAGTAGGTACTCTAACTAAGTCTAATTAGTCTTTTACTCATGCCTCTCAAAATCCTTATCCCTAGGATATAGGTAGCTTCTCCAAGGTCCTTCATAGCGAAAGACTTCCCAAGCAAGGACTTTACTTCCTGTAAAGTTGGGATATCATTTCCCATGAGTAGTATGTCATCCACATACAATACCAAAAAGTTGACTGTACTCCCACTAGCCTTTAAATATACACATGATTCTTCTTCTCTCCTCAAAAATCCAAACTCTTTGACTTTCTCATTAAAACAAAGATTCGATCTGCGAGGTCCTTTTTTCAATCTATAGATGGATTCTCAAGCTTACACACTCTATTAGGGTAGTCTGTGCTGACAAACCCTCTCGCTGACTCATCAAAACATCCTCATCCAACTTTCCATTAAGGAAAGTCGTTTTGACATCCATTTGCCATATTTCATAGTCATGAAATGCAACAATGGCTAACAGAACCCTAATAGACATAATCTTGGCCACTGGTGCAAAGCTCTCATCATAGTCAACTCCTGGAGTTTGAGAATAACCCTTTGCAACCAGTCGTCCCTTATAAGTATGTACATTACCATCGATGTCGGTCTTCATCTTGAAGATCCATTTACACCCTACTATCTTACGACATGGTACATTGTCAACCAAGTTCCAAACTTGATTGTCATACATGGATTGTATCTCGTTATCGATAGCCTCTTTCCATTTAGCAGACTCAGGGCCTTCCATGGCTTCCGTGTTGCTGTTAGGCTATTCCAGATTTATCAGTGTATTATCACTGATAAGGGTATCACCTTCTGCAATAATATGGAAACCATAATAATGCATAGGTGCATTCCTAACTCTGGTGGAACGCCTCAGAGGTATGGACTCTTCAGTCGGCTCAACAAGAGTTTCCTCCTCAGGTTGAGGGCTAGGGTGTGAGGTTCCTTCACCGCTTGACTCTTGAATTTGTAAATACAAGATTTTCAAAACAAATTTTTTCATTTTTCAACAACCAAATTTTAAATATAAAACATTCTCAAAAAGTATTCCACAATAGTTATCAAATCAAACATATCCCGAGATCAGAAATCAAATCTCCTCTCTGTGTGTACAGTTCACGCCGACGCCTTTCCACGGTCCTCGCTAGTACCTGAAACACATAATACAACAACTGTAAGCATAAATACTTAGTGAGTTCCCCAAAATACCACACACAACACATATGCCACTCGAGGCTACTGTACGACCCTCCTGTCCCGTAGCTCGTTGCACCCTCTGGTCCGGTCATAGCTCGTTGGGCCCTCCGGCCCGATCTGAATCGTTGGACCCTCCGGTCCGGTCTATACAATTATATATCATACTTACATCACATAGCACATACTCTCATACATGGCACACAATGTCATGCATAGCACATAAGACCTTCCGGTCAACTCATAATACTACTCTAGGTAACGTATAGTGAGAACACTCACCTCGTGTAACTCGATAACTAGCAAATCTCGGACCCCGTGAAATAGGATCTAGCCTCCGCCTAATCATACAAAAATAAACACTTGGCATCAACACATTTCCCAGGGCTAGACCATTTCCTCTCTTAGCACTCTCATGTCACACCCCCGAACCAGACGGCGGAAACGTCCGGGGGCTGTCGTGACTCAATTGAATACCATCACAATGAATATACATGAAACATAACATCATACAATACCAAACATTGGAATATTACAACTGGTAGGGTTTACATTCAGTACATAGTTTCAAAATATTACATTCCCAAAAGTAAATGGTTCGATATTAATTAAACAACAGCAAAACATCATAGAGTACAATTCTTCCTTCACTTTATCTGTTACCTGAGAATACAAGTATTTTGAAAAACGTAAACATATGAAATGTTGGTGACTTCATAAGTAATGTTTGAAATCCAATGTTTTGTATCGTTTTGAAAACCACCAGAAAATCCGATATTTTTTGAAAATTGTGTAGTATAAAAGGTGTGAAGATCTGAAAGTATGCTTGTTTGTTTCTATAAATGTAAGAGTACGATTTGTAAAACTCGGTATCTAATTCGTAGGTGTAATAATTGAAAATCCTAGGACAACCCGACGTTTTCCCATTAGTTTGCATTAAATAATTTTATGTTTCGTTATTTCGTTACGACAGGTGTATTCGTTGAGCTCCGGGGACGTTGGATTAATTGTGGATTGTGAATTGTTGTAAACGTTCATTAATGAAAATGACCAGATGACAACCGTACAAACGATTCCTTTAGGCGTCGCTCCCACTATTCACTTAACCCAACCACCCAGACTCATGTAGCCCCACGACCAAGGGGAAAAAGTGAGTGCGAAGCCCCAGGTAATTCCCTACGTCGTTCAAGGCTATAGTGAATGCGAAGGGCCCTTAGCCCAACTCGCATTGGTGAATTCTCGACTTTGCTAGCAGTACCGAAGGACCCTTGGGGACCAGCAGCAGGTTCCCATTGAAAGTCCTTTTACGCTGTGTTGGATCATGTAAGACCCAACAACTCGTAAGGTTGATCTCTTCGGGCCTAAAGATCAGGTCATTGGGCTAGCTAGGCCCAACAAACAAGATTTTACACTTTTGGGCCCAAATATGGTGTATCGACGTCTGTGCACTCTCACATGTGTATTGAATTCCCAAATTTTCCGTGTATGAATCGAGTTGTCGTCGTGTTAGTAGTTTCGGATTTGTTATTGATTCGAGACCAAATCAATTCGTTTGATAACGATTTTTGGTGTTGTTGTGTGTTGTAATTCGTCGGTAGTCGCAGTGTCAATATTTGATCACAACGGATGTATTGAATTAACATTGAAATTTTTCTGATTATAGACCATCTTTATTTTGTAAATTTACTTTTTCAACCCTTTGAATAAATTAATTTCCGGTTTAGTCCTTAAACCATTTTTCTTGGCATTCTAACACCAAAACTTATTGAAATAGATATTTTTCAGCACATTTTTAGTTGAAAACAGTTTTAGTCCCTCAAAATACAGTTTTCTCGGCTGTAACCTCTCTTTTTCGCAATTTTTACACTTTAGTCCCAAATTGCAAAATTTTTGCAACTTTGGTCCTTTTTAATTATGAAAAGCATTTTTAACCTTTGAAAAGGACTTGGAACTCTAGTAGTCCACTGTTTTACAGAAAAACACAGTTTCAGCCCCTCAAATTGGAAAATTTCGCATATTGGGCCCTATTGGGCCGAAAAGTTCATTTTTAGCCCATTAAGTTTAGAAATTTACATTTTAAACATTCTAAAGTGTATATTTCTGGAAAAAATCCTTTATGAAACTGTTTTGACACTTCTTAACCTCCAGAATTTGTATTTTGACATTTTGGGCCCTTAAACTTCATATTCTTAGCATTTTAAGTCCAAAAAAGTGATTTTTAGCCCAAGATGTTCATCTAAACCAACTTGGTTATTTTTCTAGTAATGGCTTATGTTTAATGATATGTTTTAGCACTTGTTTCATGCATCATAACATAAATCTCGATTTTTAGGTCCTTTTGACTAGTTTCAACACCATAAACACACAAAAGTATGTAAATAAACATAGAAATCATACAAGGCATACACATAATAATAGATCTACACATTTGCTTGTATTTCCCCCCCCCCCTCCCCCCCCAAAAAAAAAAAACTTATAAAAACCGAAAATAAGGGGGTATGAAGCTCACCTTAGGGTGTAGTTTCGGTTTTGGAGGAGAAATGGAAGAAAGTTTGGTGATTTTCGGCCCTAGCACCCCTTGATGAAGATATCGGCCTTGAGGTGTTTCTAAGATACAAGATCATGATTTCTCATGAGTTAAGAAGAGATTTTTGATAGATCAAGGAACTTAGATCATAGAATATAGTATAACCTTACCTTGGAGGGTGATTTTTGGTGAAAAATCTCCTTGGAATGCCTTTAAATCTCGAAAATTTTAGGAGAGGGAGGGAGGAATGCTCTTCAAGACTTAGAGGGGTTTGGAATGAATTTTTGGTGGGTGTAGGAGGGTGTTCGGCCGAGAATGAGAGAGGGGAAAAAGAAGAGAGGATTGAGTTGACATACATAGATGTATGTTGGTCCATGCATTGAAGTATGGTGGACATAAATGAGGTGGCATGAAGAAGTCAACTCCTTTCTTCTTGGGCTTGTCTTGGGCCGAATTTTGGAAAGAAAAAGAGAATATTGGGCTTTAATGCCCCTAAGCCCAATATTAGAGTTAGGTTTGATGATTGTAAGATATAAGTGTGATTTTTATACTTTGTTGGGCTAGTTTAAGTTAACTATGGCCCATAATATTTCATGAAGTTGATTTATTCCATTCTAGGCCTAATGTGGCCCAAATTGTTGGAATAAATGAAAGTAGGTCCAATTAGAGCCCATTAAACGGTTCTAAACGCATGATAGTCAAATTGGAGGCTTATTGGCCCAATGAGTCCAATAAGGAAGTCCTAGTCCAAAATGGACCTAACAAGAACTTCTAGGGTTTCCAATTGCTTATTGACTATTAGTAGTATTTGTATGGTGTATTGGATTGAAATTTTGTTGTCATAGAGTAAGTATCATACATGCTCTTAGGTTTTTGATTCTACACTTTTACCTGAATGTACTGATTACAATACACAAAATTTCTAGTTGTGACATCATCCCCCCGTTAGAGGGAATTTCGTCCCGAAATTCTGTTTGAAAGCTAGATTTGAGAATGCTAAAATAGGTGAGGGTACTTTTGCTTCATTTGATCCTCACGTTCCCACGTGAATTCTGGCCCACGCTTCGCGTTCCACTGTACTTTCACGATCGGGATGCGACTATGCTTAGTACGCTTCACCTCCCTGTCCATGATTTCAACCGGCTCTTCAACGAACAGGAGATTCTCATTGATTTCGATCTCATCAAGGGGAATGACGAGTGTTTCATCCGATAGGCACTTCTATAGATTAGAGACATGGAACACGGGGTGAACATTGTTTAGCTCTGCGGGTAGCTGCAGCTTATACGCCACTGGACCTATTCGGGAGACGATCTCAAAAGGTCCAATGTATCGTGGGTTCAGTTTTCCCCGTTTTCCGAAATGAATAACCCCTTTCCAGGGTGGGACTTTCAACAGTACTCGATCCCCGACCTGAAAGTCTAAGGGCTTCCGTCGTTTATCGGCGTAGCTCTTTTGTCGGTCGCGCGATGCTTGTAATCGAGCTCTGATTTGGAAGATCTTTTCTGTGGTTTCACGAATGATCTCCAGTCCTGTTAGTGCCTTGTCTGATGTATGTGTTTTTGCTAGTTGAGTATCACCTACCTCAGCCCAACATAACGGTGATCTACACTTACGCCCGTATAGTGCTTCGAAAGGAGCGACCTTGATGCTCGAATGATAACTATTGTTATACGAGAATTCGATTAAAGGTAAGTAGGTATCCCAAGACTTCCCAAAGTCTATCACGCATGCGCAGAGCATGTGTTCGAGCGTTTGGATGGTTCGTTCGCTTTGACCATCCGTTTGCGGATGATAAGCAGTGCTCTTGTCGAGATGAGTTCCCATTGCCTTATGGAGTGATTGCCAAAAATGTGAAGTGAACCTACTTTCCCTATCCGAGATAATAGACACTAGTACTCCGTGGAGTCTCACGATTTCTCCAATGTATAAACGCGTCAATCTCTCCATCTTGTAGGATTCTTTGATTGGCAGGAAATGGGCAGACTTCGTCAGTCGGTCGATTATTACCCATATGGTGTCTAGTCCATCCGACGTTTTGGGTAGCTTGGTCACGAAATCCATAGAAATCCCCTCCCATTTCCACTCAGGAATTACCAGTTGCTGTAATAACCCTGAGGGCTTCTGGTATTCCACCTTTACCTTGGCACACGTAAGGCACTTACTGTTGGGTCTTGAGCATTCTAACACTCCTAAGTGTACATGCAACCCTAAATACCTTGGATCTATGTTTTCTCTATTATACATGCAAATAAGAACATCCAAGGTATTATCCTAATCTAGCATACAAAACAATGAGTGTAACAAGATAGAATACATACCTCTTTGATGTAGAAAGTCTTCATGAAGCTTGAGTGCCTAGCCCCAATAGTGTGGAAGCCTCAAATGGAATCACAATCACCAAAACACTTAGAATAACTTGAGAGAATTCTACAACTCATGAAATCGGCTAGCCCTTTCTTACTCTCACTCTCTAGTGGCCGATTTGGTCAAGAATAAGATGCTTATATAGTTAGGGTTACACCATGTAAGCCCTAATTGACATGGCCTTTCATTTCCATGATCCATGGGTACAAATACACCATGGAGCATCCATGGACCATCCTATGGGTTTTAGCCCAACTTGATTATCCATGGAGCATTAGCCCACTATACAAGTATGGATGCTTTACACAATCAACCCATATATTTAATTAGTCTTCTTTTGATCACTTAATTAATCCTAGATTAATTCTTGATCAATACTAATTAACTAATCTTATTATGCTTATTATTAATATACTAGAATTTATAATATATTAATAACCATAAGTGTCTTATTTCTCTCATTATAGTCTATCCAAGTGCATGATGGTATGCAACCCAAATGGACCATGCCGGGTCGGGTCAAGTCTTACCAGTTATAGTTATGGACTTAGACATTAATCCAACAGTCTCCTACTTGGATAAGTCTAAAACTATTATTGCGTATGACTTCAGGAACCAACTGGCAATCGTAGCTCTCAAAAGCTTCTGTCGAACTCTGACCTTGTAGATGAACTCTAACCTTTGTCAATGACTTGTCCATTAGATAAGGGATCATATATTCCTCCATTCTATATATCATATGGACTGAGACATGGATTGTAATCATTCTCTCTGTCCATTTGTTGTTTCCCGATTTCCGATTTATGACGACTGACTAATTGAACAAATCAAATCAGTCCTGGCCCGGCCGAGCACTTCCATTTGTCATCATCAAATCATCGAGGGGCCCACAAATATCGCTTTTACCCCGAAGGTAAAAGGAATGGATAACTTCGACTCATATGGCTTGTTCTACTACTTGTTGAATCATACACAACAACACGTTTTATAGCACCGAGTTACCAAATGCGTTTTCGTGCAATCAATGTACAACCAACTCATAGTAACAACTCATATCTCTAGGTTTGAAGAATATAAGATATTATCATCTCATGATCACTCGTGATAAAATCCATGAAGTGATTCCAATGAGCGCGGGTTGAATCCAATACTCAGAACTTATGAGCACTCATGAGTGTTGTAGCCCTTTGTCCAACACCTTAGACCTCTACAAGCCAACCCATGACAGTCTTAATTCATATCTACTTCCAACATATGACCGACTGTGGATGGTTTGAATAACTTAGTCATTCTGGAAGAATAACCTAGTTTATTCGGGAAGTCAAAACATGCAAAGTGAAAAACAATAATAATTGAATCCAATATGGTATCAAACCCTATGAACATAAATAAAACACCTTTTATTTATCACCATATGATTACACATTATTCATTGTATACTGTTTCAGCTATCAACTTTATTCTTGAATTTAAAACAATAGTTGTCCCATGGTCCAAGCATGTACACTATGTTTTTTCAAAACACTAGTCATGCCACACACCAAGTATGCATACTATGTTTGTCTATGATCTTTACTTTGTGAAGTAGATCAATTGAACATAACTTCAATGATTCTCTTTTCACACTCCCAAATCCTTACTGCAAATGCAAGAATTCCAAATTCATGCCATTTACTGGAATCTGTTAGATTCTAAACTTATATGCATTGATCTTCTTGTAATCATTATGTACAAAATTAGAAAGACTTGACAACAATCATTACAGAGTATTCCAAAGGAGATCAGCTCCTTGGAAACATCCTTCTTGCATTAAGTTTTCTTAATCTTACACAGATTGAAAACTTCTAACTTTGAAACATTTCCAGATTCATTTTGACTATCACATCTGAAAAAGAGTTGCCTCCTTACAGATTATGTCAATATGGTCCTTCCAGAATTATCACTATACTTCCAACTGTCCTTGAGCAACCAATCTTTGGTAAACCTTAGATTGTCCTCGAAAATTGTTTAATCCTTTTAGTCATATCCAGTTCTAAATCTTTTTCCTTCTTAATGCCCCAGGCATTTGGAAAATTTTAGAAAGGATGAATATCGCACATGGAATCGATCCTATATCCGAAGCATATGGGACATGATTCATGATGTCTCACATAAAGACTAAACCAGTCTTTTGCTATAACATTTCCATTTCTATTTGCCAAGTTCTCATAATTCAGATTATGAAAAGGGATGCCATAATCACAATAGAATTTTAGAACGCAAATAATGGACCCATATACATAATTTCCTTATGTTGAGCCATTCCAACATGAAATTCATATATATATCCTTGACTAAATGATTAAAACCTCACGATCTAAGCTTATAGATTTGAGATGAAGTATAATTTCCTCTCCCTTATTTATAGCAAAACAACTTTTCCTAATTTAAACCTTTTGTTTTCTATAATTAACATTGCTAACTTGCAATACTTATCATAATTATCATGCTCCCACTAACATGATGATTATTAGCATAACACTTATGCTCCCACTAGCTTTGACATGTACTCAGAAATCAGCTGACTTTCTTACCAAAGTTCATATTTCTGATACTAGATTGTTTTGATAAAACTTAATCAAAAGCATACACCTTCCCTTAGATATCACACTTGTGTGTCTAAACAATTATGAAGAGGGATGCCGTAATCATAATGGTTAGACCTTTTTGCTACTTCTCACAAGTCCAGGTTAGTGTGCCGGTAAACCACACACGCTCCACTAACGACTTTGAGAATGCAAATATCACAATTGCTATCTAGCTAAAATCTACTTAGTGAAAGTGTTTCCTCACCATCATTTCCATGAATCGGAGAGAAACCTTATGACACCTAGATTTAATGGTGTATGTGTTCTTATCCATGTGAATTGTCAAAACCATAGACACAAGACAATGATAATGACAAATACAAACTCATATGGACTGAACTCAATCTTAATTTCTTGCCACCTGGCAGCTCAAGGGCCTGCCATTGCTTCCAAGAAGTTGTGCAACAAATTGAGAACTCTAAGAACTCATATGCAAAGCCAACTTTAACTGGAATGGGCACAGAATATGTCAACACGATAGGTTATAAACCTCAAGTCGTGTGCTAGTGAAGAACTTCAGGTTTATTCTTGATTAGTTCTTGAGACTTTCAAGACCTCTAAGACTCCCACTGTCCTCTTGACATATAAGACTCCCTTGTCAAACATCCAAGAGATAGTGCGGATTCTAATCAAGACAAACACTTCACACAAGTGGCCTTAGTTGGTCTTTGTTTTATCCAAAACATCACAACTTACCAATTTCAAATGTACAAGAGTTTTAAACCTTCTTTAAGACATATCACTCAAGTTACAATCTTAGAGTATAACTCTAAGAATTGTTTTAAACCATGTGACCCAGTCACATCATGTATCAGGAATCTCAGAATCGAAACTTAGCAGAGTTAGATAGTGGAATTTACCTGAAGTAGAGTCAAACTTATTGACTTTAACATCCTTAGGTAAATTTGGCAGCTTCGCAACCAATGCCCCTTCCTTTGGCGATATAAACATATGGACCCTTTGATAATGGTACAAGGGACTATCACAAACTTAGCTTTTCTCTTTACCATTTGGTCAACCAAGTTGACTATGGCCGATCCCTTTACCATTAGGAAGAGAATGTTTTTCTGGATTTCCAGTGTCACTATTGTCAATGTCCATTAAGTTTTAAGGAAGTTGATCTTAACAAATAGATAAGATCATTAAGGGTCTTGTCATAGTCTGTTTCATAGGTGTCCCAAAGGAACTCACTATGTGACTTAGAAAGTGATTGAACCACCAACTTTCTCAAGACTTTGACACCCAACTATCCCGGCTTGTCAATATGTGACTACATCTCCAAGATGTGATCACACCTAGACCTTGCCTTGCCAATAGGGCTTGAGTGACCTTGAACTTGTGGGTTAGGGAGAATAATTGGAGGAGGTGTAAGAAGTATGATTTCCCTGGGACATCATCTTCATTTAGGAAAGCTTGTTTCAAGAGATTTAGGAAGATCATAAATGTCTAAACCAGACATCTTTTAGGAGATATTCAAGATAGTTGATCTTAAGTCCTTAATATAACACCCAATATGAAATATTAAGGCTAGGACCCAACAAACTATTTTATAACTTAGAAGAGGGATGCCGTAATCCAAGCTATAAAATATTTGAAGGTAGGTGAATGACGATTCACCAATTTCCACCAAGATAAACGAAATGTATTATTAGGTTTTAATTGGTTTTGAAACTCCTAGATCTATTGAGATTCATTGAACTGTTCAATGGCATGTTTCAATCTCGCGTGTGCCCTTCAGGTTTTGTGACTGGGATGCCGAGGATCACAAAACAAGGTGTGAAGTAACCATGCAAATTACTTGGTACCCTTAAGTGTTTACCCCTCAATCAATGTGCCGGTTAACCACACACGCTCCACCGATACTATGATAAACATTAAGTTACCCTTTGCCTACCTTGTTAAATACGAGTTAGTGTGCCGGTTAACCACACACGCTCCACTAACCGACTTAAACAAAGTGCAAAGTGTAATTTCATTGATTAGCACCTTATTCACATTTTCCGAAGTAACTAAGATTGGGTATTTATAAGTGTTTAGTTACTTAGTATTTATCATTAATACTTTTAATGAAGGGAGAATTATAGTCCTGTCAAACCCGTTCGGCTAACGACCCTCCACCAGTCAAGCAAGCGGTGGGTGAGAGTGGACACCCATTAAGTTGCCATTTTATAGGGCACAACCTTATACCAACCTTATAGACCGGTTTCGTGAATGAGGCGTACTAGCGGTAAGACTGACTTTACTCTTATACATATGTATATATTATTAACTTATAATATTATAAAGTATAAGGGTTGAATTTTAACTTTTAAAATTCTAAGGGCTAACTTGGAATTAAAGTATTCATAAGAGAAAACTTTACAAATTTCAAAACTTGAGGGCAAGTTTTGAAACTATTCAAAACTAATTAATTTCATGATTTATGTGTTTAAAGTAGTTTTAATTCAAAAACTCTTCAAGTTCCATAACTTGAGGACAAGTTATGGAAGACTTTAAACAAATAAAAGAATTAACTTTTCTTTATTTTATAACTTATGAAATTAATTAAGGTTACACTTTATTTATTAATGAAGTGACTCTTGAACCTCCATAACTTAAGGACAAGACTCTTCATCTTTTGTAACCATTGCCAACTTTTATGAGTTTTATGAAACTTAAATGTGACTTTTCATATAACTTGAGGACAAGTTACAAAAACACATTTTAGAATCAACTCTTAGATTAATTTGGATTGAAAACTCATAATCAATTAACTTTTCTATTAATCTAAGCAACTCATAAGAACAAGATAATTCAAATCAAACTTTTTCATGTAATTAGCCTAATCACTAAACTAATTCAAAACATGAATCTGTTGACAATTATCTTTGAAAATGGATTAGAATGAACATTACCACATCAAAAACAAGTTTATAAGTTCAAAAACATCTTTGGGTAATGTTCCTAGTCCATTTCTAGCCAAAAACCTCGAAAATATGCTATCTGGGGCTCCTACTCGGCGAGTGCATGAACCTACTCGGCGAGTAGGATGATTTTACTCATGGACTCGGCGAGTTCATCATTGGACTTGGCGAGTCCAGTGCCCAGAAAGCCAGAAAATCGAGTTTTTAAGCATTTTTTAGCAATTTGCATCAAGTATAATTGAAAACAAGCCTAGGCTCTGATACCACTGTTGGGTCTTGAGCATTCTAACACTCTTAAGTGTACATGCAACCCTAAATACCTTGGATCTATTTTTTCTCTATTATACATGGAAATAAGAACATCCAAGGTATTATCCTAATCTAGCATACAAAACAATGAGTGTAACAAGATAGAATACTTACCTCTTTGATGTAGAAAGTCTTCATGAAGCTTGAGTGCCTAGCCCCAATAGTGTGGAAGCCTCAAATGGAATCACAATCACCAAAACACTTAGAATAACTTAAGAGAATTCTACAACTCATGAAATCGGCTAGCCCTTTCTTACTCTCACTCTCTAGTGGCCGATTTGGTCAAGAATAAGATGCTTATATAGTTAGGGTTACACCATGTAAGCCCTAATTGACATGGCCTTTCATTTCCATGATCCATGGGTACAAATACACCATGGAGCATCCATGGACCATCCTATGGGTTTTAGCCCAACTTGATTATCCATGGAGCATTAGCCCACTATACAAGTATGGATGATTTACACAATCAACCCATATATTTAATTAGTCTTCTTTTGATCACTTAATTAATCCTAGATTAATTCTTGATCAATACTAATTAAATAATCTTATTATTCTTATTATTAATATACTATAACTTATAATATATTAATAACCATAAGTGTCTTATTTCTCTCATTATAGTCTATCCAAGTGCATGATGGTATGCAACCCAAATGGACCATGCCGGGTCGGGTCAAGTCTTACCAATTATAGTTATGGACTTAGACATTAATCCAACACTTACTAACATAGGTAGCAATTTCTGCCTTCATGTTAGGCCACCAGTAGTGTTGTTTAATATCCAAATACATCTTGTCTGAACCAGGATGAACGGAGTATCGTGTCTTATGGGCTTCCTTCATAACTACCTCCCTAAATCCTCCGATTGTAGGGACCCAAATACGGTTCATGAAGTAGTATACTCCATTCTCCTTTGCCTCTAGGTTCTTCTCCATCCCGCGCAATGCTTTGCTTGCCCTGTTTTCCACTTTCATGGCCTCCGACTGGGCTACCGCAATTTGAGTGACTAGGTGAGATTGAATGGTTATAGAGAGTTTTCGTACGACGATTTGAGTACTCCTTCCAACTTAATGCGTCGGCTACCACGTTGGCCTTGCATGGGTGGTACTTGATCTCACACTCGTAATCGTTTAATAATTCAACCCATCTTCGTTGCCTCATGTTCAACTCTTTCTGGTTCAAGATGTGCTGGAGACTCTTGTCGTCCGTGAAGATGGTGCACTTCGTACCGTACAGGTAGTGCCTCCAAATTTTCAGAGGGAAGACCACAGCTCCCAATTCTAAATCATGGGTCGTATAATATACTTCGTGCGTTTTTAGTTGGCGAGATGCGTAAGCTCTCACCCTTCCACGTTGCATGAGGACGCAACCTAAGCCCTGATTTGACGCGTCATAGTAGACCACGAAATCTCCCATTCTCTTTGGTAGTAATAGTACCGGGGCGCTATAGAGAGCTTGTTTCAGGGTTCGGAATGCGGCTTCTTGTTTGTCCGTCCATTTGAATGGTACGCCCTTTTGTGTAAGCGAGGTAAGTGGCTTGGCAATCTTAGAGAAGTTTTGAATGAATCTCCTATAGTACCCTGCTAGACCCAAGAACTGACGGATTTCCATAGGTGTTGTCGGGATTGCCCATCCTTCAACCGCTTTGACTTTAGAGGGATCCACATGAATTCCATCTTGGCTAACTACATGACCTAGGAAGTTCACACTCCAGAGCCAGAACTCACACTTGGAGAGTTTGGCGCATAGCTTTTCCGATCGCAGAGTTTCTAGGACTTGTCAGAGATGTTGGCCATGCTCTTCTTTACTTCGAGAATAGACGAGGATGTCATCGATGAAAACAATGACAAAGTTGTCGAGGAATGGTTGACAGATTCGGTTCATTAGGTCCATAAATGCTACAGGGGCATTTGTCAGACCGAAGGGCATTACGACAAATTCATAATGTCCGCAGCGAGTTCGGAAAGCGGTTTTTGGAGTATCCTCTTCCCCGACTTTGATTTGATGGTATCCGGACCGTAGATTTATCTTAGAAAAATAACTAGCTCCTTGGAGCTGGTCAACTAGATCATCGATTCGTGGGAGTGGGTAGCGATTTTTAACAGTGAGTTTATTTAACTCTCTGTAATCGATGCACATTCTAAAAGATCCGTCCTTCTTTTTGACAAAGAGGACTGGAGCTCCCCATGGCGAGTAACTAGGGCGGATGAATCCTTTGTCCAAGAGTTCGCTGAGTTGGCTGGATAATTCCTACATCTCAACAGGAGCTAACCGATAGGGTGATTTAGCGAGAGGAGTTGCTCCTGGAACGAGGTCGATTCGAAATTCCACTTGTCTCTCCGGGGGTACTCCTAGAAGATCTTCAGGAAACACGTCTGGGAACTCACATGCTACGGGAATGTCTTGAACGTTAACCTCTTCCTTGGTCTTATCAACTATGTGAGCCAGGAACGCCAAGTTGTTCTTTCGTAGATGTTTTTGTGCCTTGATGCACGAGATGAGGCGAAGGTTCATGCTAGGGTTGTCTCCGTAAATTACTAGGGTTTCGTGATTGGGAAGGCGAAGGTGAACGGCCTTCTCGTGACACAAAATTTCAGCATGGTGGGGGCTTAACCAGTCCATGCCAATAATCACATCGAAACTCCTAATTGATACAGGCATCAAGTCTATTCGAAAGACGTGTTGATTGAGGGTTAGGGTACATCCGATGTAGATTTCCACCGTAAAGGTTTCATTTAGCTTCTGGGGCTGTTGTTTTAATAAATGCTTAAACTTATTGCTTACGAAACTTCGCTCAGCTCCGGTGTCAAATAGGATGCATGCAAAAGTGTGATTCAGGGGAAACGTACCGGTAACAACAGCTGGGTCCTGAATCGCCTCTCCCTGACCCATGGTCAGCATCCTTCCTGTTCCTCCATTTCCTGGATTATTGTTGTTAGGGCAGTCTCGGCGGAAATGCCCAGTCCTTCCACACACATAGCATGTGTGGCTAGGCCCAACATTGTTGCCGCCGGTGGTGACGTTGTTGTTGTTGCGATTGTTGTTGTGGTTGCTGTTTCCCTGTTGTTGGTTCTGGGGAGGGTAAACCCTGCAGTACTTTGTCGTGTGTCCCCTTCGGTTGCAACTAGTGCACTGTAACTCCTTGCATTCTCCATGGTGATGGAAACCGCACTTGTTGCACTTGGGAAGATTACCGGAATAAGGTCTTGAAGCATTTGAAGCAGCTGAGGCTGGAGCATGTGGTGCGGCTGGAACCGGTGCGGTGACAACGTTAACCGCCACTGTCTGCTGCATTTTAGAGGTCTCGGGGCCCTGGCGCCCCTTCCTCTTATTGTTCTTCCCCTTCTTTCCATCACCTTCCTTCTTTCCTTCAGCCTCCGCTGGCTTCTCACCCTTTTTGTTGTTATGGTCATACAACTTCTTTGCCAATCTTTTTGCACTGTCATATGTTTCGGGGTTTGCAGCTATCACATTTCCTTGAATTGGTGATGTTAGTCACCAGATGAATCACTCAATCTTCTTTCCTTCTGAGGTGATCATACCCGGGCACAACAGAGATAGTTCACTAAATCTCGCTATGTAGGCATCGATACTCGCATTCTGCACAGTGAGGTTCCATAGCTCTTGCTCCATCTTCTGTATCTCACCTCGTGGGCAGTATTCAGCCATTAACATTTCTTTCATCTCCGCCCACGGCATAGAGTTGGCTACAAGGAGTGTCATGGCTTCCACATGTCTGTTCCACCAGGTGAGCGCTTGATCGACAAAAGTGCAGGCCGCGAACTTCACTTTCATCTGTTCAGGACAATCGCATATCTCGAATATCGACTCCACCTTCTCGATCCATCGCTTTAGGGTGATCACTCCTCCAGTGCCGTTAAAAGTTCGTTGTTTGGCATTTGTAAAGTCCTGTAGGTACATGTTTTAGTAGGTCCTTGATTCATCCCGTTCTTCGAACTCCCTGCCCCTTGCCCGTTGCCTCCTCCGTTATTCCCTTGGTGGAGTTGTGCCATTGCTGCGGTGACCGCAGCAGACACGGCTGCCCGGAATGCAGTGGAGTCAACTTCGGGTGGGGTTGGTCCAGGGTTTCCGCGAGTAGGTCAGCGAGGCATCTTTCTGTCATGAAACGGAAAGATGTCGAGTGTTTGGGGTTTCTGGAAGGTTGTGACCCTACTGACTAGGTGCAATGTACGTACTAAAACATTCCTACCATTCAACATACAATCATAGATTCTCAACACATAGCAATTTGTAATATCATAACAAAGCACATAAAAGTTTACTAATATTATCCGCATTTGATATATGAAAATTTTGCTCGTAAGAGCATACATGAGTGACACTAGTTCGACAGCATAACGGCTCTATGAGTAGTGTAGTCACTTAAACATAGAGTCGGGGGTACATAGCATAGTTCCTAATGACCTACTAAGATATGTCTATCCCTAACCACGGCGATCTGCATCTGGAGGTGGTGCCGAGGATGTGGATGCTCCCTGAAGACGAGCCACCAATCGTTCTGCGTCCTGAAGTCGAGACTCCCACCTTACCTGCCTCATGTGAAACTCCCGAAGAACGTCACGTGTCTCCTGTTCCGCACGCTCGACCCTAGTCCACAACTGGCGTACCTGATCAGCAGTGCCCTGAGCAAGATCGCCGGTATTCCATAATCGTCTCACCATGACCGGTAGGGCTCGGTTGGCCGGCCCTCCGTCCCTCAGGTCAAAGAACTCGCGTGACATGCCGAACGGGGGTCGCTGTCCCTGCTGTCTGCTCCATCTCCAAAGATCAATACCCCAATGAGGGGTAGGACCGGTGGGGCCCACACGGTAAGCAGGCACCCTGATCGGGTAAGGGGGGTTGATGACTTTGGACTCTGCGTCCGAATCACCCCTTCACTATCATCGGGTTCCTCTTCGAAGTTCTCTTCGTCTTCTTCGGGTTCGGCAGGCTCGCCTTCATCTCCAGCCTCCTGTTCCCCGTTAGATTCCTCTTCGGGGTCTTCCTTAGGCTCTTCCTCAGGCTCTTCCTCTAACCATCCGTTATTCCCTTGATTAGGGAAATAAGGATCTTCAGGGTGATGAAAACCAGCCATGCTGTCTGTGCGAGTATGTAAATATGCTAACATTATTCCTAGAATGCTACAACTATTGTACAGACTAAACAAACGTTCTCTTTTTGGTGATAAAAGGGTATAGTTTTAGGTTCCCTAGCTATCCCGATCTCATCAGAACATGTGTTAGTTATACTTTGGAGAGAATGTAGTTGATCAGGCTACATCCACTCCTTGGTACCACTAAGAACAGTGCTGAATTAACCGAGATACTAGCATTATTTTGTTTCGTTCGGCGTAATATTCCTTGTTCCTAATGCAAGCAAAGATGTTTTATTGTTGTATTTTTACTTGTTTTGTTCAGAGTTAAGTTAGTCCCTCTTTTGGTTTATAGTTGCATATCAATGGATGGTTAGATATGCTAGTTCACTATAAACAGAGCTCTGATACCAACCTGTCACACCCTCGAACCAGACGGCGGAAACGTCCGGGGGCTGTCGTGACTCAATTGAATACCATCACAATGAATATACATGAAACATAACATCATACAATACCAAACATTGGAATAGTACAACTGGTAGCGTTTACATTCAGTACATAGTTTCAAAATATTACATTCCCAAAAGTAAATAGTTCGATATTAATTAAACAACAGCAAAACGTCATAGAGTACAATTCTTCCTTCACTTTATCTGTTACCTGAGAATACAAGTATTTTGAAAAACGTCAACATATGAAATGTTGGTGAGTTCATAAGTAATGTTTGAAATCCAATGTTTTGTATCGTTTTGAAAACCACCAGAAAATCCGATATTTTCTGAAAATTGTGTAGTATAAAAGGTGTGAAGATCCGAAAGTATGCTTGTTTGTTTCTATAAATGTAAGAGTACGATTTGTAAAACTCGGTATCTAATTTGTAGGTGTAATAATTGAAAATCCTAGGAAAACCCGACATTTTCCCATTACTTTGCATTAAATAATTTTATGTTTCGTTATTTCGTTATGACAGGTGTATTCGTTGAGCTCCGGGGACGTTGGATTAATTGTGGATTGTGAATTGTTGTAAACGTTCAATGATGATAATGACCAGTTGACAACCATACAAATGATTCCCTTAGGCGTCGCTCGCACTATTCACTTAACCCAACCACCCGGACTCATGTAGCCCCACGACCGAGGGGAAAAAGTGAGTGCGAAGCCCCAGGTAATTCCTTACGTCGTTCAAGGCTATAGTGAATGCGAAGGGCCCTTAGCCCAACTCGCATTGGTGAATTCTCGACTTTGCTAGCAGTACCGAAGGACCCCTGGGGATCAGCAGCACGTTGCCATTGAAAGTCCTTTTACGCTGTGTTGGATCCTGTAAGACCCAACAACTCGTAAGGTTGATGTCTTCGGGCCTAAAGATCAGGTCATTGGGCTAGCTACGCCCAACAAACAAGATTTTACACTTTTGGGCCAAAAGATGGTGTATCGACGTCTGTGCAGTCTCACGTGTGTATTGAATTCCCAAATTTTCCGTGTATGAATCGAGTTGTCGTCGTGTTAGTAGTTTCGGATTTGTTATTGATTCGAGACCGAATCAATTCGTTTGATAACGATTTTTTGTGTTGTTGTGTGTTGTAATTCGTCGGTAGTCGCAGTGTCAATATTTGATCACAACGGATGTATTGAATTAACATTGAAATTTTTCTGTTTAAAGCCCCTCTTTATTTTGTAAATTTACTTTTTCAACCCTTTGAATAAATTAATTTCCGGTTTAGTCCTTAAACCATTTTTCTTGGCATTCTAACACCAAAACTTATTGAAATTGATATTTTTCAGCACATTTTTAGTTGAAAACAGATTTAGTCCCTCAAAATACAGTTTTCTCGGCTGTAACCTCTCTTTATCGCAATTTTTACACTTTTGGCCCAAATTGGAAATTTTTTGCAACTTTGGTCCTTTTTAATTATGAAAAGCATTTTTAACCTTTGAAAAGGTCTTGGAACTCTAGTAGTCCACTGTTTTAAGGAAAAACACAGTTTCAGCCCCTCAAATTGGAAAATTTCGCATATTGGGCCCTATTGGGCCGAAAAGTTCATTTTTAGCCCATTAAGTTTAGAAATTTACATTTTTAACATTCTAAAGTGTATATTTCTGGAAAAATTCCTTTATGAAACTGTTTTGACACTTCTTTGTATTTTGACATTTTGGGCCCTTAAACTTCATATTCTTAGCATTTTAAGTCCAAAAAAGTGATTTTTAGCCCAAGATGTTCATCTAAACCAACTTGGTTATTTTTCTAGTAATGGCTTATGTATAATGATATGTTTTAGCACTTGTTTCATGCATCATAACACAAATCTCGATTTTTAGGTCCTTTTGACTAGTTTCAACACCATAAACACACAAAAGTATGTAAATAAACATAGAAATCATACAAGGCATACACATAATGATAGATCTACACATTTGCTTGTATTCCCCCCCCCCCCCACAAAACTTATAAAAACCGAAAATAAGGGGGTATGAAGCTCACCTTAGGGTGTGGTTTCGGTTTCGGAGGAGAAATGGAAGAAAGTTTGGTGATTTTCGGCCCTAGCACCCATTGATGAAGATCTCGGCCTTGAGGTGTTTCTAAGATACAAGATCATGATTTCTCATCAGTTAAGAAGAGATTTTTGATAAATCAAGGAACCTAGATCATAGAATTTAGTATAACCTTACCTTGGAGGGTGATTTTTGGTGAAAAATCTCCTTGGAATGCCTTTAAATCTCGAAAATTTTAGGAGAGGGAGGGAGGAATGCTCTTCAAGACTTAGAGAGGTTTGGAATGAATTTTTGGTGGGTGTAGGAGGGTGTTCGGCCGAGAATGAGGGAGGGGAAAAAGAAGAGAGGGTTGAGTTGACATACATAGATGTATGTTGGTCCATGCATGGAAGTATGGTGGACATAAATGAGGTGGCATGAAGAAGTCAACTCCTTTCTTCTTGGGCTTGTCTTGGGCCGAATTTTGGAAAGAAAAAGAGAGTATGGGGCTTTAATGCCCCTAAGCCCAATATTAGAGTTAGGTTTGATGATTGTAAGATATAAGTGTGATTTTTGTACTTTGTTGGGCTAGTTTAAGTTAACTATGGCCCATAATGTTTCATGAAGTTGATTTATTCAATTCTAGGCCTAATGTGGCCCAAATTGTTGGAATAAATGAAAGTAGGTCCAATTAGAGCCCATTAAAAGGTTCTAAACCCATGATAGTCAAATTGGAGGCTTATTGGCCCAATGAGTCCAATAAGGAAGTACTAGTCCAAAATGGACCTAACAAGAACTTCTAGGGTTTCCAATTGCTTATTGACTATTAGTAGTATTTGTATGGTGTATTGGATTGAAATTTTGTTGTCATAGAGTAAGTATCATACATGCTCTTAGGTTTTTGATTCTACACTTTTACCTGAATGTAGTGATTACAATACACAAAATTTCTAGTTGTGACATCATCCCCCCGTTAGAGGGAATTTCGTCCCGAAATTCTGTTTAAAAGCTAGATTTGAGAATGCTAAAATAGGTGAGGGTACTTTTCCTTCATTTGATCCTCGCGTTCCCACGTGAATTCTAGCCCACGCTTCGCGTTCCATCGTACTTTCACGATTGGGATGCGACTTTGCTTAGTACGCTTCACCTCCCTGTCCATGATTTCAACCGGCTCTTCAACGAACAGGAGATTCTCATTGACTTCGATCTCGTCAAGGGGAATGACGAGTGTTTCATCCGATAGGAACTTCTTTAGATTAGTGACATGGAACACGGGGTGAACACTGTTTAGCTCTGTGGGTTGCTGCAGTTTATACGCCATTGGACCTATTCGGGCGACGATCTCAAAAGGTCCAATGTATCGTGGGTTCAGTTTTCCCCGTTTTCCAAAACGAATAACCCCTTTCCAGGGTGAGACTTTCAACAGTACTCGATCCCCGGCCAGATAACACCGATTTTCATTTATGCTTTTAAATAATTTCAGAGTAAATCCTTTTGATTTGAAAGAGATGCGGAATTTGTTCCCAAAACAAAACATGATAAAATAATATTTATCAAAGCATTTCATCAAGAGATGCATTTTCATTATATAATCGAAACTCGGGATGTGATGTTCCGATACAGACCATAAAGCATAAACGATAACATTACAAGTCATTCAACAAATATATACATATACAGACTTCTAAATAAAACAACAAGATGATCCATCCATCTTATGCCCTTGTGCCACTTCCTGTAATACAAATAAAACTGAGTGGGTCAGGCTTGGGAGCCTGGTGAGCATATAGGGTTTTCAACCCACAATAAATATGTTATATTTAATTTCACCAACCAATTACTATCCCGATTACCCATTCCCGTTATCCTCACTTTATGTCCCTAAAACAACATCTATCTCAAGGGACCTAATCTAGGATTTTCATCAGGACGGACATCACCGCGAAGGGGTTTCCTCAACAATAGATATCCTAAAGGCAACCATGAGGGGGATAGAGTACACCGGTGAACACATCGTTCACAACACCTACATGTTATGAACCTGCTAGCGTTCCACTGGACTGTCTAGAAAGAGTCCGTTGTGGTTATCCATACTCCGCTGAATAACTAGATCAACAACAACAATAACATCCAAGCCTCTCATCTGTTTATTACACACCAACTATCTACCCATATTCTACCCAACATATTAGTAGATAAGAATATATATATTTTCATACATAGTTTAAAACCTGTATATCATTTTCATTCATTATATATATTCCACATAACAGATGAGGCATACCACATAACACGTATTCATAGAAAACAATCAGATCTATGAGATAGAATACAGTGAATATCCATTCACGCATATGACCACAAAATATATACATAACAAGTATATCGTATAAACTACTTCATAGTTACTCGTTAGAAGAAAGTAACTACACCCTCACACATATAAACCACAATTTACTTAATACACTCAAACCATACTTGTATTATTATCGTGTTTGTGAAAGGTAGTATACACTCACTTGATCAGAAGATGACCGGACATCATTACGACTTGCAGAAGTAGTAATCCACAGCAGATCTGGAAGATCTCCACAAATATCGAACTTCTCGCGGGCAGAGCTTCGGCTCGGGAACCGCACTTCTCGGGATCTTCGGGATCTTCGGGATCTCGGGACTGGCCTCCGAAGTCGTCACTGCATGCGTTATCCGAAGTGTCAACACTCTTCGCAGTATGCGGGGCTTACTCGCGTACGCGGGGCGTACGTCGGATCGGACTGCTGACTCCCCCTTCGGATAATGCCAGATTTTTCAATTAAAAATAAATACAAATTACTTATCAAACTTCGGAAATTCATATCTTCTTCATACGAACGCCGTTTTCGACGTTCTTTATATCCACGGAAAGGTGAGACAATGATCTACAACTTTCGTTTAGAATCTGTCGGCAAATTTTGACTATGTTTTTATTATTTATTTTTAATAGGTCGCGACAAAAAAACTTTGTTATAAATTCATAACTTCTTCGTTTGACGTCCGTTCTCACCTAAATTTTTATCGCTTCGATACCAACAACGAGACCTTCGATCCTCGTTTAGATTGTTTCGTCTAAAAACCGATCAATCTCAAATCGAGTATTTCAGGCTGCATACAGCTAAGTCGAAACTTCGATAAATCATAACTTCCTCATACAAAGTCAGATTTGGGCGTTCTATATATATATTAGGAAACCTTGTTTCAACTACTACAACATTATCTAAAGATATCAAGTTTATTATACACTTAAATTTTGATGTTTATTTTTTATTCTTAATTAATCAGACCATATAATTAAGAAATTAAGCACAAAACACATAATACTCAAATAATACAATCTTATTATTTCAAAACGGGTTACAAAGGTTAACCTAGACCATTACATTGCTAAAAATGGCAAGCCTGGAAACACAGGCGTTACAATTCTCTCCACCTTAGAATGATTCCGTCCCCGGATACACACATCAACAAACAAATGCGGATAGCGACTCCTCATGTCACTCTCCGTCTCCCAGGTGAGATTCGGCCCATTCGTGTGTTTCCATCGGACAAGCACTAACTCGACCATCTTGCGTCGCAACTTCTTAGTCTTTCGGTCAACAATTGCCTCTGGTTCTTCAATCAACCTTTTGTTCTCATCGATTCTCAATTCGGAAATTGGAATTATATCGGGAACTTCTCCCGTGAACTTTCTCAAATAACACACATGAAAAGTGTTGTGAATTCCATTCAGTTCTTCTGGTAGTTCGAGCTTGTAAGCTTGGTTCCCAATCCTCTGAAGAACTTTAAACGGTCCAATAAACCTTGGACTCAACTTTCCCCTTTTACCAAATCTTATAAGTCCCTTCCACGGCGAGACTTTAAGCAAAACCGAATCTCCAACCTCAAAAGTCATCGGTCTTCGCTTCTTGTTAGCATAGCTCTTTTGACGATCCTGAGCTGCTAACATTCTTTCCCTAATTATTTTCAACTTTTCAGCAGTTTGATGGACTATCTCCGGTCCCACAAACTGCTTTTCCCCAGCCTCAAGCCAGCAAGACGGCGTATGACACTTCTGTCCATACAAAGCTTGGTAAGGTGCCGTCTTAATGCTCGAGTGGAAACTATTATTATAGGAAAATTCTACCAATGGTAAATGTTCATCCCAATTACCTAGGAATTCAAGAGTACATGCTCTCAACATATCTTCAAGCATTTGTATCGTTCGTTCGCTCTGACCATCAGTCTACGGATGGTAAGCTGTACTTAAACACAACTTGGTACCCAATTCCTCTTGTAGACTTTTCCAAAACCTCGAGGTGAAACGGCTATCACGATCCGACACAATTGTTAACGGAACACCGTGAAGCCTCACAATTTCCTTTACGTAAGAATTCGCAAGCATCTCCATAGACCATTTCTCCTTGACCGCTATGAAATGCGCACTCTTAGTGAATCGATCAACGACCACCCAAATCATGTCGTGACCATTCTTTGTTCTGGGCAGTTTAGTGACAAAATCCATAGCAATGTCTTCTCACTTACTCATAGGTACAGGTAAAGGTTCTAAACTCCCGTGCGGTTTCTGATGTTATGTCTTGACTCTCGCGCAAGTCACACACTCAACCACATACTTTGCAACATCAAGCTTCATCGTCGGCCACCAGTAGTAGGGTTTCAGGTCCCTATACATTTTAGTGCTACCCGGATGAATCGAGTACATGGTCTTGTGAGCTTCTTCCATCAGAAGATCTCTGACTCCTCTTGTCTTAGGTATCCAAATCCGATCTTGGAACACCTTCAGTCCATGACTGTTTACATCGAACACCAATGTTTTGCCCAAACGTTCCTCCTTTCTGTCATTCTTCTCAGAAGCATCGCTCTGAGCTTTCTTTATACTTTCCAAAATAGTCGAAACAACTTCAATTCTCAACGCTCTTGGCCTTTTCCTTTCAAGATTGACTTTCCGACTGAGAGCATCAGCAACAACATTAGCTTTACCGGGGTGGTAAAGTATCTCGCAGTCGTAGTCCTTAAGTAATTCTAGCCAGCGTCGTTGCCTCATATTCAAGTCTTTCTAATTAAAGAGATATTGGAGACTCTTATGATCAGTGAAAAGTTTGCACTTCGTGCCATAGAGGTAATGCCTCCATATTTTCAGAGCGAAAACTACCGCTACCAACTCCAAATCATGAGTCGGGTAGTTCTTTTCATGCTCTTTCAGCTGTCGAGATGCATATGCTGTCACCTTTTCTCTTTGGGTCAAAACACAACCCAATTCAACCCCAGACGCATCGCTATAAACAGCGAAGTCTTCAACTCCATCGGGTATAGAAAGTATTTGTGCCTCGCATAGCTTCTTCTTTAGCTTCTCGAATGCTTCTTTATGCTTCTCACTCCAAGCATAAGTAGCTCCTTTGTGGGTCAAATCTGTCAACGGAGTAGCAATCGAAGAAAAGCCTTGGATAAACCTTTGGTAATATCCGGCTAATCCTAAAAAGCTTCGAATCTCCATGGGACTTTTCGGTTGTTCCCACTTCGTTACAGCTTCAATCTTTGCTGGATCAACCATTATCCCTTCTTGGTTGACCACGTGACCCAAGAATTGGACTTCACGAATCCAAAAATCACATTTTGAGAACTTTGCATACAGCTTCTCCTTCTTCAAAACTTCTAACACTTCTCGCAAGTGTCTGCCATGCTCCTCCTGGCTTTTCGAGTAAATCAGAATGTCGTCTATGAACACTATCACGGATTTATCAAGGAAAGGATTACAAAACCTATTCATCAAATTCATGAACGTTGCCGGAGCATTGGTTAGTCCAAACGACATAACCTAGAACTCGTAGTGTCCATATCTAGTTCTGAATGCAGTCTTCTCGATATCTTGCTCTCTTACTTTTAGCTGATGATATCCTGACCTTAGATCGATCTTTGAGAAATAGCTCGAACCCTGCAATTGATCAACAGGTCATCAATCCTTGGCAACGGATATCTATTCTTTATTGTTGCCTTGTTCAGCTCTCGGTAATCAATGCACATTCTCATACTTCCATCTTTCTTCTTCACGAATAACACCGGAGCTCCCCAGGGTGATGAACTAGGTCTAATGAAACCCTTGTCCAATAACTCCTGAAGTTGCATCATTAGCTCCTTCATCTCTTTTGGTGCTAATCGATAAGGTGCTTTTGCAATCGGCGTCGTTCCTGGAAACAAGTCAATACGGAATTCCACTTGTCGATCAGGTGGTAATCCAGGAAGATCTTCGGGAAATAGTTCCGGAGAATCACACACCACTGGAATATTCTGCATCACCTTCTTTTCCTTCTTAGCATCAATCACAAATGCTAAATATGATGTACATCCCTTGGTCAAACATTTTCTGGCTTTCATCAATGAAATGATTCCAAAATTCACTCTGCGTTTGTCCCCATACACCATAAACGAATCTTTCCCAGGCGGGTTTACTTTGACTATTTTCTTCTTGCATAAAATTTCGGCGTCATTGGCGCTAAGCCAATCCATTCCCAAAACAATGTCGAAACCATTTAGTTCGATAGGTAATAATTCCTCGTGGAACGTATTCCCATTCAGATCAATTAAGATGTTTTTCATGCGATGGCTAACAGGTACAAACTTGCCACTAGCAACTTCGACTAATAAGGCATTATCTAGTCTAACAACAGGCAAAGCTAGCTTTCTACCAAATCCATGTGATATAAAGGAGTAGTTGGCTCCAGAATCAAATAAAATTTGGGCAGGCAATTCGTTAACGAGAAATGTAGCTGAAGCGACATCAGCTTCATCTTTAGCAGCTTCCAGTGTCATCTGGAATGCTCTCGCCTTTGGCTTTGGCGGAATGTTGGGTCTAGCTGCCTCCTTCTTCTTCGGGCAGTCCCTCGACATGTGTCCCTCCTCACCACAACCATAGCAAACTTTCTTAGTGAGGGTACATTCATTGGCATAGTGCCCTGGCTTTCCACATTTGTAGCATGTGTTCGCCACCTCACATTTTCCATGATGCTTCTTCTTACATTTGTCGCACCATTTCGCTTCACTTCCACCTCCCCTCGAACCAGACTTCGAGAACATGTTTTTCTTGTTGGACCCTGAATTTCCATCGAACTTCCTCTTTTCACCAACATCTATCCTTTCCAGACCCTTTTCCTTCTGCTGGGCCTCCACATTCTTAGATGCACGAACAACCGTTTTCAGAGTGGTTGCCATCTTGACTGTCGGACCAAAGTCGGCAGGCAGTCCATTGGCAAACCTCTCAATCTTGGAGAGTTCCGTTGGCACTAGGTACGGAAACAATTTTATTTTCTCTGTAAATGCAGTAGCATAGTCATATATGCTCATCTTCCCCTTCTTCAAGTTTTGGAATTCATTGTTCAGATCAATCAGATCTATCTCTGAACAATACGGCACCCTTAGTTGTTCCAAGAACTCCTCCCATGACATTTTCAGGGCTTCTCCTCGTGGCATAGTATCTGTCAACAACTTCCACCAACTCAAGACTCCAGTCTTCAGTTGTCTAACTGCAAAGACGGTCTTCTGTTTGTTGCTACAGTCGCAACTTTCAAATACCATCTCCATCTCGGAGATCCAATCCATTATCTCAACAGGCTTTGGGCTCCCAAAAAGACTTGGCGGCTTGGCGCCCAAGAAGTTCTTGTACATTCGCCCATCCTTGTTGTTTCTCCTTTCCGGATCGTTCCTTCGTTCCCCTTGAGTCCCAACTTGACTCATCATGCGACTATTGTTCCCTTCCTCCGATTGCTCGGGAATCAATTCAGGTTCCTCAATAGGTATGATAGGTTCATCCCTATTATCATGCAACATCTGTCGCATCTCCTCCCTTTGTTCGGCTAGCATAGCCCAAATCATGGCTTGCACCGCAACCATTGTTATTGGTTATGGTGCTGCTGCTACAACAGGTATTTGCTCAATAATTGGCGTTTGATTCCTGTTTTCATCCGTGTTTCCAACGCCACTCCTTGTTCTCACCATTTTTGATCTACACACTGAATAAGGTGAAATTAGATCCTCATTCACGATAGATATTCAAATCATCCTTATTACTCCGAAACGTTTACATGCTAGTTCTAATATCGTAGACGCACGCTTAGAATCCTACACACATTAGGTTTCTAGATCCGGTTGGCAACAGACCGTAGATCCGAACAAATAATATCATATATGGCAACAAATAACATTTAGCACATAAAGCATTTTAGGCAACTTTCCTAAAATAAACTAGTGCTCGTGTCTAAAATCCATACCCATATTCTACCCAACATATTAGTAGATAAGAATATATATATTTTCATACATAGTTTAAAACGTGTATATCATTTTCATTCGTTATATATATTCCACATAACAGATGAGGCATACCACATAACCCGTATTTCATATAAAACAATCAGATCTATGAGATAGAATAAAGTGAATATCCATTCATGCATATGACCACAAAATATACACATAACAAGTATATCGTATAAACTACTTCATAGTTACTCGTTAGAAGAAAGTAACTACACCCTCACACATATAAACCACAATTTACTTAATACACTCAAACCGTACTTGTATTATTATCGTGTTTGTGAAAGGTAGTATACACTCACTTGATCAGAAGATGATCGGACAACACTACGACTTGCAGAAGTAGTAATCCATAGCAGATCTGGAAGATCTCCACAAAAATCGAACTTCTCGCGGGCAGAGCTTCGACTCGGGAACCGCACTTCTCGGGATCTTCGGGATCTCGGGACATGCCTCAGGGCTCGAGAATAATACTGGGGCTTCGGGGTATTTTTGGCATGCAAAACGATGCAAAACGGGAGAGAGAAGACACGAAATTAGCAAAATAGTCGGCTGCCCTCGCATCCTATTTATTGGAGGCTGGAGCCTCGGAGTACGCGGGGCGTACAGGCGTATGCAGGGCGTACAGGCGTATGCAGGGCGTACTGGCCTCCGAAGTCGTCACTGCATGCGTCATTCGAAGTGTCGACACTCTTCGGAGTACGCGGGGCGTACGTCGGATCGGACTGCTGACTCCCCCTTCAGATAATGCCGGATTTTTCAATTAAAAATAAATACAAATTATTTATCAAACTTCGAAAATTCATATCTTCTTCATACAAACTCTGTTTTCGACGTTCTTTATATCCACGGAAAGGTGAGACTACGCTCTATAACTTTCGTTTAGACTCCGTTGGCAAATTTTGACTTTATTTTTATTATTTATTTTTAATAGGCCGCGACAGAAAAACTTCGTTATAAATTCATAACTTCTTCGTTTGACGTCCGTTCTCGCCTAACTTTTTATCGCTTCGATACCAACAACGAGACCTTAAATCCTCGTTTAGATTGTTTCGGCTAAAAACCGCTCGATCTCAAATCGAGTATTTCAGGCTGCATACCGCTAAGTCGAAACTTCGATAAATCATAACTTCCTCATACGAAGTCAGATTTGGGCGTTCTATATATATTCGGAAACCTCGTTTCAACTACTACAACATTAAACAAAGATATTAAGTTCATTTTACACTTAAATTTTGACGCTTATTTTTTTATTCTTAATTAATCAAACCACATAATTAAGAAATTAAGCACAAAACACAAAACATTCAAATAATGCATTCTTATTATTTCAAAACGGGTTACAAAGGTTAAGCTAGACTATTACATTGCTAAAAATGGCAAGCCCGGAAACACAGGCGTTACAAGTTTGGATCTCGATTCCCATGCAAAGACCTAATAGCTCTATTTGAAGAAATGGCCCTAATATGCCATCCCAAACTCTTATCTCCCAATGACACTCATAAGGATCGAGGAGTTAAGGTCTCTGTACCACTTTGGATCCAGATTCAAAGTCTCAACACAAGAAGGGACCAATTGCACCACAATCCATACTCTAAAGGGGCTAGAAACCCTAACTTTCAAAGATTAACATCAAACTGAAGAAGGGTCGAAATATATACCTTAGAACGAAGTCTCTAGCCTCTGAAATCCACAGAATATTGCCCTCTTTAGTTCCTTCTTGCCTTGGCCACCTTCTTCTTGCAAAAACAACCACACAAAGATCAAAAAGGACCTCTTCTTCCTCACAAATGCTCTGGATCTCTTAGGGTTCCTCTCAGGGGTCTGGTAGCCAGAAATGGTGGCTATAATCCCCTTTAAATAGGTCCCAAACCCCAGGGATTAGGGTTTCATTAAACAGCATGGACTCGCCGAGTCCACGAATGGACTCGCTGAGTCCGCCATTAAATCAGTCCAACCATCCACGATCCTACTCGGCGAGTCTAAGCGCCTACTCGCCTAGTCTCTCTCCAAAAACTCAATATAAATGCATAAAATGAGATACCTGGGAGTCCGGATGTTACAATTCCCCCCCCCCCCCCACTAGAATCAAGCTTCGCCCTCGAAGTCTCATGTCGAAAACGACTCTAGATGCTGCTCCAGCATCTCCGAGTCCGACTTCAAAGTCAGCTCGGACCCTTTCTGATGTTGCCACTGGACCTAAACTAGGCGCACTTCCTTGCTCCTCAGAACCTTGATCTTCCGATCCAAGATTGAGATCGGCTTCTCAGCATAATTCAGACTCGCGTCCACCTGGATATCCTCTAATGGTACCACTGCCGACTCGTCGGCTATACACTTCCTCAGCTGCGACATGTGGAAGGTATCATGAATCTGGTCCAACTCCGCAGGTAACTCCAAATCACATGCTAGTTTGCCCACCCTCGTGATCACCCTAAACGGCCCAATATATCGTGGCCCCAGCTTGCCTCTCTTCCTGAAACAGAACACTCCTTTCCAAGGAGACACCTTCAGGAGCACAAGATCCCCGACCTGAAACTCGAGCTCCGATCGACGCCTATCCACGTAACTCTTCTAGCGACTTTGAGCAGTCAATAACCTCTGTCTGACCTGCTGTATCTTCTATGTCCTCTGAAGCACTATCTCTGTACTACCCATCATACGTTGCCTTACCTAACCCCAACAAATGGGGGTCCGACACCTCCTTCCATACAACATCTTAAAGGGTGGCATACCAATGCTCGAATGACGACTGTTGTTATAGGAAAACTCAGCCAAGGGAAAATATGTGTCCCAACTCCTGCTGAAATCCAGTACACATGCCCGAAGCATGTCCTCGAGTGTCTGAATCCTCCGCTCGCTCTGTCCGTCAGTCTGTGGGTGGTATGTGGTACTAAAATGCAGCCTTGTAACCAATTCTTCATGAAATTTCTTCCAGAATCTGGAAGTGAAGTGCACATCTCGATCTGAGACGATCGAGATCAGTACTCCATGCCACGATACCACCTCCCTAATGTACAACTCTGCCAGCATCTCCGCGGAATAGCTCTCACTGATGGCAAGGAAGTGAGCGCTCTTCGTCAACCTGTCCACAGTCACCCAAATTGCATCGACACCCCTAGTAGTCCTTGACAGTTTGGTGATAAAATCCATGGTAATTTGTTCCCACTTCCAATCGGGAATCTCTAACGGCCGCAACTTAGCATGCGGACGCTGCTGCTCGGCCTTAACCTTGCGACAGGTCAAGCACCTTTCTACGAACCATGCAACATCCCTCTTCATACAGGGCCACCAATACTCCTTCTTCAGGTCCAAATACATCTTAGTGGCCCCGGGGTGGATTGAGAACTTCGATCTATGCGCCTCTTCCATCAAGATGGTATGCGTTCCGCCCACAAACGGTACCCTGAAAGGCCAAAAGTCCTCGACTATCGGTAACGAACTCCGATACCTGCCCGATCACTCGCTCCCTTTTGCGGTTCTCTGGTTTCATGGCCTCAGCCTGGGCCCCTCAAATGGTGTCTCACAACGGAGTCATCACTGTCAATATCATGCAAACATCTCGTATCGGAGTGCCCTCCGCCCTATGACTCAGGGCATCGGCTACAACATTAGCCTTGCCCGGGTGGTATAGGATCTTGCAGTCGTAATCCTTTACGACATCCAACCATCTCCTCTGGCGCATATTCAGGTTAGGCTGATCCATCAGTTACTTCAAGCTTTTGTGATCCGTGTACATGGTACACCGAACCCCATACAGATAGTGACGCCAGACCTTGAGGGCGAACACCACTGCCCCCAACTCCAGATCGTGGGTGGGATACCTCGACTCATAAGGTTTCAGCTGCCTCAATGCATATGCTATCACATGCCCCCTCTGCATAAGCACCACTCTTAACCCTGATATCGATGCATCACAGTACACCACAAAATCCTCCATCCCTTCTGGGAGTGCGAGCATCGGAGCTTCGCACAATCTCTGGCGATGTGTCTGAAATGAGCTCTACTGCTCCGGACCCCATGAAAAAGCAACACTCTTCCGGGTCATCTTGGTGAGTGGCACGACGATCTTAGAGAAATCCCTGATAAATCTCCGATAATAACCAGCCAACCCAAGGAAACTCCTGATCTCGCTAGGTGACCTCGGCACCTCCCAACTCATCACCGCCTCGATATTTGCCAGATCGACCAATATCCCCTTCTGGTTAACGAGGTGCCCTAGGAACTGGACCTCCCGTAACCAAAAATCACACTTGGAGAATTTGGCGTAAAGCCTCTCCGATCTCAGAACTCTGAGGATCTCCCTCAAATGCTCCTTATGCTACTCTCTGGATCTCGAATACACCAAGATATCATCAATGAATACGATCACCAAACGATCCAACATCGACCTGCACACCCTGTTCATGAGATCCATGAACACTGTTGGTGCATTGGTGAGCCCGAAAGGCATCACCACGAACTTGTAATGCCCGTAACGAGTCTTGAATGCTGTCTTCTGGATATCTTCATCCCGAACCCTCATCTGGTGATATCCCGACCTCAAGTCTATCTTGGAGAACCAAGACGCTCCCTGCAATTGATCGAATAGATCGTTGATCCTCGTTAATGGATAACGGTTCTTGACCGTCAACTTGTTCAACACCCGGTAATCAATACACATCCAGTGTGAACCATCCTTCTTCTTGACAAAAAAGGATCGGCGCTTCCCAAGTTGAGCTACTCGGTCTAATAAACCCCTTTCCCAGCAGCTCCAGAAGCTGCGAGGATAACTCTTGCATCTCGGGCGGCGCAAGGCGATAGGGTGCCTTGGCAATAGGTGCCGCCCCTAGTACCAAGTCGATACGAAACTCCACCTGCCTCTTGGGAGGCACACCTGGCATCTCCTCGGGGAAAACATCAGGGAAATCCCGCACAATCGGGACCTCATCAATCGAACTTGGCCTCCCAGCGGCCACTCTCGTGTCCATCACATAGGCCACAAATCCCCTACAGCCCTGCTGTAAACTCTGCCTCGCCCTAGCAGCCAAAAAAAATGCTGACTCGGGACGTGTACCCTTACCGTACACCCTAAGTACTCCCCCACTAGGGTCTCGAATCGTCGCCAACTGACACTCGTAGTCTATAATAGCTCCAAATTGGCTCAACCAATCCATACCCATTATGACACATACGTCCCCCATAGCAATCGGGACTAGATCGATTGGGAACCCCACATCGAAGATCTCAAGTCTACATCGCCCTCTCATGAAACTTCCGCGTAATCACCGTAATTGAATCAGTACCCTGCTTGAGGGTCAAAAACTCCTGAGCCAGTCGTTCCCTTTCTATAGGGGGAACGTACTCATCTCGAAACATGGTGGTGAAATTTTCCCAGGTCACCTCAGAAATCTCTACCAGAGTGAAGCTCGCTGTCATGAACTTCCACCAATCCTTCGCCCCCAAGCGAAGCTGGTTCAGAGCGAACCGTACCCTCAAGTGCTCTGGAAAAGAACACATGTAGAAACATCCCTCGATATCAAAGATCCACCTCATTGCAGCAATCGGGTCCTGCGTCCCATCAAACTCTGGTGGCTTCGTGTTGCTGAACTCCCAAAACAACAACGAATCACCTCCCTGAGGTCTGGCAGCAGCAACAGCAGCAGTAGCTGCAGCAGCCGCAGCCTCAGTCACTGCTGCATACCGCTCGTCAAAGGTCTCAATCAATGTGGTCTTGACGTCCCCGAACATCTCTGGAATCTCGGCCCGGATGGCAGCAGCCACCTCCTCATTAATCAATCGACGGATCTCCTCGTCGCTGACACCACTGCTCCCAGGTGTGTGGCATGTCCCAACAATGATGTCTCTGAAATACAACATAAAAATATCAGAGACTCGATCGAGCATACTCGCACTCGATAACGCAACCCTACTCGTCCTCCAATATCCAAAGGATTCTTACTTGGACTACTCACTGATCCGGTGTCTTCAGTAGTACGGGCCTTATACTACTAACCACACCGCATCAACATTCACCCCAAGTCTTCCTCCTTGGATCCTGGATCGCAAGTACTCTACTCTCGCTATGCATTGGCAACCTTCCGATAGACCTCTCATGAGCTCCTAACTGCTACCTACTCACTCTCAAGGCATCTCATAGCACCAGTAGTCTCCTAGGCTAAGGCATCACAAATCAGGCCACTCTAGTCCTAATATGAGTACCTGGCCTACTCTAGCATGCATAACATAACATATCATATCTCATAACACATAATGTAAGGGTATTTTGGGGATTCACCGTTCGGGCGCTGGCTGACCATACATACTTCTCCGCTCTGGTTGTTTCAAAACCTATTACTCTTTTTAGAAACAATTAGTTCTTATTTATTGAAAATTTCTCAAATCCTCATTTTGAGTTCAGATACGCCTGAAGGTGCATCCGAATCCCTCAAACCAAGGCTCTAATACCAACTTGTAACGACGAGATTTTCAAAGAAAATTTTTTCATTTTTCAACAACCATATTTTAAATATAAAACATTCTCAAAAAGTATTCCACAATATCCCAAGATCACAAATCAAATCTCCTCTCTGTGTGTACAGTTCATGCCAGCGCCTTTCCACGGTCCTCGATGGTACCTGAAACACATAACACAACAACTATAAGGATAAATCCTTAGTGAGTTCCCCAAAATACCACATAAAACACATACGTTACTCGAGACTACTGTACAACCCTCCGGCCGATGTGTCTCAGCGGGACCCCCCGGTCCTGTAGCTCGTTGGACCCTCTGTTCCATTCATAGCTCGTTGGGCCCTGCGGCCCGGTCTGAATCGTTGGACCCTCCGGTCCGGTCTATACAATTATATATCATACTTAAATCACACAGCACATACTCTCATACATGGCACACAATGTCATACATAGCACATAAGACCTTCCGGTCAACTCATAATACCACTCTAGGTAACGTATAATGAGAAGACTCACCTCGTGTAACCCGGTAACTCGGAAATATCGGACTTCGTGAAATACGATCTAGCCTCCGCCTAATCATACGAAAATAAACACTCGGCATCAACACATTTCCCAAGGCTAGACCATTCCCTCTCTTAGCACTCTCAGGAGGGTAAAAGACCATTTTACCCCTCTCAAGGCTCAAATACTCTAAAGTTGACCAAACTCTAAAAGTCAACAAAAGTCAATGGTCAACCCTTTGACTAGACTCGTCGAGTGCACAATTATGACTCTACGAGTTCAGTCATGAACTCACTTCCTCAAAATTTCCAATGACTCACTGAGTCACTTCCCCAACTCAGCGAGTTACCATCTGTGTGGTTTATAGGGAAAAACCATCCTACTCGCCAAGTCTGTTCTTGGACTCGGCGAGTTCAAGCCATGCTCAAACTCAAATGACCTCCTGAGGTCAGATCCGTTCCTCTAACCCATAGATCTGGCCTCTTTAAGCAAAATAAACACGTAAAGTTTGGATCTTGATGCCCATGCAAAGACCTAATGGCTCTATTTGAAGAAATGACCCCAATATGGCATCCCAAACTCTTATCTACCAATGACACTCATAAAGATCGAGGAGTTAAGTGTTGGGTTTTGAGCATTCTAACACTCCTAGGTGTAGATGCAACCCTAAATACCTTGGATCTATGTTTTCTCTATTATACATACAAATATGAACATCCAAGGTATTATGCTAATCTAGCATATAAAATAATGAATATAACAAGATAGAATACATACCTCTTTCGTGTAGAAAGTCTTCATGAAGCTTGAGTGCCATGTGCCCCAAGTGTGACACCTCAAATGGTTCACACAACACCAAGTACACTTGGAATAAGTTGAGAGAATTCTACACTTCATGAAAATCAGCAGCCCTCTCTAAAATGATACTAGTCGCCGATTTTGTCAAGAATAAGATCTTTATATAGTGTTACAATTAGGGTAAACCCTAATTGTCATGACTTTCCATTTCCTTGGATCCATGGGTTCAAATGCACCATGGAGCATCCATGGACCATCCTATGGGTTTTAGCCCAACTTGATTATCCATGGAGCATTAGCCCACTATACAAGTATGGATGATTTACACAATCAACCCACATATTTAATTAGTCTTCTTTTGATCACTTAATTAATCCTAGATTAATTCTTCATCAATACTAATTAAATAATCTTATTATTCTTGTTATTAATATACTAGAACTTATAATATATTAATAACCATAAGTGTCTTATTTCTCTCATTATAGTCTATCCAAGTGCATGATGCCATGCAACCCAAATGGACCATGCCGGGTCGGGTCAAGTCTTACGAATTATTGTTATGGACTTAGAAATTAATCCAACAGTATCCCACTTGGATAAGTCTAAAACTAATATTGCGTATGACTTCAGGAATCGACTGGCAATCGTAGCTCTCAAAAGCTTCTATCGAACTCTGACCTTGTAGATGAACTCTAACCTTTGTCAATGACTTGTCCATTAGATAAGGGATCATATATTCATCCATTCTAGATATCATATGGACTGAGACATGGATTATAATCATTCTCTCTGTCCATTTGTTGTTTCCCGATTTCCGATTTATGACGACTGACTAATTGAACATATCAAATCAGTCCTGGCCCGGCCGAGCACTTCCATTTGTCATCATCAAATCATCGAGGGGCCCACAGATATCGCTTTTATCCCGAAGGTAAAAGGAATGGATAAACTTCGACTCATATGGCTTGTTCTACTACTTGTTGAATCATACACAAAGACACATTTTATAGCACCGAGTTACCAAATGCGTTTTTGTGCAATCAATAGACTATCAACTCATAGTAACAACTCATATCTCTAGGTTTGAAGAATATAAGATATTATCGTCTCATGATCACTCGTGATAAAATCCATGAAGTGATTCCAATGAGCGCAGGTTGAATCCAATACTCAGAACTTATGAGCACTGATGAGTGTTGTAGCCCTTTGTCCAACACCTTAGACACTCTACAAGCCAACCCATGACAATCTTAATTCATATCTACTTCCAACATATGACCGGCTGTGGATGGTTTGAATAACTTAGTCATTCCGGAAGAATAACTCAGTTTATTTGGGAAGTCAAAACATGGAAAGTGAAACACAATAATAATTGAATCCAACATGGTATCAAAACCTATGAACATAAATAAAACACCTTTTATTTATCACCATATGATTACACAGATTGTATACTGTTTCAGCTATCAACTTTATTCTTCAATTTAAAACAATAGTTGTCCCATGCTCCAAGCATGTACACTATGTTTTCTAAACACTAGTCATGCCATACACCAAGTATGCATACTATGTTTGTCTATGATCTTTACTTTGTGAACTAGATCAATTGAACATAACTTCAATGATTCTCTTTTCACACTCACAAATCCTTACTGCAAATGCAAGAATTCCAAATTCATGCCATTTACTGAAATCCTTACTGCATATGCATTGAACCTCTTGTAATGATTATGCACAAAGTCAGAAGGACTTGACAACAACCATTACAGAGCATTCCAAAGGAGATCAGATCCTTGGGAACATCCTTCTTGCATTAAGTTTCCTAATCTTAAACAGATTGAAAGATTCTAACTTTGAAATATTTCCAGATTCCATTTTGACTATCACTTCTGAACAAGAGTTGCCTCCTTACAGATTATGTCAATATGGTCCTTCCAGAATTATCACTGTACTTCCAACTGTCCTTGAGTAACCAATCTTTGGTAAACCTTAGATTTTCCTCGACAATTGTTTAATCCTTTTAGTCATATCCAGTTCTAAACCTTTTCCCTTCTTAATGCCCCAGGCATTTGGAAAATTCATAATGGATGAATATAGCACATGTAATCGATCCTATATCCGAAGCATATGGGACACGATTCATGATGTCTCACATAAAGACTGAACCAGTCTTTTGCTATAATATTTCCATTTCAATTTGCCAAGTTCTCATAATTCAGATTATGAAAAGGGATGCCGTAATCATAATCGAATTTTAGAACGCAAATAATGGACCCATATATACAGAATTTCCTTATGTTGATCCATTCCAACATGAAATTCATATATATATATATATATATATATATATATATATATATATATATATATATATATATATATATATATATATATATCCTTGACTAAATGATTAAAACTTCACGATCTAAGCTTATAGATTTGAGATGAAGTATAATTTCCTCTCCCTTAATTATAGCAAAACAACTTTTCCCAATTGAAACCTTTTGTTTTCTATAATTAACATTGCTAACTTGCAATACTTATCATAATTATCATGCTCCCACTAACATGATGATTATTAGCATAACACTTATGCTCCCACTAGCTTTGACATGTACTCGGAAATCAGCTGGACTTCTAGAAATCAATACTTCATTGACTTTCTTACCAAAGTTCAGATTTTTGATACTAGACTGTTTTTTGTAAGACTTTATCAAAATCATACACCTTCCTTTAGATAGCACACTTGTGTGTCTAAACAATTATGAAGAGCGATGCCGTAATCATAATGGTTAGACCTTTTTGCCACTTCTCACAAGTCCAGGTTAGTGTGCCGGTAAATCACACACGCTCCACTAACGACTTTGAGAATGCAAATATCACAATTGCTATCTAGCTAAAATCTACTTAGTGAAAGTGTTTCCTCGCCATCATTTTAATGAATCGAAGAGAAACCTTATGACACTTAGATTTGCTGGTGTATGTGTTCTTATCCATGTGAATTGTCAAAAACATAGTCACAGGACAAGGATAATGACAAATCCATACTCATATGGATTGAACTCAATCTTAATTTCTTGCCACCTGGCAGCTCAAGGGCCTGCCATTGCTTCCAAGTTGTTATGCACCCAATTGAGAACTCTAAGAACTCATATGCAAAGCCAACTTTAACTGGAATGGGCACAAAATATGTCAACACGATAGGTTATAAACCTCAAGTCGTGTGCTAGTGAAGAACTTCAGGTTTTATTCTTGATTAGTTCTTGAGACTTTCAAGACCTTTAAGACTCCCACTGTCCTCTTGACATATAAGACTTCCTTGTCAAATATTCAAGGGATAGTGTGGATTCTAATCAAGACAAATACTTCACACAATTGGCCTTAGTTGGTCTTTGTTTTATCCAAAACATCACAACTTACCAATTTCAAATGTACAAGAGTAGAAAACTTTTACTCTTACATTTGACAAGTGTTTTAAACCTTCTTTAAGTCATGTCACTCAAGTTACAATCTTAGAGTATAACTCTAAGAATTGTTTTTGGAACGAAGTATGACTCCTCATCTTGATTTAACCATTTCAACAATTCAAGTTCCTCTTCTTAGTAATAAGAAAGCACTAAGATTTCCTTAGAGAATTAATTTTGATATGGTTTCTTAATCATTAAGATGATCACAAAAACTGATACTAAAGTACTCTCCCATCTTTTCAGATTTGAGAAACTTTTATCTTTCTGCCTAATTTGATTCTTCTTATTCGCTCTGCCATACATTGGAACCTTTTCCAATGTCTCAGAATTACACTTAAGCTTGTAAGTATAACCATATTTACTAAGCTTTAGTAAATTATGACGAATAATCTTATCGATATTTTGTGGTGGACTTGACCAGTGCACTAGAATGTGTACTCGATCCCTTAGTCCTTCACTTGACTCACACATCCATGTGAACAGGTAATTAGTCTTAATTTTCCAATACTTGAAAGTTCTCATTCATCATGCTATACAACTTGCATGATTCCAAGTTCAATTCCAATTGAAACTTGGGTGATGAGAATCTTTCCTTATTTGATAAATTTAGATATTACCACAAATGAAAGAATCAATTTCATATTTCCACTCTTGCTATTAACGGAATCATATAAGCAACAATTTTTCCTCAAATGCCATTGTAAGGATATTTTAAAATAATTAAAATCAAAAATTTTCTTTTATTTTAAAACTTTGCGGAAAAACTTATCCTTACAATCCACATGAAAACTTGTTGTTATCTATTCCTAAGCAATATCTTATAACTCCTAAGAAGCAGCTCAAGAATCCGATCTTCAAACTACGCGATAGAAATCCATCTATGCGATCAGATTCAGCATATTCTTTCTTTAAGTTTCTTCACTTTTTCTTTGATTCTTAAAACATCACCATGTGACCCAGTCACATCATGTATCAAGAATCTCTTAATAGAAACTTAACAGAGTTAGTTAGTGAACTTTACCTGAAGTGGAGTCAAACTTATTGACTTTAACATCCTTAGGTAAATTTGGCAGCTTCGCAACCAATGCCCCTTTCTTTGGCAATATAAACATATGGACCCTTTGATAATGGTACACGGGACTATCTCAGACTTAGCTTTTCTCTTTACCATTTCGTCAACCGAGTTGACTATGGCCGATCCCTTTCCATTGGGAAGAGAATGCTTTCCTGGATTTCCTGTGTCACTATTGTCAATGTCCATCAAGTTTTAAGGAAGTTGATCTTAGCAAATAGATAAGATCATTAAGGGTCTTCTCATAGTCTGTTTCATAGGTGTCCCAAAGGAACTCACTATGTGACTTAGAAAGTGATTGATCCACCAACTTTCTCAAGACTTTGACACCCAACTCTCCCGGCTTGTCAATAGGTGACTACATCTCCAAGATGTGACCACACCTAGACCTTGCCTTGCCAATTGGGCTTGAGTGACCTTAAACTTTTCAAGAACTTGTGGGTTCGGGAGAATAATTGGAGGAGGTGAATGAACTATGATTTCCAAGGGACATCATCTTCATTTAGGAAAGCTTGTTTCAAGAGATTTGGGAAGATCAGAAATGTCTAAACCAGACATGTTTTGGGGAGATATTCAAGATAGTTGATCTTAAGTCCTTAATATGACACCCAATATGAAATATTAAGGCTAGGACCCAACAAACTATTTTATAACTTAGAAGAGGTATGCCGTAATCCAAGCTATAAAATATTTGAAGGTAGGTGAATGACGATTCACCAATTTCCACCAACAAAAATGAAATGTATTATTAGGTTTTAATTGGTTTTGAAACTCCTAGAGCTTTTGAGATTCATTGAACTGTTTAATGGCATGTTTCAATCTCGAGTGTCCCCTTCAGGTTCTGTGAGTGGGATGCCGAGGATCACAAAACAAGGTGTGAAGTAACCATGCAAATTACTTGATACACTTAAGTGTTTACCGCTCAATCGATGTGCCGGTTAACCACACACGCTCCATCGATACTATGATAAACATTAAGTTACCCCTTTCCTACCTTGATAAATACGAGCTAGTGTGCCGGTTAACCACACACGCTCCACTAACCGACTTAAACAAAGTGCAAAGTGTAGTTTCATGGATTAGCACCTTAGTCACATTTTCCTAAGTAACTAAGATTAGGTATTATTAAGAGTTTAGTTACTTAGTATTTATCATTAATACTTATAATGAAGGGAGAATTATAGTCCTGTCAAACCCGTTCGGCTAACGACCCTCCACCAGTAAAGCAAGCGGTGGGTGAGAGTAGACACCCATTAAGTTGCCATTTTATAGGCAACAACCTTATACCCACCTTATAGGCTGGCTTCGTGAATGAGGCGTACTAGCGGTAAGACTGACTTTACTCTTATACACACACACGCACATATATATATATATATATATATATATATATATATATATATTATTAACTTATAATATTATAAAGTATAAGGATTGAATTTGAACTTTTTAAAATTCTAAGGGCTAACTTGGAATTAAAGTATTCATAAGAGAGAACTTTACAAATTCCAAAACTTGAGGGCAAGTTTTGAAACTATTCAAAACTAATTAATTCCATAACTTATGTGTTTAAAGTAGTTTTAATCCAAAAACTCTTCAAGTTCCATAACTTGAGGACAAGTTATGGAAGACTTTAAACTAATAGAAGAATTAGCTTTTCTTTATTTTATAACTTATGGAATTAATTAAGGTTACACTTTTTTTTATTTATTATTTAATGAAGAGACTCTTGGTCCTCCATAACTTGAGGACAAGTTATGGAGTCATAAAACCATTTAATTAGAACTAGACTCTTCATTTTTGTAACCTTTGCCAACTTTTATGAGTTTTATGAAACTTAAATGTGACTTTTCATATAACTTGAGGAAAAGTTACAAAAACACATTTTAGAATCAAGTCTTAGATTAATTTGGATTGAAAACAACTATTTCACTCAACTTTTCTATTAATCTAAACAACTCATAAGAACATAATAATTCAAATCAAACTTTTTCATGTAATTAGTCTAAAACTTAAACTAATACAAAACATGAATCTATTGACAATTATCTTTGAAATTGGATTAGCATGAACATTACCACATCAAAAACAAGTTTATAAGTCCAAAAACATCTTAGGTAATGTTCTTAGTCCAATTCCAGCCAAAAAAGTCGAATTTATGTTGTTTGGGGTTCCAACTCGTCGAGTGCACGAACCAGCTCGGCGAGTTGGATTCTTTATGCCTTGGACTCGGTGAGTCCATTCATGGACTCAGCGAGTCTGCTGGGCAGATGTTGGATAAGGTGTCTAAGTCCATAACTTATTTGGTATATACTTGACGCGACCTGGCATGGTCCATTTGGGTTGCACTTCACCCGAACTATTTATGGATAATTTTATGAGAGTTATACAGATATGTTTATTAATATATTATAAGTTATAATATATTAATATGAAGTTATGTTATTTAATTAGTCTTAGTCTTAAATTAATTATGAATTAATTTAGAGATTAAAAGGAAGACTAATTAGATTATGGGCTATTGGTTTTATATGGTGTGGGCTAACACTCATTTGTTAATGGGCTAGGCTTGGATGGAAGTCCATGGATGATCCATGGAGCTTTTAACCCATGGATCCTTGGAAAAGGAAAGGTCATGGGTTATTAGGGTTTCACCCTAACCATGTACACTATATAAGCATGCTTATGTTGCATGAAATAGCCACTAGTGTGTGTGCTTGTGTGTGGCCGAAAATTACAAGTGTGTGTACACTCTCTAAAGGTTTCCAAGTGTTTGTGGTGATTTGTGATTTCCATTTGAGGCATTCACACTATTGATGCTTGGCTCTCAAACTCCAAAGGAATCAAACTCATCAAAAGGTATGTAATCTCATCTAATTCTTTTATGTTTAAAAGTACCCCATGCCATGTTAGATAGGTTATGAACCTTGGAAATTTATTATTTTGCATGTATTTAGAAAAACATAGATCCAAGGTTTATTAGGGTTGCATGCACACTTAGGAAGTGTTAGATTGCTCAAAACCGAACAGTGGTATCAGAGACTAGGCTTGCTTGTTTGATACTTGATGCAAAATAGTGAAAAAAGTTGAAATTGTTGCTGTCTGGTTGATGGACTCGCCGAGTCCATGGGGGGACTCGCCGAGTACAAGGAAAAATTCATCCTACTCGCCGAGTAGGTTCGTGCACTCGGCAAGTAGAATGATCAGAATGCAGAATTTCGACTTTTGCTGCTGGAAATGGACTAGAAACGTTACCCTAAACTGTTTTGGTGTTTTAAAACTTGTTTTAGTTGGTGTAATGGTTGTTCTAATCCATTTACAATAGCATATATCAAAATTCCATGATTTTTATGTGTTCATATAATTCTTGAAATTTTGATGATCATGTTCATGTTCTTAGGAATTTAGAAGATGATAGGAATTATTTGCTGAATTGTTTAGAATTAATTCTTGATCATTTCTGTGTTTTTATGGAGTCCATAATTTGTCCTCAAGTTATGGATATCCAAAGGTAACTTTTCTTTAACACACACATTTAAACACATAAGTTACATGAAAACGAAGAGTCTTCATTTTATGAACCTTTAATTCATAAGTTATGAAATGAAAAGTTTTGGATAGTTACAAAACTTGCCCTCAAGTTTTGGAATTTATAAAGTTTCACACACTTTAATAAACTTTAATTCCAACCCTTAGAGTTTTAATAGTTCAAATTCAACCCTTATACTATTTATAACATTAATGGTTAATTATTATATATATGTATAAGAATAAGTCGTTCTACCGTTAGTAGGTCTCATTCACGAAGCCAGTCTATAAGGTGGGTATAAGGTTGTTGCCTATAAAATGGCAACTTAATGGGTGTCCACTCTCACCCGCCGCTTGCTTGACTGGTGGAGGGTCGTTAGCTGAATGGGTAGGACAATGACTTTAAATCCTCATTAAAAGTATAATGATTATTATAAAGTAATTAAACCTCTTTAATTCTCAATCTTAGTTATTTTAGGAAAAATGTGAACATGGTGCTAGTCCATGGAATTCACACTTTGTACCTAACCAAGTCCTTGGTGGAGCGTGTGTGGTTAACCGACACACTAACTTGGACTAGTAAGGATCACGAAGGGTGACTTAATGTTTTTCATAGATCAATGGAGCGTGTGTGGTTAACCGGCACATTGATTAGGTGATAATATTAAGGGTACCAAGTGAATTAGCATGGTTATTCACGCCTTGTTTTGTGATCTTCGGCATCCCAGTCACAAAACTTGAAGGGCACAATCGAGATTGAAACATGTCATTGAAAAGTTCAATGAATCTCAAAAGAATCTAGGAATTTCAAATCCAATTAAAACCTAATAATTCATTTTGTTTTTCATGGTGGAAATTGGTGAATCATCATTCACCTACCTTTCAAATATATTATTACTTAGATTACGGCATCCCTCTTCTAAGTATAATATATTGTGATTGGGTCCTAGCTTTAATATTACATTTGGGTGTCTTATTAAGGATTCTATATATCTAATCTAAACTTGCTTACTTCTTTCAGATGTCTTCCAACACTAATGCTTCAGGCTCTAACCCAACTGGTTCTTTCTCTCTCATGAATCTTTGTGGGAGGGTCATCTTTAATGGTTCCAACTTCATGGATTGGATTAGGAACATCAGGATGGTTACTCGTTATGAGGACAAGGAATATGTCCTCGATAAGGAGTTAAAAGAGCTTGATGACTCTACTGCTACTCCTGAGGAGATCGTTGAATTCATGACACATGAGAGAGATGCTACTAAGGTGGCATGTATCATGATGGCCACGATGACAGCCGAGCTCCAAAAGTCATATGAAGATTTCTACCCTTTTGAGATGCACCAAGACCTGATGGAGAGGTACCATCAGAGTGCTCGTCAGGAGCAGTATGAAATAATCTCCTCCATAATATCAACCCGCATGAAGGATGGCGAATCCGTCACGGCCCACATGCAAAAGATGCAAAGGTATGTGGACCGTTTGCTGAATCTAAATGTGAACTTCCCTGAGGAGTTGGCAATTGACATTATTTTGCACTCCTTACCTTCTTGTTATGACCATTTTCGTATGACATATCATATGAACAAGGAGGAAGTTACCCTCAGCAAGCTTCAAGGACTCTTGAAGACCGCTGAAACCGGTCTTAAGGGCAAGGTGGTTGTTACCTCTACTACTCCTACTCCAACATCTACCCCTGTTTTGGCTATCGGGCAAGGCAAAGGGAAAAAGAGGAAGCACCCTTCGAAGGGTACCAAGGGAAAGTCTCTTGAAGGCTCCTCATGAAAGACCAAGAGCGGTTCTGTCACTCCTTCTGCCATTCCCAAGGATGCTGATTGCTACTATTGCCTGGACAAGGGGCACTGGAAGCAAAACTTCCTTAAGTACTTGCAGGATCTAAAGGATGGGAAAGTGAAACCCACCCATGATGGTATTTACACAATATTGTCTAATTACTCAACATATTCTAACTCTTGGGTGCTTGATACAGGATGTGGTATTCACATATGTTCTGATTTGCAGGGCCTAAGAAGAAGTGAGGATGTGGAGCACGGGAAGATAAACTTGATCATGGGGAATAGGAAGGCTTCACCTGTTACCAAGATTGGAGTTTATACTTTGTTGCTTAATAATGGGTTAAAATTAGATTTGAATAAATGTGTGTACTCGTCTGAAATGGCGAGGAATATTATTTCTTTTCATGCTTTGTACAAACAAGGTTTCACCTTTTCGTTTGATAATGAATGTGGTGGTATTAATGCTTTCTTTAAAAATGTGTTTTATTTTAAAGCATTACCTTGTGATGGTGTAGCTGAGAGGCGTAATCGAACCTTGTTAGACATGGTTCGCTCTATGATGATTCGAGCTTCGCTACCAATCTCTTTTTGGGGGTATGCCTTAGAGACTGCCGCCCATATCCTTAATCTAGTCCCTACAAAGAAGGTTACCAAAACACCTCATGAGATGTGGACTGGGAAGGTTCCCAATTTAGACCACATCAAGATTTGGGGTTGCGAGGATTTCGTGAGGCGTGAAACTCATGAAAAGCTCGAACCCCGAAGTCAAAGGTGTATTTTCATTGGCTACCCACAGAAATCCTTCGGTTACCTCTTCTACAGACCCAATGAGAATGTGGTCTTTGTAGCAAGAAGAGGGGTCTTTCGTGAGAGAGAATTTATAAGACAAGGAGACAGTGGGAGGAAAATTGATCTTGAAGAAATTCAAGAAGCAATTGGTGAAGGAACCTCAGACACTAGCAATCAACCTGAGGAGGAAACTCCTGTTGAGCAAGCTGACGAGTCTGTACCTCCGAGGCGTTCCACACGGGTTAGGAACACACCTTCGTTTTATTATGGCTTTCATATTACTATGGAATGTGATACGTTTATCAGTGATAGTACACTGGTAAATTTGGATGAACCTAGCAGTGTTAAGGAAGCCACGGCAGGCCCGTAGTCTGCTAAATGGAAGGAGGCTATGGACAGCGAGATACAGTCCATGTATGACAATCAAGTTTGGAACTTGGTTAACAATGTACCAGGCCGTAAAACAGTCGGGTGCAAATGGATCTTCAAGAAGAAGACCGACATGGAAGGAAAAGTGCATACTTATAAGGCTCGACTGGTTGCGAAGGGTTTTACTCAGACTCAAGGTATTGATTATGATGAAACCTTCTCGCTGGTAGCAAAGATTAAGTCTATTAGGGTTATGCTAGCCATTGTTGCATTTCATGATTATGAAATATCGCAAATGGATGTAAAAACTGCTTTCCTTAATGGAATGTTGGCTGAGGATGTGTACATGAATCAGCCAGAGAGTTTTGTCAGTGCAGAGTATCCTAATAGAGTATGCAAGCTTGAGAAATCCATTTATGGATTAAAACAAGCATCTCGTAGCTGGAATCTTTGTTTCGATGAGAAGGTAAAAGAGTTTGGCTTCTCGAGAAGTGAAGATGAGTCTTGCGTGTATGTCAGAGCTAGTGGGAGTATAGTTAGCTTCTTGGTACTGTATGTGGATGACATACTACTTATAGGAAATGACATCCCAACCTTGTAGGAGGTTAAGTCCTGGCTTGGGAAGTGCTTTACTATGAAGCACCTAGGGGAGGCTGCCTATATCCTAGGGATAAGGATATTAAGAGAAAGGAGTAAAAGACTAATTGGACTTAGTCAGAGTACCTACTTGGATAAGGTGTTGAAAAGGTTCAACATGCAGAATTCCAAGAAAGGAGATTTACTGATCCAAAGCAATGCCAAACTGAGTAAGAATCAGAGTCTGAGTACAGAGGCAGAGATAGCTGAGATGAGCCAATTACCGTATGCTTCCGCTGTTGGCTCGATCATGTATGCTATGACTTGTACCCGCCCTGATGTGGCCTTTGCTTTGAGCATGGTCAGCAGGTATCAGGGGAACCCTGGCAAGGCTCATTGGACCGCGGTAAATAACATTCTCAAGTACCTGCGGAGGACTAAGGATTGGGCCTGGTACATGGTGGGAGTGCTGACTTGAGAGTATTAGGGTATAGTGATGCTAGTTTTCAGACTGATAGGGATAATTTCCGCTCTCAGTCGGGATGGGTCTTTACCTTAAATGGAGGGCTAATTTCTTGGAAGAGTTCCAAGCAGGAGACGGTGGCTGATTCGACTTGTGAATCAGAGTATATAGCAGCGAGTGAAGCAGCGAAGGAGGCGACATGGCTGAAGAACTTCATCGGAGACCTTGGAGTTGTACCAGCTATTAAGGAACCTATGGAGATTTTCTGTGATAGCAATAGTGCGGTTGCCTTAGCCAAGAAACCAAGAGATCATGGCAGATCCCGACACATTGACAGAAAATATCACTTCATAAAACACAAGATTGAAGAAGGACTCCTCGTGGCAAAGAGGGTATCGTCAGATGAGAATCCTGCAGATCCCCTTACGAAGGGACTGACGAGGGTTAAGCATTTTCAGCATGCGAGGCGCATCGGGCCGAGGGATGATATTAGTTTTACAGATTAGATAGTTTTCCTGAAACTTGTAAAATGTAATCGACATTTGATGATGAATAAAATTTGTGATTTATTTATGAGTAAATTGTTACTATCATTGTCAATTATTTACTATTGTTTCAGTTTTGCATGTTTTGACTTCCAGAATAATTAATTTATTCAAACCTCCACAATCGGTCATACGTCGGAAGTAGGTATGAATCAAGATTGTCATGAATTGGGTTTGTAGATGGATAAAGGTGTTTAGACATGGAAATGGTTGCTACAACGTTCATGAGTACTCATAAGTTATGAGTATTGGTATAAACCCACGCTCACTTGTATCACTTCATGGAATTTATCTAGAGTGATCATGAGACGATAATATCATATAAATCTTCAAACCTAGAGATATGAGTTGTTACCTATGAGTTGTTTGTCCATTGATTGCACGTAAACGCATCAGTAACTTGATGTTATAAAACATGCCTTTGTGTACAATTCAACAAGTAGTAGAACAAGCATATGAGTCGAAGTTTATTTGTTCCTTCTAGAAATAGAAGCGATATCTGGGCCCCTCGATGATTTTGTGTTGACCCATGTACCGGGCCCGGTCTGAACTAAACTGATGTGTTCAGTAAAGTTCATTGTCAAACAAATCGGAAATCGAGAAACAACTGCCAGACAATAAGCAAGACATAGTTCCATGTGTTTGTCCGGTTGATATCATGAGAACAGAGGATTATATGATCACTTGTCTTAAAATGGCGCTTCATAGTTCAACAGAGTTTTCGAGAGCTACGATTGCTGGTTGGTTCCTGAAGTTATATAGGAAAATACAGTTATTGACTTATCCAAGTGGGAGTCTGTTGGATAAGGTGTCTAAGTCCATAACTTATTTTGTATATACTTGACCCGACCCGGCATGGTCCATTTGGGTTGCACTTCACCCGAACTATTTATAGATAATTTTATGAGAGTTATACACATATGTTTATTAATATATTATAAGTTATAATATATTAATATGAAGTTATGTTATTTAATTAGTCTTAGTCTTAAATTAATTATGAATTAATTTAGAGATTAAAAGGAAGACTAATTAGATTATGGGCTATTGGTTTTATATGGTATGGGCTAACACTCATTTGTTAATGGGCTAGGCTTGGATGGAAGTCCATGGATGATCCATGGAGCTTTAACCCATGGATCCTTGGAAAAGGAAAGGTCATGGGTTATTAGGGTTTCACCCTAACCATGTACACTATATAAGTATGCTTATGTTGCATGAAATAGCCACTAGTGTGTGTGCTTGTGTGTGGCCAAAAATTACAAGTGTGTGTACACTCTCTAAAGGTTTCCAAGTGTTTGTGGTGATTTTTTATTTCCATTTGAGGCATTCACACTATTGGTGCTTGGCTCTCAAACTCCAAAGGAATCAAACTCATCAAAAGGTATGTAATCTCATCTAATTCTTTTATGTTTAAAAGTACCCCATGCCATGTTAGATACGTTATGAACCTTGGAAAATTATTATTTTGCATGTATTTAGACAAACATAGATCCAAGGTTTATTAGGGTTGCATGCACAATTAAGAAGTGTTAGATTGCTCAAAACCCAATAGCAGACAGCATCAAAACTCGATTTTCCAGCTTCTTTTGCAAGTATAACAAGAAAACAAGCCTAGGCTCTGATACCACTGTTGGGTTTTGAGCATTCCAACACTCCTAAGTCTACATGCAACCCTAAATACCTTGGATCTATGTTTTCTCTATTATACATACAAATATGAACATCCAAGGTATTATCCTAATCTAGCATGTAAAATAATGAATATAACATGATAGAATACATACCTCTTTCATGTAGAAAGTCTTCATGAAGCTTGAGTGCCAAGTGCCCCAAGTGTGACATCTCAAATGGTTCACACAACACCAAATACACTTGGAATAAGTTGAGAGAATTCTACACTTCATGAAAATCAGGTAGCCCTCTCTAGAATGATACTAGTCGCCGATTTTGTCAAGAATAAGATCTTTATATAGTGTTACAATTAGGGTAAACCCTAATTGTCATGACTTACCATTTCCTTGGATCCATGGGTTCAAATACACCATGGAGCATCCATGGACCATCCTATGGGTTTTAGCCCAACTTGATTATCCATGGAGCATTAGCCCACTATACAAGTATGGATGATTTACACAATCAACCCATATATTTAATTAGTCTTCTTTTGATCACTTAATTAATCCTTGATTAATTCTTGATCAATACTAATTAAATAATCTTATTATTCTTATTATTAATATACTAGAACTTATAATATATTAATAACCATAAGTGTCTTATTTCTCTCATTATAGTCTATCCAAGTGCATGATGCCATGCAACCCAAATGGACCATGCCAGGTCGGGTCAAGTCTTACCAATTTTAGTTATGGACTTAGACATTAATCCAGCATTAAGATCTCTAGACCACTTTGTATCCAGATCCAAAGTCTCAACACAAGAAGGGACCAATTGCTCCACAATCCGTACTCTAAAAGGTCTAGAAACCCTAATTCTTAAAGATTAACACCAAACTGAAGAAGGATCAAAATATATACCTCAGAACGAAGTCCCTAGCATCTGAAATCCACAGAATATCGCCCTCTTTAGTTCCCTCTTGCCTTGGCCACCTTCTTCTTGCAAAAACACCCATAGAAATATCAAAAATGACCTCTTCTTCCTCACAAACGTTCTGGATCTCTTCGGGTTCCTCTCAGGGGTCTGGTAGCCGCAAATGGTGGCTATAAGCCCCTTTAAATAGGTCCCAAACCCCGGGGATTAGGGTTTCATTAAACAGCATGGACTCGCCGAGTCGGCCATTAAATCAGTCCGACCATCCGCGATCCTACTCGCCGAGTCTCTCTCCAAAAACTCAATATAAATGCATAAAATAAGATACCTGGGAGTCCAAATGTTACAAAATCTCTTCAAGGTCAACTTGCCTCCCACTATCTCCTTGGCTTATGAGTTCTCTCTCTCGAAAGACTCTTCTTGTTGCTACAAAGACCACATTGTCACTGGGTCTTTAGAAGATATAACCGAAAGATTTATGTGGGTAGGCGGTGAAAATACACCTCTCACTTCGAGGTTCAAGCTTGTCGTGAGTCTCGTGTCTCACAAAAGCCTCACAACCCCAAACCTTGATGTGGTCTAGATTTGGAAGTTTTCCAGTCCACATCTCGTGAGGTGTTTTGGCAACCTTCTTTATAGGGACTAGGTTAAGGATATGGGCGGCAATATCTAAGGCATACCCCCAAAATAAGATTGGTAGCGAAACTCGACTCATCATGGAATGAACTATGTACAACAAGATTCGATTGTGCCTCTCAGCTACACCATTCAACTGTGATGTTCTGGGAGGTGTCAATTGTGAGACTATCCCACATTCCTTAAGATAGTGAAGGAACTCGATACTAAGATACTCACCGCCTCGATCAGATCGAAGCATCTTAATGTTCCTACCCAACTGATTCTCCACATCTTGCTTAAACTCTTTGAATTTATTAAAGGTTTCTGACTTATGTTTGATTAAGTACACATATCCATATTACTAAAATCATCAATAAAAGTCACATAAAAGCGATTAGCATCTCTAGTGGCGGTTCTGAAGGGTCCACACACATCTGTGTGTATGAGATCGAACAAACCTTCACCCTTAGCACAAGTGCCAGTAAAAGGTGACTTTGTCATTTTTCCAAGTAGATAAGATTCACAACTATCATCCGACTTTAGGTCGAATGATTCCAATACTCCATCCTTTTGGAGTTTTCCTATGCGTTTCTTGCTTACATGTCCAAGACGACAATTCCATAAAGATGCTTTATCTAAGCTAGTGGAAGAATCGATACACAATACATTATTTCCTAAGTTATATACAACATATACAGTTTCATACACACCATCATAAGGTAATGCTTTAAAATAAAGAACACTATTACAGAAATCATCAATACCATCACTTTTATTATCAAAATAAAAGGTGAACCCTTGTTTATACAATGAATGAAAGGAAATAACATTTCTTGCCATTTTGGCGAAAAACAACATTTATTCAAGTCTAATGTAAACCCACTATCTAGTGACAAGGAATAAACTCCAATCTTGGTGACAAGTGAAACTTTCCTATTCACCATGATTAGGTTTATCTTTCCATGCTCCAAATCCTCACTTCTTCTTAGTCCCTGTAGATGAGAACATATGTGAATTCCACAACCTGTATCATGGACCCAAGACATAGAATGAGGTGAGTTATTAGACAATATAGTGTATATACCTACATGGTTGGGTTTTACTTTCCCATCCTTCAAATATTGCTGGTACTTTGGGCAGTTTCGCTTCCAGTGTGACTTTTCATCGCAATAGAAGCATTCAGCTTTATTAGGGTTAGCATAAGGAGTGACAAAAGCTTTCTTGATTTTTTTTGAAGAGGAGCCTTATTACCCTTGGTACCCTTAGAAGGGTTCTTTCTCTTCTTGCCTTTTCCATGCCCGATTGCCAATACATTGGCCACAGTAGGAGTAGGAGGAGTAGTAACACCCGACTTACCCTTAAGACTAGTTTCTGCAGTCTTTAAGAGTCCTTGAAGTTTACTAAGTGTAACTTCTTCCTTATTCATGTGATATGTCATTCTAAATTGATCATAGCATGAAGGTAAGGAGTGCAAAATGATATATATTGCTAACTCCTCGGGAAAGTCAACATTTAGTTTCTTCAAGCGATCCACAAACCTTTGCATTTTCTGTAAGTGGGTCATGAAGGACTTACTGTCCTTCATTTCTGTAACAACCCGTCATTTCAGGTCCTTGAAATTCGACTCTTGTAACCTCTTTGAAAAAGTAATTAGAATATCATCGAGAAATGAAGTATTCAAAGGCTCTGTTTGGAGTACACTATGTAATAGATATCGTCTTAAGGTTTCCAAGCATATAAAGAACACTAAAATCCGAGTTATAACGAAGAAGTTATGATCATTCTAAGTTTTCCGACAAAAACCGGCAATACGAAGTTACGTAAAAACTCGAATCGGAGATCGAGTGACTTTTGGCTGGAATGACCTAAACGAGAATCGAAGGTCTCAACAATGGTATTTCAGCGGTAAAAAGTCTGGCAAAAACCGACGTCAGATAAAGAAGTTATGAATTTTTAAAGAAATTCTTTAATCACGTCATTTTAATAAATAAATAATAAAAATAATTTCATAATTTGCCAACGGAATCTAAACGAAAGTTGTAGATCTTAGTCTCACCTACGTTTGGATATAAAGAACGTCGAAAACGGAGTTCGTATGAAGGAGATATTAGTTTTAGAAATTTATTTAAAATAAATAAAAATTTAAATATAAATCCTTAGTAATATCCGAAGAGGAGTCAGCAGATAGGACCGAGGTACGCCCTGCGTACCCTCGTACGCCCCACGTACTCAAATCAAGGGCTCCGGATTGTCCACGTCGCTCCGATGTTTCTTCCGAGGATGCGGTAAGCGATGACGTCTCGTACGCCCCGCGTACGCGAGGCCTCTCAGCCCCTATAAAAGGGTTGCGAGGGTGCCGGCCAAATTTGCTAATTTCCTTCCTTTCTCGCGCCGAAACTCTGCGTTTCAACCATCAGAGTCGTCCCAAAGGCCCGGTTTTCATATCCAAGGTGGGAAGAAAGTTTTACACTCCCGAGATTCCCAAGAATCCCGAGAAAAATCCGCTTCCCGAGACGAAACTCTGCTCGGTTTTCTGCTCGCTTTCTTCAAACTTTCAAGTGAGTTCATACCCCTACAAACACACTTTAAATACGTTTTTAAATGCTTTTTATACACTTTTAGGGGGGAATACAAGTAAACACATGACTAAAATCGTGTGAAACATCGATCTTTGCTATACTTTTCATACTGTTGTTTTAACTATCTTATGAAGTCATTATCATGCAAAACACCTCACAACACAGCTTTACCCTCTTGGGATACAATATGTTTTATTTATACATTTACATACAAATACATCATATCAAGGGTAACCATCGTTACTAAATCATTTTATGCATTCAAAGAACTTATGATTTATGCTTTGTCAAACATTGTGAAAAAGGATAAACTTTGCATACAAAACTACTACTTTAATACAGACTTAGTTGAGAATCCGTGAGACGTGTACATCTTCAAATACTGCCTTTTTGCTAAAAGGTACCGCTTCAAGTCATGTCTATAACCGGAGACTCCCGTTCGGAGAACGTGTCAAATGTGTATAGATCTATACGGGAAGTCATGATCCCGCGCCCTGACTGTTAGCTACAGTCCTTCCTTTAGGGTGACAGTTGTCATAACGCTACGACGCCTGAAGAACGTCGCTACAGGCATATTATGTTTAGTATGGTTATAAAACTCACCGGATATACAATTATTCTGGTATTATGCTTTTATGAACGAGTAGCTATTAGAACTATTCTCCATCTAACAAGTGCGATCTTCGTATAACTTTATTATATAAAACTATGACACAACTTTTAAGCACGTCGGTTGCTTGTGGTTTTCGGTCTTAGAGACTGCCAGTTATGTTAGGAAAATAAGGGTTTTTCCTGTAAACAAACCAAACAACTAATAGGAAAATAAGGGTTTTTCCTGGATACAAACCAAACAACTAATAGGAAAATAAGGGATTTTCCTGGTGCAATTACTTACAATTTATAACACGAACATTCATATGCATTTCATACTTTTATAAGAAAATAAGGGATTTTCTTGGAAAACACAACGATGCATATCTCAACCATTAGGGAAAATATGGGATTTTCTGGATCTAATACATTCATTTTCAACACAAGAAATCATACCTCTTTACATTTGAAACACTGTGTTTTCTGGAAAACATACACGAACTTTCGAATGGCATACATCTTCTCAAAACACTACTCATGAACTCACCAGCTTAATTGTTGACACTTTTTCCTTGAAATAACTTGTATTCTCAGGGAACCGCTAAGTAGGTTTGGAAATTAACTTTTGGAGATTAACGTGCTGACGTTAATTACTTCTTTTGAAAGATGTTTATGTATTTAACTTTTGAATATGTAACGAATACAATTATGTAAGCATTTTGGAAACTTTAATATATATGGTGGTGTGTACTTTCCTTTCTATGAACTGTTATGATACTGAATATGACGTCCTCCGCCCCCGAACGTTTCCGCCGTTCTGGTTTGGGGGTGTGACAATTTTGGTGGTTATCATGGAGGATATTATTTCCTACCTCTCTTGACGATCACTTTGATGGTATCGCTCCATCAAATCCATGTGCATCTCAAAAGTTTAATAGTCCTCATAGGACTTTTGGAGCTCAACTATCATTGTCGCAGTCATGATACATGCTACTTTGGTAGCATCCCTTTCATGTGCTTGAAATGTAGCAATCTCCTCTGCGGTAGCAGTTGACTCATCAATCTCATTCAGCTCCCTAGGAAAGACATATTATTTGTCCTCATAGCGACTGACCATCTTGATGTTTCTGATCCAATCCATAAAATTGGATCCATCAAAGATGACTCTCCCACAAAGGTTCATGAGAGAGAAGGAGCCGGTAGGGTTTAAGCCAGAAGCATTGTTTTTGGAAGACATCTGAAATGAAAGAAAAATTTAGATTAGATTTCAGGATAGTCCTTAATAAATCACCTAAATGCTATATTAAGGCTAGGACCCAACACAATATTTTATAACTTAGAAGAGGGATGTCGTAATCCAAGCTATAAAATATTTGAAGGTAGGTGAATGACGATTCAACAATTTCCACCATAAAACAGAATAAATTTTATTAGGTTTTAATTGGTTTAGAAATTCCTAGGTTCTTTGAGATTCATTCAACTTTTCAATGGCATGTTTCAATCTCGAGTGTGCCCTTCATGTTTTTTGATTGGGATGCCGATGATCACAAAACAAGGTGTGAAGTAACCATGCAAGTTACTTGGTACACTTAATGTATTACCCCTCAATCTAAGTGTCGGTTAACCATACACGCTCCAAGGATAATATAATAAACATTAAGTCACCCATTTCCTACCTTGATAAGTCCAAGTTAATGTGCCGGTTAACCACACACGCTCCACTAACGACTTAATCAAAGTGCACAGTGTAACTTCATGGATTAGCACCTTATTCACATTTTCCTAAAGTAACTAAGATTGGGAATTAATAAAAGTTTAGTTACTTTAGTATATTCATAATACTTATTATGAGAATTATAGTCATTATTCTACCTTTTCGGCTAACAACCCTCCACCGATCAAGGAAGTGGTGGGTGAGAATACACACCCATTAAGTTGCCATTTTATAGGCAACAACCTTATACCCCCCTTATAAACCGGCTTCGTGAATGAGGCCTACTAATGGTAAAACGACTTTTATCTTATACATATATAATTATTATTCACATATAATATTATAAAGTATAAGGGTTGAATTTTAATATTTAAAATTCTAAGGGTTGGAACTAAAGTTTTAATTATGACTTTACTTGTTCCAAAACTTGAGGACAAGTTTTGTAAACTTTCAAAACTTTTCTTTACTCATAACTTATGATTTTATTAGAGTATTAAAATGAAGACTCTTCATTTTCATAACTCTTGTTTTCTTTTAATGGTTTTAATTCAAGTGTGACTCTTGGTTTTACATAACTTGAGGACAAGTTATGGACTCCATTAAAACTCATAATGATCAAGAATTAACTAACATGGAAGTTACAAATAATTCCTCTGATCATCTAAATTCATAAGTTCGAGAACATGATTATCAAGAATTTCAAGAATCATAACAAACTTATATAAAACTTGTAATTTTTTATAATAGCCATTGTAAATGGATTAGCATAAACATTATACTAACTTAAACAAGTTTTAAAACACCAAAACAGTTTAGGGTAATGTTTCTACTCCATTTCCAGCAGCATAACTCGAAAATCTAGACACCACAGCCTCTACTCGTTGAGTGCATGAACAGAATCGACGAGTAGCATGCATTTCTTCATGGACTCGTCGAGTCCCCCCATGGACCCGGCAAGTTCATACATGCAGTGAACAAAAAAATTCGTTTTTCAGCTATTTTGCATCAAGTATCAAACAAACAAGCCTAGGCTTTGATACCACTGTTGGGTTTTGATCATTCTAACACTCCTATGGTGTACATGCAACCCTAGAAACCTTGGATCTATGTTTGACTAAGATACATGGAAAATAATTTTCCAAGGTTCATAATCCTATCTAGCATACATGGGGATCTTTTATTCTAATAGTTCGTAAGAATTACATACCTCTTTGTAGCTTGGATTCCTTTGAAAACTTGTGAGCCTAGCACCTTAAGTGTCATGCCTCAAATGCTTCACACAACACCAAGTACACTTGCAATAAACTCTAAGAGAATAAGAACACTTGGATTTTTGGCTAGCCCTCTTTGATTCACTCTAGTGGCCGAAAATAGTGAAGAATAGCTTCCTTATATAGTATGTTACAATTAGGGTTACACCAAGTAAACCGTAATTGTCATGACCTTTCGTTTCCATGACCCATGGGTTATCTAACCCCCATGGAGCATGCATGGAGCATCTTATGGGTTTAACCCAACTTGATAATCCATGGAGCTTTGGCCCAATATATAAGTTATGGATGATTGACACAATCAACCCATATATTTAATTAGTCTTCTTTTGATAACATAATTAATTCAAAATTAATTATTGATCAATACTAACTAAATATTATTATTCTTATTATTAATATATTAGAACTTATAATATATTAATTAACAATAAGTGTCTTATTTCTCTCATTTAGTCTATCCAAGTACATAATGCCATGCAACCCAAATGGACCATACCGGGTAGGGTCAAGTAGATACCAAATATAGTTATGGACTTAGACACTATATCCAACACCTACACCATTCAATGAACCAGTGGGTGAGAGTGGACTCCCATTAAGCTGTCATTTTATAGGATACAACCTTATACCCCCTTATAGACCGGCTTCGTGAATAAGGCCTACTAACGGTAAAATGTCTTTTGTTCTTATACATATATATATATATATATATATATATATATATATATATTATTAAATGATAATATTATAAAGTATAAGGGTTGAATTTTAACTATTAAAATTCTAGGGGTTGGAACTAAAGTTTTTTAAAGAGACTTTATATGTTCCTAAACTTGAGGCCAAGTTTTGTAACTTTTAAAATATTTCATCTTTCATATCTTATTAGTTAATGGTTTATTAAAATGAGAGACTTTTCATTTTATGTAACCTATGTGTTTCATAATGGACTTTAAAAGTGTGACTTTTGGTAATCCATAACTTGAGAACAAATAATGGATTCCATTAAAAAACATCAAGATCAAGAACTAAACTAGCAAGCAAGTTACAAATAATTCCTATGATCTTCTAAACTCAAAAGTTCATGAATGTTCATATCAATATTTAAAGAATCATAAATAAACCATACAAAAATCTTTGATATTAGCCATTGAAAATGGATTAGCATAACCATTACACCATCTAAAACAAGTTTTACAAGACATAAACAGTTCTGGGTAATGTGTCTAGTCCATTTCCAACAACAAAACTTGAAAATATGCAATCAGGGGTTCCTACTCATTGAGTTCAAGAACCTACTCGATGAGTAGGATGATATTACACATGAACTCGTAGAGTTCCCCCATGCACTCGGTGAGTTCACTCAGCATATAGCAAACTTTTGAGTTTTTTCAATAATTTTCATCAAGTATCAAGTAAACTATCCTAGGCTCTGATACCACTGAAGGGTTTTGAGCATTCTAACACTCCTAAGGTGTATATGCAACCCTAGAAACCTTGGATCTATGTTTTACTAAGATACACTCAAAATTTGGCTAGCCCTCTTACACTTTCTTGTAGTAGTCGATTTTGCTAGACATGGTGTCTTTATATAGTTGTGACACAAGTAGGGTTACACCATGTAAACCCTAATTGTCATGGCTTTCCATATTCCATGATCATGGTTTTATAACTTCCATGGACTGTCCATGGAGCACCTTATGGGTTTAGCCCAATTCATATAAACCATGGATCATTAGTCCACTATATGTCACACCCCCAAACCACGCAGCGGAAACGTCCGGGGGTGGAGGACTTCATTTGTAGTATCACAACACATTCATTATAGTAATCAGAGTACGAACAACCACTGTATTTAAAAACTATATGTATTTACATGTGTTTCATCATTGCATTCTGAAACCAACTAGTTATACAAAAGAAGAAGATAAGACACAAATAGCCCCATCTTCTCAAAAGCACGGGGATTACCTGTCTACTGATTCCCTGAGAATACAAGTAATTTGAAAAGAGAGTATCAACATAAAGTTGAGTGATTGCATAAGTATTTATGTTTGAAAGAATGTTTTTTGTTTCTTGAATATGTAAACTGTACCAAAAAATCCTATATTTTCTGCTGTATATGAAAGGTAGTTTTAGTTACATAAAATTGTTATGTTTGTAAACCAATGTTCTGTATTTGTATTCCTTTTGTAAACATGTATCCGAGAGTGTTTCTAGTTTCATCAACTGTTATTGTAAACCGTAATGTAATACTATAATTGTATCTTGTAAAGTAGTACTTTGAAAATGTATATAGGTTTAGTTAATTATACACTAACGTATTGTTAATATCTTTTATATGAGTTATTATAACCATACTGACTAGATGGCCTGACCCAATGCTATGAATGCGCTAATAACTATTGATAACAATTTCTCACTCACAGGTGCGTATGCCTGACTGTATCTAGCAGTCCGAGTGCGGGGTTGTCAATCCCAGTATAAATCTATACACAACACATATTATTTCGATCCCCGACTAGAGATTCTGGTTATAATGTTAGGATTTACGATATTGTTTAAATGAATTAAACAACCTGTACCACCTGACTCATAAAAGCAAATAACCGGTATATGTATAATAGTTATGAAAACCCAATCACGCTGAAATCAATGATGTAACAACCCGAAACTTTGCTTCCTCGTCATAACTGTTCCGTCAAACTCGTCTTAAGTGAATTGTTCCGATTTCGTCCTGAATTAGATCAATTAAGTCAAAACCTTTATTTTGACTTGGTAAGTATCCAAACATGTTGGAAACATGCGAAAATGTCCCGAACTAGTAATTTGAAAAATTATAGTTTAGACCATATCGGGTAACGAGAACTTAATCGGGTGCGACCCAAAGCATCGGTTAGCGTCGGTATCAGGTAAAATTCCACCGTGTATCCAAGTCAAACCATATTTAAAGTGGATTAAGCCTCATTTGAAGCTTTTTCACTCTCTTTCTAACCTCTCTCCTCAAATCCATCTTGTTAAGCCAAAATCAAACATTTCAAGCCTTAAAACACGAAGGTAAGCATCCTAGCTCCTAGTATAACATCCTTAGCTTTCAATTTCATGTTTAAATCAAGTGTTAGGACCATAAACATGCGTTTATGGCCCTGGATCAGCCTTGGGCCGTGAACACATGTAATTGGGGTTTTTGAGCCTTAAAACCCTTCCAAATCACCATAGGAGCTTAGATATGGCTAAAGGAATTATTGGAATGGACTTAAAGCACCTTAAATGTCAATTTTAAGAAGTAAACATGAGTTTACTGCCCAAGAACATGCTTGGGCCGTAAACTCATATAAATGGGTGGTAAACTCCTCTTTTGGGTGTTAAAATGCAACTTACACACCCCTTAGGCTTTGGAATAAATTATGGAACCAACCAAAAATCATTTAGGGTCCTTAAACTCATCATAAACACTCTAATTGAGAGTTTACGGCCAGAGCATATGCTCCAAGGCTGTAAACTCCTAGATGGATGCCATTTGAAGCCTTAAACTCACCCTAAGCCTTGTAAAAATTAGTTGAATCACTTGTGATTAATCCTTGGCCTTCAAAGTAATTAAGTTGGATGTGGGTGAGAGTTTACGGCCATAAACTCTTATTTTACTGCCCTAAACTCTTCTATTAATTCATATAATGATTTAATCCCTTTCAAATGTCCAAAAGCCACACCTAGCAACACCCATTATTTGATTTAAGGCCATTTAGCTCATAAAAACAACCACCATGAGTTTACGGCCGTAAACTCATGGGGATGTGGTTTTTAGGCCGTAAACACTCCCTAAGAGTTTACCCTTGAAGAGTAAACTCTAAATCCTAGCCATTCATGTCCTGAAACGCCACCCGGGTCACTTCAAACGCTCATTTTGAAGTGTTTTCGCGTCTTAGAATGTTCAAGTGTATCTAATTAGTTACTTAAATCTAATTATATATATATATATATATATATATATATATATATATATATATATATATATATATGTATATATATTTGTGTATTATTTAATATTACATAGGAACCTCGCTCGTATTCAAGCCTCGGTTCGACGTTTAGCATCCCATCCGACACATTTTCGCGTCCGGTGAGTTCATACCCCTACCCTTTTTCAATGGTTTTTTTTCAATGTTTTCAGGGGGAATACAAGCAAGAGTACAAGAATATCTTGTACTTAAACTTATGATTTTAGTTAAATAGTTTCATACTTGTACATTTTTAAGGATTGAAAACCCTTTTAACAAACTGTTTTAACTAGCAGACTTATTTGTTTAAAAACCGATTTTCAATTCTTATTATATACTGTCATATTGTATACTTCACATTTGATTGTTCATACTTATATTGATAGAAAACATAAAATATTGTAAAGTCTGTAATAAAACACCATAGGCACAAGTATAAAAGTCAGACGCCATAAAGAACACATAAAACTTCATACACCTAGGCTCGAGTGTAAAGGACAACAGTCATTTGATAATATAGAACATTGTAATGTCTTTAATAATGCACCTCGGCTCGAGTGTAAATGGATAATCGTCATTAGAAAACGTAGAAATTTTGTAATGTCCTTAATAATAACACCTAGGCCCGAGTGTAAAGGACAGGTACGTTAGAACTTAGATAGTCGTAGATACTACTTTCCTAGCCGAAGAGTAAAGAGTGATCTTAAAGATTGAAGACACGTCCTTGTAACACTTCCATGGCTCGAGATAGTGGAGGACTTATCCTGTAACCAGAATCTCCGAACGTAGGAGAGCGTGACTTGAGTGTATAGATCTATACGGGACTGACAATCCTGCACCTGGCTGCTAGCTATAGTTGAACCGAACGGTTCAAGGGTGACGAAAGTCATAAAAAGGATACTGACCACGACTCGAGTCATATCTAGTCTGAGTATGGTTAAGGACTCGCAATCTAGATTATTAACACTTTAGATTCATTTTCTAGCTTTATGTATGTAGTAAAGCTAATGTACGTTCAAGGGTGACAGGCACACACATACACACATTTTAGGAAAACATGGGGTTTTCCTAGGGATAACAATGAACACAATCAGAACTGGAAATAGTTAGCACACTCAGAATTGGTAATAGCACACACACACATTCAGGAAAACATGGGGTTTTCCTATGGATAATAATGAACATAATCGAAATCAGTAACAGTTAGCTCACACGGAATCAGTAATAGTTCACACTTTCACACAAAGGAAAATATAGGATTTTCCAGAGTAACAGTAGTTTGTGACCAGAAAAGTGTAATAAGTTAAATATCTATGCTTTACAAAATCATTTGAACAATCATGTTTTTATTGTACATCTTTTAAATTACAATTTGGAATTGGTATCTAACTCTTAAGAAAATATGGGATTTTCTTGGTTAACCACTTTTTCAGGAAACTAAAGGAGCTCGTTCTTTTCATAAAACAAACCGCTTATGAAGTCACCAGCTTTATGCTGATTTTCAAACCGCTTGTATTCTCAGGTCCGCTTTAGACAGGTACCCGACGATCTCTTTTAGTGAAGACGAAATGCGTAGAAGATTCTTCTTTCTTTTGTTTAAACTATGTATCTATGAAACTTGTACTACTTTACTTTTCAACTAATGTAATGAAATCTATGTAATGTAATGTTTTATGTTTTACGTTGCTTACTATGTACATCGGTTATGATATTCCCATGAAGTCACCTCCACCCCGAGACGTTTCCGCCTTCGGTTTCGGGGTGTGACAAATGATTGATACTATGTTCTTGAATTAGTATTCTTAACATATGTCTGAAAGATATATACCCTTGAATAGTTTTGAATCAAACCATTTTTCATGTAAAACATTGTATTTTAGTATACTTGAATTATGAATTAATGTTCTGTGATTCATAAATTATACCTATTATAATTTATATGTACTTTCTGAATTGATACTGACTATTCAAGAATGCAACCCCTTGCTCAACATGTTATAAAGGGTAATTGAAACTTAATAAGCTAACTTTTATACTTGTATACATATACAAATATATATATATATATATATATATATATATATATAAGTAATTTTTAAATGAAACTCGGACAAATAACTGATACTTATAATCCCACATCCAAACAAGGAAAAGGAACTAAACTAGGTTATCAGTCCTAAGCCTTTTAAATTATATATATATATATATATATATATATATATATATATATACATATATATATATATATATATATATATATATATATATATATATGAATTTTGGGAAAATTATAAGTTTATAAAAACATTTAAAAGATGTTTAATATTTTGAAATTCATTATGGTAATTTGATGTCATTTGATACAATCATTGAAAACAATTTTATTTGATGATAACTGAAATCCATTTTGATAAGATAATCGAAATAGTTGTTTGTAACAAAATCTTTGTGTTAGGCTTGTATCCCCCGCCCCTTAAAACATAAAAACTATGAAAATACGGGGTATGAACTCACCTGTACAGAGTGATTCGAGTGAAAGGTCGAGGTAGGATGCTAAATGTCAATCGAAGTCTTGAGCACAAACGGATCCTATTAGCATATAATGACACATATGTGCATAAACTTAGTGTATCTAACAACTAACTATATAATAAACTACTTTTAGAGACTTGGAAACACTTGAATTGAAGTGTTAGAATCATATGTAATTGACTAAAAAGGGTTTACGTCCATACAAGAGAGTGTACGGCCAAGGTTCACGGCCCATAAAGTGTGTATGGCCATGATGTGTACGGCCATTGAGTGTACGGTCAAGGAGTTCACGACCATGGAATATCTTGAGGAGGGTTTATGGCCAAAGGAGATGCTCATGGTCGTAAACTCTTATGTTTCTAGGGAAATGCTTGTTTTCAAGATATTATGTTAAGAGCTTCTATAGGATAACTTGTATATGGAAGGATACTTACGTTTTGAAGCCTGAATGGGGTGTTCACGGTCTAATGAACAAGTGTGTGTTCTTGGTAATCTTGTTGTTCGTGAAGATCTAACCAAAAGAGATGATTTCATGTATGAAATCATAGGGTTTCACTAGATTAAGCAAGGTATCAACTAACAAATAGAAGAAACACTTACTTATTTGAAAATCAAGATGAAAACTCTTGATCATAGTTGAGAGAAAATCGAGTTGCTTGGGTTGAAAGTGTGAGAAATGGTGAAAAGTGAAGGAAATCTATATATATGTGCGAGGGTTCACGGTCCGAGGGTTTACGGCTGTGAACCTCGTTTACGGCTTGAAGTTGGTTCGAGTCTACGGTCGAAGTCGTTTATGGCTGCGAGGAGTGTATGGTCCGAGGAGTGTACGATGTAAACTATTTTCTATCCGAATTGTTTGCGGTCAGAAGTGAAGGAATAAGATGCGAAGTTTCTCGGTTTTCAAGCCTTTTCCTTCTAGATTCCATTGTAAATATTTTAAGGATTTTAACAAATAAAGGATATTATTATAACCTAAATAAAGACCCAAACAATAAAAAGGACTCAAGTTGACCTTTGTTTTGACTTTGGTTGACTAAAGTTGACTTTACAAAAAGAAAATAATGGGATGTTACATTTTCTCCCCCCATTAAAGAGACTTTCGTCCCAAAATTAGAGTTTAAGCACTTAACCAATTACAAATAACTAAGCGAAAAGATGAGGATATTTCCTTTGCATTTGATCCTCACACTCCCAAGTGAATTTAGGTCCCCGCTTAGCATTCCAGCAAACCTTCACTATAGGAATACGACTTTGCTTTGTTTGCTTGACCTCTCGGCCCATGATCTCTACAAGCTCTTCCATGAAGTTGAGGATCTCGATGATCTCGATTTCTTCTAGTGGAATTACAAGAGTCTTGTCAGACAGACACTTTTTCAAGTTCGAGACATGGAAAACAGGATGTATGTTACTTAATTCTTAAGGTAGTCAGAGTTTGTAAGCTACTAGACCGATTCTAGAAAGAATCTTAAATGGTCCTATGTACCTTGGATTCATCTTGTCACGCTTTCCAAAGCGTATCATGCCCTTCCAGGGCGAGACCTTCAACATTATGCGGTCACCAACCTAGAATTCCAAAGGTTTTCTTCTTTCGCCAGCGTAGCTTTTCTGTCTATCTCTGGAAGCTTTAAGTCGCTCCCGGATTTGTACAATTTTCTCCATGGTTTCGCGAATGATTTCTGAACTAGTGAGAGTTCCATCAGGAACTTGACTTCTAGCTAGCTGCGTGTCACCCACTTCAGCCCAGCATAGAGGTGATTTGCACTTGCGGCCATAGAGAGATTCGAAAGGAGAAGCCTTTATGCTAGTGTGATCACTATTATTGTAAGAGAATTCAACAAGGGGTAAGTGAGTATCCCATGCCTTTTCAAAGTCTATCATGCAAGCTCGCAACATATCTTCTCAAGTTTGAATTGTTCTTTCACTTTGTCCGTCAATTTGTGGATGGTAGGCTGTACTCATGTCCAGCATAGTTCCCAAAGATTTTTGTTGAGACTTCCAGAAACGAGAAGTGAATCTACTATATCGGTCATAAATAATAGATATTGGTACACCATGCATTCTAACGATTTATTTGACATACGTTCTTGTTAGCTTCTCCATATTGTCGGTCTCTTTGATTGGTAAGAAGTGTGTGGATTTGGTTAATCTATTGACGATTACCCAAATAGTATCATAACCACCTGATGTCTTGGGTAAATTGGTTATGAAATCCATTGTGACCCGATCTCACTTCCATTCAAGGATTTCAGGTTGTTGAAAAAAACCTGAAGGTTTCTGGTATTCCGCCATGACTTTGGCACGAAGTGAGGCACTTGCCCACAAATGTAGCAATTTCAGCCTTCATGTTAGGCCACCAGTATAGTTTCTTGAGGTCCAGGTACATCTTGTTTTAACCTGGATGAATGGAGTATCGGGTTTTGTGTGCTTCATTCATAACTACATCTCTGTAATCACCGAACTTTGGTGTCCAGATCTGGTTCATGAAACAATAGACTCCATCATCCCTTACTTTGAAGCTTTTATCCATTCCTCTCAATGTTTCACCTACCATGTTTTCAAGTTTAAAAGCCTCGAGTTAAGCCTCTTTGATCTGTGTGGACATGTGTGAATGGATTATCATGGTCAATGACTTTACTCAGTGTCCCGAGTATTCTTTTTTGCTAAGGGCATCAGCTACCACGTTAGCTTTACCAGGGTGATAAAGAATCACACAATCATAGTCATTTAGTAGCTCCACCCATCGTCATTGTCTCATGTTCATCTCTTTATGATTGAAGATATGTTGGACACTTTTATGGTCCGTGAATACTGTGCATTTCGTGCCATATAAGTAATGTCTCCAGATCTTCAGAGCAAATGCCACTGCTCCTAGTTCAAGATCATGTGTTGTATAGTTGACATCATGTGTCTTTAGCTGTCTCAATCCCTCTAAAACATCAGTTAGTCATATGTTTCATCATTTGCGTGATTGGAAGATATCCGACCTTGATGTACATCATATGCATTCTAAATCTATCTTCTCTCTTAATAATTGTCTGCTCACCCGGTGTAAGGAGTATTTTGGAAGTCCTTGATGGCTGGGTAATGTCAGAAAGCAGGAAACACATTCTAGTACAATTAAAAATGAACACATACAGGTTGTCTATAGGTCTCGTTGCTCAATTTAGGTGGACAACAATATCCCTAATTGTAGTCAGTTAAATTGTCATAAGAAAACTTTATTTAAGAATTTGGGCTGATAATGATAATAAAAGTTATATATATATATATATATATATATATATATATATATATATATATATATATGTGTGTGTGTGTGCGTGTGTGTCATGTCATTGGTAAATTGTCCAAATTTAGTTACAAATGTTTCGTGCTTAAGTGGACCACAATACTGGTGATCGATCAGACAAAGACGTGAAGATAAGGGTACCGACAAGTGGAATATGACTGTCCAACAACTTTGATCCCAAAATAGTTTTGTTTTTGTTAAATTTGTTCATAATTTCCCTCTATGCACAAATTTAGGGGGTCTATGCACAAATTTTGGGGGAGAATAAAAAAAATAAAAAAATAAAAAAATAATAAATTAAAAAGAGTCAAACAAAAATCAAAAAAATCAAAAATGCAAAAATATTTCTATTTTTGTTTTATTTTTTAATCAAAAAAAATCCAAAAATATTTTTGTTTCTGTTTTAATTTGCGTGCTAAGTTTTCTTTTAGTTTTGTTTTGTCTTGAAACGTGATTTCAGGCGTAGATGAAACTCATGGAGTTTGTTTCGAAAATTTCTGAGCCAAAGCTTCATCTGTGATCATCAAAGAATTCTCATTCAAAGGAGCAAGAAATGAAGATTTTTCTTTGGACATTCAATCTTTCAACCCCAAAAGCAAGGTGAAGCTGAAATTGAAGATTATTTGCATTGAAGCCTCCTCAATCAATTTGTTGCTATCTATGAACATGCTGAAGTGATCCATAAAATTATTTCTCTCTGAAGTTCTCTCTAAAGATTCTCATGCTGAAAGCGTCATCTTTCAAGAATCAGTACATCAAGCATCCTCACCTAATGTGCATTCAATTCCAAATCTTGAAGAATTGCCTAAGTGCTCAAGATGAAGTCATTCATTGAAGACAAATGCTGAAGCCAAGCTCTCGATGAAGATTGACAAGAAAAGCCAGTTACTCTTTAAGGGGAGCGTGTTGGGTCATTTAGAAAAGAAAGTTATAAACCAAGGGGGAGATTATTGGGTCAAAAATATGGTTTATACTTTACTTTTCTAGGAAAATTGTATTTTTGTGTCTTGGACCGTAAACAGTTTAGTTTTTACGGCCATATAAGTGTTTGCGGTCAGTGTTTACGGCCGTAAACCCATTTACGGCCCATGTTCCCCTTGTATATATACATATATATATATATATATATATATATATATATATATATGTGTGTGTGTGTGTGTGTGTATGTGTGTTAAGGGTGAGGAGTAGAGATTAATGAACAGAAGAGAGTGAACAGTCTAGAGAGAAGAGTGTGTTTTAATGTGTGTGAATCTCTTGTATCCGGATCTTCATTCATATTAATACATACAAGATTCATATTCTTCTTCTTCTCGTTCTCTTCTATTTTGATCTGACATCATCCGTTTGATTGGGATTCCGCACCATCAAACAGATCTTATTGATACACAGGCATTTTGGGGACTTACAGCCTTGGTGCCTTAGACCCGTTGGTATGGTCAGGAAACTCACTTGGCATTGCTGAAGTCTCGCAGACTCAATCCTCACACTGCTGAAGTCCCGCAGACTTAACCCCCGCTGCTGGATGACAGATTCCCGAACTCTCAACATCAAACAATACCCAATTAATAATTGGGCTCCACTACATAACAATAAGTACCTACTTTGGATAATTACTACATTACCCCCAAGCTTGGCTTATTCAAGCCCAAGGCCCAATCTAATGGCCCAAAGTCAACTGGGAATCAAAGCCCAACATCATATAGTCATCAAGGCCCAAATTATGGCCCATCCACAACCTAATTTTCCTAATTGGGCCCACACCCTCATATGGGCCTTACCTTAAGCCCATCAACATATTCTAATCCATATGATTATTCTTGGATGGCCCATTAATAATCTAATTACCAAAGCCCAAAGGAAAAGGGCAACACAAAGCCCAAGTGAAATTAGGGTTTCATATAAATGATAATTAGGGTTAAGTGTTTCTCACTTAACCCATTAAGGATTTAATTTATTAAGTCGCTCACTTTACTAAATAAGTCATATGGTGTGATTGGGCTTAATACACGATTCCATTACAATGGCTCAAATGTGAGTCCCGATAGGTCCAAGCCCATAATCCTAAAATTAGGGTCTTCACATGAAATGATGATTAGGGTTAAGTGTCTCTTACTTAACCCATTAAGGAAATAATCCATTAAGGACATAATCTATTAAGTCCAATATTGTTTAGATTCATTTTTGCCAATAATTATTATTTAATATCTCAAGTTATTAAATAAATCCCATGTATCCCGATTAATTGCCCAAATTAGGGTTTTACTGGCATTAGGGTTTCCCAACCTAAATAGTAGCCCATTTATTAATTTGTTGGGCTTTTAGGTCAATTAGGGCTTTATTGGGAGGATTAGGCCCACTTGAAAATCATTAAGCACATTAGGGTTTTATTGGGTCAATTAGGGTCCATTAGGGATTAAAAGGCCCATTAGGGTTTCAAAAACCCTAAACGAATCGAAGTCAACGAGGCAAGCACACTACCACCCGACACGACGGCCGGTGGCGGCAGGAGGCGGTAGCCACCACCTCAAGGTGGTGGTTCGGGTTCCTTTTTCATTATTCCAATTTATAATTACATTTTACAAACTCTAATCCTAAAATAAACACACTAAAAAAACTAATCACACACACACAGCCACCTTATGGTGGCCGATGGTCGTAGATGGTGGCAGCCACCACCTCACGGTGGTGGTGATAATTCCTTTTTGAAAAATCCGGCCAAGAAACACCCAAAAATCACTTCAGTGTAATACATGTTGGATTAGTGTCTAAGTCCATAACTATTTTGGTATGTACTTGACCCGATGGTGCATGGTCCTTTTGGGATGCCTTCACCAAAGCAACTTGATTGGAGAAATAAATAGAGAGAGAGGTTATTATGATTTATTAATATGTTATAATAATAGTATATTAAAGGAGAAATCATATTTGTTTAATTAATATTGGTCAATAATTAATTAAGAATTAATTTTGTGATCAAATGTAATTAATTAAACTAGAGGGGCTGAATTGTAATTATGTGATAGTTACAAAATAAGGTAAGGATTATCCTAAGGATAGGTTGGACGAATTTGAGGTGATAAGGCCGTAGAATTCGACCATGATAAGGATTAAAGGCTTATCTTATGGGTTGCTTGGAGGGCAAGCAACTAGATAAGGATAAGGACTGAAACCCTATCTCTACACCTATATATAAACACCCTTTTGGCTCATAATTCGTCCAGACCTTCCCAAGGCTTCTTAGGGACGAATTATTATACCTCTCCTCTCTCTTTATATCTTCTCCATTTGCTCTTGGTGTTTGTGAGCCATTAGAGGAGTGACACTTGTGACTCTCAGGTTTCTAAAGTCAATACAAGGAGGAATTGGGATTGTTATTACTACATAACAATCAAGGTAATATCTTAAACCTAATTATATGTTAATATCGATTCCCATATGCTAGAATTAGGGTTTATAGTCTTGGATAACTTGCATGTACAATAGAGAAACCTAGATCCAAGCATTAGGTTTTGTATGAGCACATAGGATGTTCTTATGACCAAAACCCATCAGTGGTATCAGAGCCTAGACTGGTTTCAATTGTATTGATGCATTACATGTTCAAAAAATTCGATTTTTGACGTTCTGGAGGCTGGACTCGCCGAGTCCATAGCTGAACTCGCCGAGTCCATGCAGACTCGACGAGTCCACGCTTGACTCGACGAGTTAACTCGTCAGATGGAGCATATCTCGGGATTTCTTGCTGTTTTTTGCTTGGGATAGTTACCTTATCATATTAGATCAGTATAAATCCGATTTTATGATATATTTGACTATATTCTTGATCTAATTGAAGATATTTATCAATTAATAAGATAATTGTTTCCTTATGTGATAATTGATTAATTATTTTGACTAAATTGATAAATTGTTTTGCAAGAAATCATTAAATAAATCAAATATGGATACTTATGTGATTAAATGTTAATTAAGATTATTTTTTATTTGATCCTTGTTGTTATGAAAAGTTTCATATGTTTCCCTTTAGGTTTTATAGTTTAAATTTGAACCCAAAAGTTTTGTTTTTTTGAAATTTAAATAGTTAAAACCCTAATGTTTTGAAACAGGTTTCAAAATTTGCCCTCAAGTTTTGGAATTTAAATTTTGATTAATAGTTTAATTTTGATGTATACTTAAATTCTAAACCCTAATGTTTTGAAATGTTTCAAAACTTGCCCTCAAGTTTTGGAATTTAAAAGTTGATTAAAAGTTTAATTAGGAATGTTAAATTCTAAAACCCTAGTATTGTTTTGAAAAGTTCAAATCACACCCTTATGGTTTTATTAATTAATTAAGGTGTATAATTAAAAGAGGTTTAATAAATCCATAAAAGTTTAGGTTAACAATTTAATTGAATTAAAAGTATAATTGTTAAAATAGACCACCTAGTATTTTAAAAGTGTAAAATACACCCTATACTATATATATGACATTAAAAGTCTAACATTATATATATGAGTAAAAGTCAGTCTTACCGTTAGTAGGCCTCATTTACGAAGTTGGTCTATAAGGGGTGTTTAAGGAAATTGCCTACAAAATGGCGATTGAATGGGTATCCACTCTTACCCACCGCACTCTTGACTAGTGGAGGGTCGTTAGCCGAACGGGTAGGATAGGACGAAACCTTCCATTATAAGTATAATGAAGTATAAAAGTAACTAAATGTTTTCATAAAATTCGCAATCTTAGTTACTTAGGCAAAAGTGAATTGATGTAATTCCATGAAATTACACTTTATGCCCTTGCGAAGACGTTAGTGGAGCGTGTGTGGTTTACCGGCACACTAAATGGTTCTAAGCAACGGTAGCAAAGGGTGACTCAATGTTTGTCATAGTTCGGTGGAGCGTGTGTGGTTTACCGGCACATCGAATAGGTGACCGTAACATGTGAGGGCACCATGTCAGTTTGCATGGTTATTCACACCCGCTTTGTGATCCTCGGCATCCCAGTCACAAACAAGAGGGGCATATCGAGATTTAAACATGCCATTGAAAGTCCAATGAATCTCAAAGGATCTAGGAGTTTTCATAGATTTAAAACTTAAATTTCTTTTTTGTTTTTCATGGTGGAAATTAGTGAATCGTCATTCACTTACCTTCAAATGTTCTGCAATTTGGGTTACGGCACCCCTCTCCCGAGTTGTAGAATATTGTGTTGGGTCCTAGCCTTAGTATCTCATTTGGGTGATTTACTAAGGACTCAATCAATCAACTAACTTGAATTCCTTTTTTTTTCTCCCGTTTTGTAGATGTCAAAGTTCGACAACTATGGTCTTCCCAAATCCTATGGAACAAGCATTCCACATGAAGATGATATTCCATGATTCGATCGAGGAACAAGAAATCATGCTTCACTTCCTCCACCTCATCCAATTATTCTCCCTAACCCACAAGTTCAAAAGCTTGAAAAGTTCAAGATCACTCAAGCCCTTTTGGCAAGTAAACATAATGAAGGAAAGTCGGTGTGTGCACACGTCCTAGAGATGAAGTCACACATTGATAGGTTAAGAATGTTGGGATACGTTATCTGTGAGGATATGGCTGTTGATTGGGTTCTTCAGTCACTTCCTAACTCATATAGTGAGTTCGCAAGAGAGTACTATATGATGAACTGCGACGTGACCCTTATAGATCTAACCTATATGCTTATTGCTGCTGAATCAACGATGGTTTGGCGCAATAGAAAAGCAAAGTTGATCGGTGAATTTGCCTTCAAGACCTCCATGTATATAGAAAACGGCAACGAAAGACATGCTATGATCGAAAAGTTTGATCATAAGAGAAAGGCAATGTCTGAAGTAGTTCCATGTCCTGTTCCAAAAGAGTCAATTTGCTTTTATTGCCAAGAGAAGGGGCATTGGAGACGAAGTTGCCCAATTTACCTAAGAGATCTAAGAGATGGGAGAGTCAAAACGTATGGCTTTGCTTTAGGTAAAATCCATTGACTAACTCTTTTAAGCTTCTATTCTAGATTCTTAATACATAATGTAATAAGATTCCAATTGATGTTTTTAGGATCAAAGAAAAGAGAGGAAGCTTAAGGGAAGAAGTGAGCAGAATCTAACCGTGAAAGAATGGATTTCGATCGCATTACTTGAAGATTAGATTCTTAAGGTACTACTTAGAGTTAGAATTAGATTGCTAAGAAATATGTATTAGCATAGTTTTTCAATGAATTGCGTTGTAAGGACAAATTTTTCCGCAATAAAATAAAATTTTGATTTTATATTATTTATTTATCCTTGCAATGGCGTGTATGAAAATTGATGTTAAAATGTTTCTATTATTAGCAATAATGGAGTTGATTCTTAATTATGTTGTTTGTGGAAATGTCAAGAATTTACCAAATAGGGAGAGTTTCTCATCGCCCAAGTTTCAATTGGACAGAAACTTGGAATCATGCAACTTGGTTGCATGATGAATGAAAATTTTCATATTTGGAAATTAGACTATTTCATTGACAAAGTGTCAAGTGAAGGACTAGGAGATTGAGTACACAAAGTTGCGTGTTGATCAAGTCCACCATAAGAGTAACAAAGATATTCGTCATGATTTACTAATGGTTTAGTAAATATGATTATACTTATAAGATTAAGTGTAATTTTGAATTGATTGAAAAAGTTTAAATCAATAGCAGAACGAATAAGAAGAATCAAGTAGGCAAAAAGATAATAGTTTCTCCATTCTAAGAAGAAGGGAGAGTACCTTTTATGCTTTATGATAGGTCTTAATGATTAAGAAACACATCTCAATTGATCCTCTAAGTGAGTCTTAGTACAATTGTATGTTTAAGAAGAGGAATCAAGAATTGAAGAAATGGTTAAATCAAAAAGTCAATAATACTTCGTTCCAATAACAAGTCTTAAAGTTAAGATTGTGACATCGAGTGAAAAAGTATAAAGAAGGTTTATAATATTCATTAAATGTGGAAAGTTGTGATGTCTTGGATAAGACAAAGACCAACTAGGACCAATTTATGAAGTGTTTTGATAAAAGCTACACTAACTCTTGAATATTTGTTTGTCAAGAAATGGTTATTGACAAGAGAATCTTATATGTCAAGGAGTCAGTGGGAGTCTTAATGATCTTGAAAGGTTTCAAGAACAAATCAAATAAACCTTATCTATCATCACTAGCACACGAGTTGAGGTTTACAACCTATTGTGATGACATTATTTTGTTTATGTGCTGTTCCAAATGAGTTAATTATGCATGTGAGCCCTATGAGTTCTCATTTTGAACGCATAAAAGGCAAGGCACCTTAATCAATGAAAGGTACATTGATAGGAAAGGGTGAGCTGCTTAAGTACTTGGAAGACATGGTGGGCAGCTGTGCTACCATAAGGCAAGAAATCAAGATTAAGAAAGTTCGGTCCATATGAGTTTGAATTTGTCGTAAACTTTGGTTTTAACAAATTCACATGGATAGGAACACATACACCATTTAAATCTAAGTGTCATAAAATTTCCTCCTTCACGAAAATGATTGTGAGGAAATGCTTTCACTAAGAAAGATCTTAAGAAGATAGTGATTGTAAAATTGCATTCTCGAATTCGATTATGGTTACGGTATCCCTTTCCATAATTTGAATTGTGAGGTTTGGCAATTAGTCTTAATTGTTTAGACACACATATGAACTATCTATGGCAAAAGTGTATAAGAAGCCATGATAAAAGATTATCAAAGCACTAAGTATTAGAAACATGAACTTAAGAAATTCAATAAGTATTGTTTTTTTGAAAGTTAAGATGTTTGTGAATACATGTCGAAGCTAGTGGGAGCATAAGTGTTATGTTTTATAATAATCATCATGATAGTGGGAGCATAAATGTTATGATTGTATGATTATTAAGGCACGTATTTCAAGTTGGCAATATTAATTATAGAAAACAAGAGTTATATCTTGCAAAGTAGTAAGGGTTGTAAATTTGTTTTGCTATAATTAAGGGGGAGAATATTATGCTTCATCTCAAATCTAAAGGCTTAGGTTGAGAAATGTTAATAAATTTAGTCAAAGGTACATAGTGTGTTCTTAAAATTTTGATTATGATTACGGCATTCCTCTTCACAATTCGAATTTTGAGAACATAGCAAATAAAACATTATGTGTCGTGTCCCATACGCTTCAGGTATAGGATCGATTGCAAATGCTTCAATGTTTGACCATTCTAAAATTTTTCCAAATGTCTAGCGCATTTAGAGGGAAAAGGAACTAGAATTGGTTTTGACTAAAATAATTAAACAACTATTAAAGGACAATCCAAAGTTCGACGAGGATTGGTTGCTTGTGAATAGTTGGAAGCATGGTATTGAATGGACCATATCGACATCATTACGAATAGATAAGATTCTATTAAGAATGAGTTGTCATATGGAAAATATGGAAGCGTGTCCATATTGGGAATTGAATATTAAAAAAATCTATGTCTAAGATTAGGAACTTTTATGCAAAAGGATGTTCAAAGGAATGTAATTTGAGTGAGAGACATCATATCTAAGAAATTGTATTGTAACAATCTCCGATAGAGAACTTTGTAATATCATTGGCAATAGACTTTGTGACTTTGGTGCAGTGATATTACGAGAGGATCATTGCATAAAATGTTAGAATCTAGCATATTCTATAAGTAGCAAGAATTTGATATTTTTTCACTTATGGAAAAAGGATTTGGAGTTGTGAAATGAGAATGATTGGAAATGTGTTCAATGTGATCTATTTCACAAATTAAGAACCATCGGTAAACATTGTGTGCATGCTAGGAGAATGGGACAAGTGTTGTAATTCAAGTAAGAAGTTGATTACCTGAAACAACAAATAATGAGTAATCGATATGGTGATAAATAAAAGGTGTTTTATTTATGCTCAAAGGTTTGAGGCCATATGGGATTAGTATTATTCTTGTATTTCACTTTGTATGTTTTGACTTCCAGAATAATTGAGTTTATTAAGAATAATCGAATTATTCGAACGGGCCACAGTCATTCATATGTTGGAAGTAGATATGAATGAAGACTGTCGTGAATTGGTGTGTGGATTGTCTTAAAGAGTATTAGACATAAGCAAATGTTTGCTGCAACGTTCATGAGTGCTTATGAATATGATTTGAGCATTGGATTAAACCCACGCTCACTTGGATCACTCCATGAAATTGTATCACGAGTGATTAGTGAGATGATAACATCTTATATTCTTGAAACCGAGATGTGTGAGTTGTATCTTGCAAATTGGTTGCACATTGATAATATGTAAACGCACTAGTAACTTGGTGTTATAAAACATATTATTGTGTATGATTCGGTGAGTGAGTGCAAGCGAGCATTGTATCAAAGTTTATCCATTCCTTTTATCCAAAGTAGGATAAAAGCGATACCTTTGGGCCCCTCGATGATTTAGTGATGACAAACGTAAATGCTCGGCCGAGCTAGGGCTAATTTGATTTGTTCAATTAGTCAGTCGTCATAAATCGGGAATCGAGATATAGTACAAAGAGAATGATTTGAAATCATATCTCATATGATATCTAGAATGGAGGAATATATGATCCCTTATCTAAGGACACGTGTATCTGATAGGATCAGAGTTGACAGCGTCTTTGGAAAGCTATGATTGCATATCAGGATCTAAAGTCATACGCATAATAGTTATTAGACTTATCCAAGTGGGAGACTGTTGGATTAGTGTCTAAGTCCATAACTATTTTGGTATGTACTTGACCCGATGGTGCATGGTCCTTTTGGGTTGCCTTCACCAAAGCAACTTGATTGGAGAAATAAATAGAGAGAGAGGTTATTATGATTTATTAATATGTTATAAGAATAATATATTAAAGGAGAAATCATATTTGTTTAATTAATATTGGTCAATAATTAATTTTGTGATCAAATGTAATCAATTAAACTAGAGAGGCTGAATTGTAATTATGTGATAGTTACAAAATAAGGTAAGGATTATCCTAAGGATAGGTTGGACGAATTTGAGGTCATAAGGCCTTAGAATTCGACCATGATAAGGATTAAAGGCTTATCTTATGGGTTTCTTGGAGGGCAAGCAACTAGATAAGGATAAGGACTGAAACCCTATCTCTACACCTATATATAAACACTCTGTTGGCTCATAATTCATCCAGACCTTCCCAAGGCTTCTTAGGGACGAATTCTTATACCTCTCCTCTCTCTTTATATCTTCTCCATTTGCTCTTGGTGTTTGTGAGCCATTAGAGGAGTGACACTTGTGACTCTCAACTTTCTAAAGTGAATACAAGGAGGAATTGGGATTGTTATTACTACATAACAATCAAGGTAATATCTTAAACCTAATTATATGTTAATATCGATTCCCATATGCTAGAATTAGGGCTTATAGTCTTGGATAACTTGCATGTACAATAGAGAAACCTAGATCCAAGCATTAGGGTTTGTATGAGCACATAGGATGTTCTTGTGACCAAAACCCATCAATACACACACACACACACTAAAGTAGAAACAAACACCCATATGCTTTCTTTCTAGTAAACGGATCCAGTCACCCACCTAGTGGCGCACAACGGCGGTAGTAACGGTTTCATATTGGCAACCACCACCGATGATTTCTTTCAGTTCTCGGTTAGGCATCCCCACACCACATGAACTTGAAACAGACCATTACACCCACACAAACTCACAGCCACCTCCCATGGTAGCTGGTGGTGACGAGATAAGGTAGCGACGACTATCGGCAATGATGCAGCAGTGGGTCTCCCGATCTCTACATCTGAATCACGTTGGAGCAGCAGCAACGATCCAAATGGCGACAGTCATGACTGAGGAGTAGCTACAGAAGAACGGGGAAGAGAAGAGCACAATGGGGAGGTGGCGGAACGGAAGAAGATGCGAAGAGGGTGGCGACTTCCACCGAAAACAGCAGTAGTGACATCCCAGGTGTGTTTAATTCGATGGTCCGCTTCCATGATGTCTAACATCTACTTTTTCTTCAACCAAACGACACCACGATGGATCGGTGGTGCAAGGTGACTACGGGAGAGATGACAGTGGCTAAAGGGAGGATACATGAAGGTGGCGACTGAGGATATGAGAGTTTAAGGTTAGGGTTACGAACAAAGTGACGGGTTTATACCCGTCCACCTGCAAAAATTGTCCTTCATCCACTTCCAGCCCCTCCCCCCATATACTTTTCAACTTCAATCCATTATTTACCAATTAAACCCCTTCTATAATAGTTCATTACAATTCTAGTCCCAGAAGTTACCACTTGACCCCCAACATTCCAAAATCCTTTCAATCTAAGTCCAATAATTACCAAGAACACCATGACTTTTAAAATCCTTTTCAAATTAAATCTAGAACTTACACTTTTAACCCCCAACATCTAAAATTATTTCATTTGGCTCCCTGAAACCTACGCCCTACTAAATTCATCAAACTTTATCTATTTATTTATTAATTAAATAGGATGCTACATAAAAAGTTTAAATTTTTCGTAAAATTTATGGATGTTGCAATGATCCTAAAAGGTGGTTTTCGATAATAGAGGATTACATAACGTGTAACGGGTTAGCCCCGAATCCTTTTTTGTTGAAGCTTAGTATGCCCAACGTAAGGAAGGAGTATGCATGGCGTACTACCAAAAGTATTTTTAGGCCATATTTTGGCCTTGGGCCATGTTTTTGTGGGTCTATCTTGGAAAGGGTAAAATCGACTTTTACCTAAGTAAGAGAGAGTAGGTTATTACCTTAATTATTAATTACGATCGGTTTTAAATATGCTCAGTGTGAGGAGCCTTTGTAGCAGCAGCCCGAGTGTGTGATTGTTTTTCATCAAATTGAGGTGAGTATTCTCACTATTCTATGTAGGATGCTAGTTGTCTTTGTGATATTTACATAGAAGACCCTAGGGGTTGCCTGTGTCATTTATGTGAAAGCCCATGGGGGTAACCAATGGTAATTGTGTGGAAGAACATGGGGTAGCCCATGACACTTGGATGTTAGAACATAGGGGTAATCCATGGCAAATCAAGGAAAGACCTTGGGGTAGCCCATGAAACTTGGTTGTAGCATCTCGGGTAGCCTATGACATTCTAGGGAAAATACCATGGGGTAGCCGATGGTAATGTATGTATGGTATGTGGTATTTTAGGGAACTCACTAAGCTTTGTGCTTATGGTTTATGTTTAAAATGCTTTTCATGTACTACATGTTTGAAGGGGAAGGGACCAATATGATCGCACGTCATCCACCATTGTTCTGCATTTTTTGATATTGGATTGTACCCTGATAACAATTTCTACATTGACATACTTCGGTGGTTTTTGAAATGAATGGTTGATGGTTTTGGTTGATTTAAAAAAACAAAATTTCTTAGTTATTTTGTGATGTTATAATCTAATACCAAAAGGACCTCAAGGATCCATAATGTTATCCACTTTATGGGATCCATTCCTCTAAACTCCCACCACATGAAGAAAAGGGACAAAGAACTTAGATCAAGAAACATGAAACCAAAAAGCTTGAGTGCTGAACACTTACTGAGTTCCAAAATATGGACAAGAGAATGATGATGAAGTTTCCTTGCGGGATCAACACACTAGAACACCTTATTCTTCATCTTCAAGCTACCAATAGCACAAAAATAATCCTAGAATCACCAAGGGGGATAAGGGTTAGGGTACCTAAGGTTTGATAGTGATGGAGACAGAGGATGATACCCTAATCCTTGGGATAAGATGCTTAAATACGAGAGAAACCCTAAAATCATGGGCTTAGGCCTGGACAACAGCCATATCGTGGCCACCTTACTGTCACGTCGTGGTATTCATCAAATGAACTTGTTCCATATTTGGTTTGTCAAGTCGTGTCCTCCCTATGGTCACACCCTAACACATGGTTTTTCCCAAAAACCATGTATGTACTCATGTCTTATATTGATTCATTCTGGAAAAGGGGTGTTACGATGATTGTTTGTTGGAGGTATCATTAAATAGATCTTATATTAGTGGACTACATTTATCAATGTAGATACATTGTTGATACTAGTATAACCCATATATAATTACACATATACTTAAGATATGTAAATGTTATTTAATTTTCAGAGAGGGTAACACTACCAATACCAATACATTGTATTGTATTTCTCATCGAGGGTGAAAGGATCTCATCGTTGCCATCATGTGTCCACATGATAGACCATTTCATTAATAAACTAAAACTAACAAAATATACTAACATTACTTTTTATATTAATTATATAATGTTCTTAAGTACATTAATAAATAATAAAAATATAAATTTCACTTCTTTTTAAATTTTATAAGATTTAATATATTTCATTTTTCTAAAACAGTTTACACATATCTATTATCATATTCCTAGATCTATACATTTAGTTTCCAACAACACTTGAACATTCAACATTCGTTTATGGCGAATATATCTAGTAACTTTTGATACTGCCGTTCAACTTTTTTTTATTACTTTGTATACTTTAGTAATTACAAAATGTAAAATCATATTAAATAATATTAAATTAAATTAGCTAACATAAAAAACATAAATGTTATTATATGATTTTGAATTATTGAGCCAATTCATCCTCCAGTCCACCAGTAATAATATTACCTACAGCTATTGAAATAACTAATATTTTTGATAAGTACAATCATTTAATTACCAGTTGTATTTAAGTACATCTTAGTTCATAGTCAACTAATGCAATTATTCCGGTCCACGTGCTTTTAGTATTGTAGAGTTTAAAATCTCCCGTTATATAAACCGTCAAAAATCAAATACAATTGACACCCAAAATCAAAATGTCTGACGAACTGCCTTTCCATATCCAAGAGGCAATCCTGAAAAGGCTTCCTATCAAATCATTGATTCAGTTTAGATCCGTCTCAAGAACATGGAAGTCTTTGATCGACAGCTCAGAGTTTATTGCTGCTCACAGCATCAGCCACACTCAGCCACAACATCTGTTTGTATGGTACACAGACACACAAGAAGATAAATATGTTTCTTTTGTCGATGATGACTCTTTCCCCCAACATAGGTTTGTTCCTTCTCTACCCCTGTCCATTAGACTTCCGAAAATAGTCGGTAGTTCTTATGGCTTGTTATGCTTTCAAGGTTATGAGTTTTTTTCTTCCAGCTATAGAAAGAGGATGGCTATTATTTTGAATCCTTCCATTAGAAAATCAATAGCTATTCCTCTGCCTGATATGTTATATACAAATCATAAGATCGTTCTTGGTTTTGGAGTTTGTCCTGTCACTATTGATACCAAGGTCATCCAGATCACTCAAATGCGTTGGAGTTGGGGGAGTGAAATGAAAAGTGAAATTGGCAACTTTTGGGAAGTGATGGTTTACAAGTTGAGTTCAGGGAAATTTACTAGTCTATCTAGCAATCTCCCCAGCATATCAATACATATTATAGGGCGCCAGGTAGTTATTGATAGGTATATCTATTGGTGCGCTGTAGATTGTACAACTGTAGACAGTGTGTTAAAAACCCGTAATCTGATTATGTCATTTGATCTAACTAATGAGAGTTTTGAAGTAATAGACCTCCCTGATAGGATAGCTATCCTCCATCTGTCACAGTTTTCTGTTTCTAAGTTAAGGGAGTCACTTGTCTTGCTTGAATACAGTAAAGACGGATATGACATATTCAACGAGGAGCAACTTTGTTGTACTGTATGGATGGTGGAGCATGGTGTAGAAAGATCGTTTACAAAACTATTCACCATCGAGGCACCAGGTGATTTGATGAGGGCAGTGGGTTTTAGGAGGAAGGGTGGACCTATTATGGAAGTCCAAGATTATATCTTTGAATCAACTGAAGAGCTTGTTGTTTATGAGCCTAACTCGGAACAAAGCAATCATCTGATTAGTGGATCTTCATTCATCGTGAATTCCTACATTGAAACGCTAGTTTTGCTCGGTAGCTCTGATTGTAGTAGCTACTGACACACGACTTTTAAGGACAATATCCGGAAATTAGTTGAAGTTTTTTAAAAATTAGATGCATCACATGTAATTTGATGCCCTTTAACTGTCTATTCAATGTTTATAACATTATTGCTTCTAAATCTCACATTTTTATGAACAATATTCAGTAATATCTAGGTGTTAGTTTTATTATATATATGTTTAGTAAACCTCGACATGTTGGCCTAATGAGAGGCTTGTGACCTTGTTTAACTGAATGCTTAAATGTAAATTAGATTTTTCTTTCAACTAGTTGTCATAGGTTTTGTTGAAAATTTTAAATGAAAGTTTTAGTTCTTTTAAAATTTAACCATGTATAGTTAGACTATTTCGATGGATAAGTGATTGTACGTAGCCTTTCCAAATTTGCCTCCAACACTTGTAAATGTAAGTCATCAACAAAAAAAAAAAAACTACATCAGTTAACAATATTTCTGTAAATTGCATTTCTCATATAAATTGTCACTTTTCCTTATATTTGTTAGGGTATTTCAATTGACAAGATTGTTGAATCTAATAGAACTCCCGATACCATCATAACCAAGGAAGAAACAAAGGAATCTTTAATATGTCATCACTTCACAAATTCGTCGTTAACTTTTTTTGTACTAATTTTTAAGCAATTGCAAAAACCACCAAAAAACACTTTAAAAGAAATTTGCGACTGCAATTCCCAATCATAATCGTCTTCCCTGACATCCGTAACATCAGTACGTATTTACTTAACAATTTTCATTGCTTTTAATTTATCTTTTTTACTTAATCCTAATTTTCCATATATGACTTAAATATGTTTTTAGGCAATTGCAAAAACCACCAAAAAAGTTGTTGAATCTAAGACTTCCACTAAAATTCTTAAGAGATCAACACTTTCACCAAAAAAAGCTTAAAAGGTTCAAGCTCATTGAAGCCCTATTAACAAAGAAACATGAGGATGGGAAACTCGTGTGTGCGCATGTTCTAGAGATGAAGTCGCACATAGACAGGTTAAGAATGTTGGGTGTTAAATTCTCAGGAAAGTTAGTTATTGACTGGGTTCTTCAGTCACTTCCAGAATCGTATGTTGAGTTCATAAGAGAGTACTACGCGATGAATTACGACGTGACCCTCATCAATTTGACCTATATGTTTATTGATGCCGAATCATCAATGATTAGGCGCACTGGTCAAGCATACTTGATTGGTCAATCGAACTCCTAAACTTCTATGGAATCTGGCAAAATTGGAAGTCCAGAAAGGACTAAGTCTATGATTGTCCGATATGCTGTGCCAGAAGATTCCATCTGTTTCTATATCCATGAGAAGGGCCAATGGAAGCGAAGCTGCCCGGTGTACCTGAGAGATCTAAGAGATGGGAGATTGGCTCTACTTCAGGTATGAAATCAACTATCTAACTCTGTTAAGTTCCTATTCCAGATTGTTAACATATAATGTGATAAGATTACATTATTGGTGTTTTGCAGGATCGAAGAAAAGAAAGGGAGCTTAAGGAAGAAGCGTGTTGAATTTGATAATGAAGAAATGGATTTAAATTGCATGGATTCAATGATCGAGTTTTAGCTGCTACTTATACAGTTAGGATAGATTGCTAAAATATATTTAATAGCATAGTTTTCATTTGAGTTGCATTGTAAGGATAAATTTTTCCACAATAAAAAAAATTTTGATTTTATCTTATTTATTTATCCTTACAATGGTGTGTATAAAAATTGATGTTCAATTGTTTCTATTAGCAATAATGGATTTGATTCTTAATTAGGTTATTTGTGGAAATGTCAAGAATTTGCCAAATAAGGAAAGATTCTCATCACCCAAGTTTCAATTGGACAGAAACTTGGAATCATACAACTAGTTTTGTGTGATGAATGAGAAACTTTACATTTGGGGAAGTTTGAAGACTAATTCATTGACAAAGAGTCAAGTGAATGACTAATTGATTGAGCTCGCAATGTTGTGCGCTGGTCAAGTCCACCACAAAGAACAATAAAAGATTCGTCATGATTTACCAAAAGCTTGGTAAGTATGATTATACATAGAAGTTTAAGTATAATTTTGTATCATTAGGAAAGTCGCAATGAAAGGCAGAACGAATAATAAGAATCAATTAGGCAGAAAGATAAAAGTTTCTCTTTTCTAAGAAGTTGCGAGAGTACTTTTATCAAGTTTTATGATTATCTTAATGATTAAGAACCATATCTCGATTGATCTTCTAAGATACCTTAGTGCATTGTATGGCTAAGAAGAGGAATCGGAAATTCTTGAAGTGGTTAAAATCAAAAAGGATCATCACACTTCGTTCCAATATCAAATCTTAAAGTTAAGATTGTGACATTCGGTAAACATATCTTTAGTAGGTTTATTACACTCGTCAAATGTAGAATAGGAAGGTTTCCTATTCGTGCACATTTGAAATTGGTAAGTTATGATGTCTTGCATAAGACAAAGACCAACTAGAACCAATTAAGTGAAGTGTTAGTCTTGATAGGATTTCCAACTAATTCTTGAATATTTGTTTTCGTCAAGGAAAGTTTCTTGACAAGAGAATCATATATGTCAAGAAGTCAGTGGGAGTCTAAATAATCTTGAAAAAGTTTCAAGAACAACTCAAGAATATACCTCATCGATCCTCACTAGCACATGACTTGGAGTTTATAACCAATTGTGTTGACATAATTGTTGTTTTCTGTGTCGTTCCGATTTATGTCAACTGTGCAATATGAGTTCTATGAGTTCTCAATTGGAGTGCATGGAAACAAGACACCCTAATCAATGGAAAGTACATTGATAGGAAGGGTGAGCTTCATGACAACTTGGAAGACATGGTGGCAACCGTGCTACCATGAGGCAAAAAATCAAGATAAAAAAAAGTTCAATCCATAAGAGTTAAATTTGTCATGAACATTTTGTTATGGTTTTTGTTTTGATAAATTCATATGGATAAGAACACATACATAAAAACTAAGTGTCATAAGGTTTCTCTCCGTTCGTGAAAATGATCGTGAGGAAATTCTTTCACTAAAAGAGATTTTAAGGAGATAGCGTTTGTGAAAACTTGTATTCTCTAATTCGATTATGATTACGGCATCCCTTTTCATAGTTCGAATTATGAGATTTGGCAATTAGGCTAAAATTTTTTGGGACTTTGTAAATTGAGTTCTAGAATTGTTTAGACACACATATAAGCTATTTAATGAAAGATGTATGAGTTTAAGAAGCTTGATAAAGTCTTATCGAAGCATCTAGTATTAGAAATATGAATTTTGTAGAATTCAGTAAGTATTGTTATCTAGAACTTCAACTGTTTTTCTGAATACATGTCAAAGCTAGTGGGACCATAAGTGTTATGCTTGTATGGTAATAATCATCATGTAAGTGGTAGCATGATTATTATTTTAAGTATTGCGAGTTAGCAATATTAATTACAGAAAACAAAGACTCACCTTGAAAAGTTGTAGGGGTTGAAAAGTTGTTTTGCTATAATTAAGGGAGAGAATATTATACTTCATTTCAAAATCTAAAGCTTAGACCGAGAAATGTTAATAAATTTAGTCAAGGATACATAGTGTGTTCTCAAATTTTGATTATGATAACGGCATCCCTCTTCATAGTTCAAATTGCGAGAACATGGCACATAAAATATTATGAAAGAAGGATGATAAAGTATCATGCCTTTATGTGAAACACCATGCATCGTGTCGAATACGCTTCGGTATAGGATCGATTGTGTATGCTATAATATTTGACCATTCTAAATTTGTCCAAATGCCTAGCGCATTAAGAGGGAAAAGGGACCAGAATCGGTTTTGACTAAAATAATTAAACAACTATCAAAGTACGATCCAAAGTTTGATGAGGATTGGTCGCTTGTAAGTAGTTGGAAGTATAGTACTGGATGGACCATATCGACATTATTATGAATAGATAAGATTCTATTTAGAATGAGTTGTCATATGGAAAATATGGAAATGTTTCCATATTGGGAGTTAGATATTAAGAGTTTTATGTCTAGATTATAAAATTTTATGCGAAAAGGATGTTCAAAGGAATGTAATTTGAGTGAGAAACATCACATCTATAGAATTGTTTTGTAACAATGTCTGATAGAGTACTTTGTGATTTCATTGGCCGAGTCTTTGTGACTTTTGTGCAGTGACTTGACGAAAGGATCGTTGCATAAAATGTTAGAATCTAACATATGCTAGTAGTGGCAAGAATTTTGTATTCTTACACTAATAATGAGGATAAGGAATTGTGAAATGAGCACCATTAGAAAAGTTTTCAATTGATCTAATTCACAACGTATGGACCATAGGTGAAAAAAAGTGTGCATGCTTGAGGCATTTGACAGCTTTTTTTATAATTCAAGTAATTAGTTGATTATCCAAAACATCAAACTATTTATAATGAGTAATCAATATGGTGACTAAATAAGTGGTGTTTTATTTATACTAAATTTTTTTGAGGCCATATAGGATTAAGTATTATTATTGTGTTTCAATTTGCATGTTTTGACTTCCAGAATAACTGGATTAATTGAACCTCCACAATTGATCATACGTTGGAAGTAGGTATGAAGGAAGATGGTCATTAATATGTCTGTAGATTTTCGAGAGTGGTTAGACATAGCACAACTTTGTTGCGGAGTTCATGAGTGCTTTAATAAGATTAGAGTATTGGATTAAACCCACGCTCACTTGAACTACTTCATGGATTTATCACGAGTGATTGTGAGACGATAATATTGTATATTCTTGAAACCGAGATGTGTGAGTTGTAATTACGATTCAGTTGCACATTGATAATATGTAAACGCACCAGTAACTTTGTGTTATAAAACATATTGTTGTGTGTGATTTGATGAGTAAGAGAAAGCGAGCATTTTAGTCGAAGTTTATCAATTCCTTTTACCCTAAGTGGGATAAATGCGATATAGGTGGGCCCCTCGATGATTTAGTGATGACACCCTAAGCGATTGGCCAAGCCGGGACTAAGTTGATGTATTCAATCGTAGTCTATTGTCAGTCGTTATAAGTCGAATGTCGGGAAACGATACATAGATAGAGAGAATGACTTAAATCTATGTCTTGTGTCTATACGATATCTTGTAGAATGGAGGAATATATGATCCCTTATCTAAAGGACACGTATTTGATAAGATCAGAGTTGACAACGGCTTTTGAAAGCTACGATTGTTGATCAGGTTCTGAACTTATACAAAATAGTTATTAGACTTATCCAAGTGGGAGACTGTTGGATTAGTGTGTAAGTCCATAACTATTTTGGTATGTAGTTGACCCAATTATGAGCATGGTCCTTTTGGGTTGCCATCACCATAGTAACTTGTAGGATGAAGTAAGGAGAGAAAGGTTTAATTATGATTTATTAATATATTATGAGTATAATATATTAAAGGAGAAATCATATTGTTTAATTAATATTAGTCAAGATTTAATTAAGAATTAATTTTGTAGCTAAAAGAGATTAATTAAATTAAGGGGACTAGTATTGTAATTATAAGATACTTATAAAGTTGGGCTTAGGATCCATTAGATGGAAACAGACGAATTCTATATAGAGGTCCATAAAGAAATTGTCCAAGGGCCTTCTGGAATGGTCCATTGGACTTCTTAAGGCCTAAGCAGTCAGATTAGGGTTTCCTAGTTGAAAACCCTAATAGCCTACATATATAAAGTACCCATATGGTCCCAAAAACATTGTTAGACTTCCCTTAGGGTTTCTATACATTTTTGGGTGGTTCTCCACTTCTCCTCTTCATCCTTGTTGTTCTTGGTGTTTGTGACTCCATTATAGGTGCAGCACTTGAGGCACTAAGCTTTCTGAAGCCAAGGAATTGATTGTTATTGCTACATAACAATCAAGGTAAGATCTAAACCCTATTTTATATGTTAATTTGATTACTTGTATGCTACATCTAGGGTTTGTAAGTCTTGGAAGTTTATTGGATGTTCAAAGTAGAAAAACTAGATCCAGGAAATTAGGGTTGCATGAACACCATAGGAATGTTCTTATGCTCAAAGCCCATCAGATGGATGCCTTCCTTTTGGCACAAGGCATTAAAATCCTCTTAGCAAAACTCACGCCCATTATCCCTACGAAGATACTTTACCACTAATCATGATTGCTTTTCAACTTCTATTTTCCAATTTCTGAAGGTAGAAGAAAACATCACCCTTATGTTTCAAGAAGAGAGACCACACCTTTCAGGAGAAAACATAAATGATAGTGAACATGTAAACAACTCCACCTTTTGAAGCAACTTGGGCTGGTCCCCTCAAATCTGAGTGTACATAGTCAAGTCATTCTTTCATTGTATGAATACTAGTCATAAATCTCACTACTTTTTCTTCTCCATATACATAGTATTCATAAGTCAACAATCTTTTGCTCATCAAGTAATCCTCTTCAACTCAATTTAGACATTTCGTGGAAACTTATATGGCCCAATCGAAGGTGCCAAATACAAGACTGATCTGGATCAGAATGAGACTTTCAAACAATAACAACATCAATTGAAATTGTTTTCCGTCAAGAACTCCACCTAAGAAATCCACCTATATCCTCAAATGCTTATCCAATTTTATCAAAGGAGTTGAGAGATAACAAGTTTATTCTAAGGTCATGAACATATCTAAAATCCCTAATGGTTCTAATAACCCCATCAAACATACGGGTTCTGACTAAGCGATGTCCAACAACCGAACATGTACAATTGTTAAGCATTAGAACATAGCCTTGGTTAACCTTTTCAAATGTCTAAAACCAACTTTTGTTGTGACACATATGAAAATTACAGCCATAATCGAGTATCCATTCACTAATGGAATCATGTTTATCTGAATAAACTGTGAGAAGTTATCCAATACAATCGACCTTTGCTACATCGGCTTCTCCTAAAGTGCCAGCTTGTTTACCATTTGCTATTGCTTTCTCTTTATTCTTCAAATTGAACCATTCATCAATCGTACGTCCCTTCTTGTAATAGTAATTACAAAACATTAATTTTCTTTTAGTCATGGATCTGATCCTGTTGGCAGATTAAGGATTTTTACATCCATATGTTGTTATTCCTTGGGCATTTAAACCTTTGGCTTACCCATCACTTGAACCACCACCGGAAATATGCTTTTGATGGGTTTTATACAAACAATCCTATGTGTTCATGCAACCCTAGAGTTGGATCTATGTTATCACTATTAGTTATATGACATTATGAACATGTGAAGAACCCTAACAAGCTTCTAGGGATTTCAAAATTCACAAAGAAAGATGAAATACATACCTCTTGTTGTTATATTGTAATAACAACTTAAATCTTGAATCTTCTTTTCTTTGAAAGCTAGTACCACAAGTGTAGTACCTCTAATGGCTCACAAACAAACCTAGAAACCAAGGATTACTATGGAGAGAGAAGGGAAGTGTAAAATTCAACTCTAAGCCTCTCTTGGAGTGCTTTCCACGAAATCCAACCCTATAGGGTTTATATAGGTGATAAGGAAGCTTTAGGATAAGGCAGGTGTATCTTAGATAACCCTAATCCCTTAACTTCCTCCCTAAGGCTTCCAATGCACCTTAGAGCCCAAGGAAACCCTAAGACACTCTAGATTTCATTCCCCACCTCTAAGGGAGGTTCTAGAGTGCTTCAATGCTCAACTTTTGAACACTATCACCTTTAGTCCCTACAGTTTCAATTAATTCCTTTAATCCTCAAAGATAATTCCAAATTAATTTATGATTAAATATTAATTAAACAATATGATTTCTAATCAATATATTATATCCATAATACATTAATAAATCATTTATCTTGATTTCAAATTAATTTATTAACCAAGTAATAAATGAATAAATCATTCTTCTCTCTCCAACAATTATCCTATTCCATTGCTAGGTTTGAAGGCAACCCAAAAGGACCATGCACAACCGGGTCAAGTACTTAACAAATATGGTTATGGGCTTAGAAACTAATCCAATAGTCTCCCACTTGGATATGTCTAGTAACCATAAATGCATGTACAACCTGATTGGCAATCGTAGCTCTCAAAGACGTTGTCGAACTCTGATCTTATCAGTAACCTGTCCTTTAGATAAGAGATCATATATTCCTCCATTCTAGATATCATATACATGTGAGACATTGATTGAAATCATTCTCTCAGTCTATATGATGTTTCTTGATTTCCGATTTACGACGACTGACTAATTGAACAAATCAAATTAGCCCTACCCCACTCGAGCATTTACGTTTGACATCACTAAATCATCGAGGGGCCCACATATATCGCTTTTATCCCAATTTGGGTAAAAGGAACGGATAAACTTCGACTCAATGCTTGCTTGCACTCACTCACCAAATCACACACAACAATATGTTTTATAACACCAAGTTACTAGTGCGTTTACATATTATCAATGTGTAACCGATTCGCAAGATACAACTCACACATCTCGGTTTCAAGAATACAAGATATTATCATCTCACCAATCGCTCGTGATAAAATCCATGAAGCGATCCAAGTGAGCGTGGGTTTAATCTATTGCTCAAATCATGTTCTTAAGCACTCATGAAAGTTGCAGCAAACCTTTTCCATGTTTATTACACTTTAAACAATCTACACACCAACTCACGATAATATTCTTTCATAACTACTCCCAAAGTATGAGTGACTGTGGAACATTCGAATAATTTGATTATTCTAAAATAATTAATTATTCAGGAAGTCAAAACATGCAAAGTGAAACACAAGAATAATACTAAACCTATATGGTCCCAAACCTTTGAGTATAAATAAAACACCTTTTATTTATCACCATATTGATTACTAATTATTTGTTGTTTCGGCTAATCAACTTATTACTTGAATTATTACTACAATTGTCCCATGCTCTTAGCATGCACTCAATGTTTACCTATGGTCCTTACTTTGTGAAATAGATCAAATCAACACATTTCCAATCATACTCACTTCAAAACTCCCAATCCTTATCAAAAGTGTAAGAATATCAAATTCTTACCACTTATATAATATGTTATATTCTAACGTTTTATGCAACGATCCTTTTGTAATGTCACTGAACTAAAGTCACAAAGACTATTACCAATGAAATTACAAAGTCCTCTATTTGAGATTCTTGCAAGACAATTCCATAGATACGAAGTCTCATGCTCAAGGTACATTCCTTTGAATATCCTTCTACATAGAAGTTTCTAATCTAGACATATAGATTCTTAACGTCCAACTCCTAATATGGAAACATTTCCACATTTGCCATATGACAACTCATTATCAAATCTTGTAATAATAATGTCAGTATGGCCCATCCACTACTATACTTCCAACTATTCACAAGCAACCAATCCTTAAAGCATCTTAGATTGTCCTTTGATAGTTGTTTAATAAACTTACTCATGTCTGGTTCTAGTCCTTTTTCCCTCTTAATGCTCTAGGCATTTGGAAAATTTTAGAATGGTCAATTATTACAACATATGAGATCGATCCTATACTCGAAGCGTATGGAACACGAAGCATAATGTCTTACATAAAGAGGTGATACTTTATCAGTCTTTTGCCATAATATTTCTATTTGCCATGTTATCAAAACTCGAATTAAGAAAAGGGATGCCGTAATCATAATCGAATTTTGAGAATGTAATTCATATATGTGACTAAATTTGATTAAAATTTCTCGATCTAAGCTCTTAGATTTCGAAACGAAGTACAATATTCTCTCCCTTAATTATAGAAAAACAACTTTTTAACCCTTGCAACTTTGCAGATTAAAACACTTGTTTTCTATAATTAATATTGCTAACTTGCAACTTACCATAATTATCATGCTCCCACTAACATGATGATTATATTCATACTAGCATAACACTTATGCTCCCACTATCTTTGACATGTATTCAGAAAATAGTTGAACTTCTAGAAAACAATTATTTTTGATTTTTTAAGTTCATATTTCTAATACTAAGACACTTCGTTAAGACTTTATCTAAGATTCTCAACCTTATACACCTTTTCTTAGATAACTCATGTGTGTGTCTAAACGATTCTAGAATTTATGGCAATAAGTCTAAAATGTTCAGACCCATTTGACATTTCCCACAATTCGAACTATGAAGAGGGATGCCGTAATCATAGTTGAATTTGAGAAACCCAAATTACATAATGCTATCCTCAAAATCTCTCTTAGTGAAAGCGTTTCCTCACAGTCATTTTCATGAAGGAGGGAAACCTTATGACACTTAGATTTTATTGTGTATTTGCGCTTATCCATGTGAATTTGTTATAACCATAATCACAAGATAATGTTAGTGACACATCCAAACTCTTATGGACAGAACATGTTCATTCTAAATTTCTTGCCATTAAGGGTCCTACCATTGCTTCCAAGTTATTGATCAGCACACCCCTTCATTTCAATGTACTTTCCATTGAACAAGGTGCCTTGCCCCTATGCAATCCATTGAGAACTCATAGAACTCACATGCATAGTTGATCAAACTGGAATGGCAAAGAAACAAAAATATGTCAACACAATAAGTTAGAAACCTCAAGTCGTGTGCTAGTGTTTAATAATAGGCTTACTCTTGATTAGTTCTTGAACATATTCAAGATCATTTAGACTCCCACTGACCTCTTGACATATAAGATTCTCTTGTCAATAAACATTCCTTGACAAAACAAATATTCAAGAGTTAGTGTGTGTCTTTATCAAGATAAAACCTGCACACAATTTGGTACTAGTTGGTCTTTGTCTTATTCTAGACCACAACTCACCAAAATTTGAAAAAATAAGAACATTCCTACTTAAGATTTTATCACTCAAGTCCCATTTTGACAATTCCCGACTCCTCTTCTTAGCCATACTTAGTGCACTAAGGTGTCCTTAGAGGATGAATTGTACTATGGTTCTTAAGATGATTATAAAATATGATACAAAAGTACTCTCCCTTCTTTTTAGATTGGAGAAACTTTTATCTTTCAGCCTAATTGTTTCTTATTCGTTCTGCCATTCATTGAAACTTTTCAATGATTCAGAATTACACTTAATCTTGTAAGCATAATCATGTTTACTAGACTTTTAGTAAATCATGAAGAATAATCTTGTTGTTATTTATGGTGGACTTGACTAGTGCACAACATTGTGAACTCGATCTCCTAGTCCTTCACTTGACTCTTTGTCAAGGAATTGGTCTTAAAATTTCTAAGTATCAAGATTTTCATACATTACATGATTCAAATCATATGATTCTAAGATTCTGTCCAATTAAAACTTGGGCGATGTGAATCTTTCCTTACTTAGAAAACTGCCATCAATAATATAACCAAGAATCTCATCCACTTAATATTGCTTATAATAGAAACACATAGATATCAATTCTCATTATTTGCCATCGCAAGGAAATATAAATAAGAAAAAAATCAAAATTTATTTTATTGCGAAAAAATATGTCCTTACAATGCAAATGAAAACTTTGCTATTACATATCACTAAGCAATCTATCATAACTCTAAGCAGCAACTTAAAATCCAATCATCGAATCCATGCGATCGTAATCCATTTCTACGCGATCAGACTCAGCTTACTCCTTCCATTAAGCTTCCTTTCTTTTCTTCGATCCTTTAAAACACCAAATGTAGTCTTATCACATCATGTTATTAAGAATCTCCAAATAGGAACTTAATTGTGACAACCCGAAGTTCGTTCCATCATTTGTAACCCTTTCCGTTACTAAATTCGTCGTTTTCAATTTCATTTCCGTTTACGTTATTAAATTAAGTCAAAAATTTGGGATTTCTATTATGACTTAATGGGTGTCTAAACATGTTTAGAACTCATATTAACGCTCCATATTAGTAATCGGAAAAATATTAGGATCGACCATATAGGGTTATGGCAACTTAATCGGGTGCGACCAAAAGCCACATCTAACGCCGGTATCGGGTAGAATTTCACCGTGTCCCAAACTTAGATCATATTTTAAGCTCAAAAGACTTCAATTTGAATCTTTTTCTCTCTCTCACTACTCTCTCTCTAACCTCTCTCCTCCAAGCCAACTTTAAGTCCAAAATCATCAAATTTAAGCTCTAAATCACCAAGGTAACTATCCTAACACCTAGTATAGCATCTTAGACGTTCAAATTCATGGTCAAACTATGGAATAGGACCATTATCATGAGTTTACGACCCTAGAACAGTCCTAGGCCGTGAACTCATATAAAATGGGTTTTGAAGCCCAAAAACCCTCCCAAATCACCTTTGGAGCTTAGATATGGTTAAATGGCTTAATGGAACGGACTTGGAACACCTTAAACGTAACTTTTGGGGAGTAAACATGATTTTACTGCCCAAGAACATGCTTGGGCCGTAAACTCATTATCATGGAGAGTAAACTCAAATTCAAGTGTTTAAATGCCACTTAATCACACCAATAGCCTTGGATTAAATTCTAGAATCAACCACAATCGATTTAGGGGCCTTAAACATGATGAAAACCTTCCCTTTGGGAGTTCACGGCTGTAAACCCCCCTAGAATGGGTTCCTGGGCCGTAAACTCACATATACAAGTCAAATGACGCCCCAAATTCATTCTAAGGCTTATAAAATTGGTTTGAATCACATATGATTAATCTAGGGCCACCAAATCATGAAAGGAATGGAAATATAGCAGCTTACGGTCGTAAACTCCTAGTTTACATCCGTAAACTCCATTTGGTAATACATTTGGTGGTTAAACTCAATCCTAGGTCTTAGATTAAATCATAGCAACCTTCCCCAAGTGATATTTGACCATTTAGCAACATAAAACCTCTCATCCATGAGTTCACGGCCGTGAACTCATGTGGAGTTAGTCTTAGGGCCGAAAAAACTCCATAGGAATTTTACTCTTTAAGAGTAAACACATTATCCAAAGTCCTATACGTCCGTTGATGTCACCCGGGTCACTCCAAACAGTTGATTTGAAGAGTTTTCTCGTATTGGAGTGTATAATCGTATCTAATTAGTGATTAAAATCTAATTAGATACATTTGTATATCATTTCACATTACATAGGAACCTCACGCGTTATCAAGCCTCGAACCGAGACTTAGCATCCAAACCGTCACGTTTTCTCGTTTGGTGAGTTCATACCCCTACCGATTTTCAATGTTTCACTGTTTTCAGGGGGGAATACAAGCAAAGTACAAGGGATACCTGTACTGAAAAATGGTTTTACATATGTTATGTTTCATATTTCATTTGCTTTTAACATTGACAATCGTAACAAACAACCGTTTGAACTTGCAGAACACATTATCATATTATTTGTGAAAAACATTATAAATTGTTGTATTTGATATTTTCACAAATGGTTTCCCACATTATAACAGTTAAAAGCATAACATTTGAACTTTGAACATGAAACTTAGTACATTGTTTTGTCCTCAGTAACACTCCACAGAGATACGCGAGTGGAGGATCATCATTTGATCTTTCTGTATTATTACTAGTAAATTTATTATTCCTATAAATTCGAGACATGTCCTCGGAGAACACTCCACAGAGATACGTGAGTAGAGGACCACCATTATAACCAGAATATCTTAGATAGGGAGCATGACTTGAGTGTATAGATCTATACGGGGCTGACTACCCCGCACCTAGTTGCTAGCTACAGTCGAACCAAATGGTTCAAGGGTGACGAAAGTCATAAAGTGTGATGGACTACTTATTTCCATATCTAGTCTATCGTATGGTTATGGAACTCACAATTTGGATAACAGAGATTTACTTTTTAATAATAATGGATTTCAGTAACTAGTTTACTTTGTAGTTATTAGTTTTATATACGTGTTAAAACTAATACATTTCAGTATACATCTTTTACATTACATTTTGGATTGGTAAACTAACATATACTTTACAAGGATAACCAGGTTCTCAGTCTACATCTTTTACACTACATTTTGGATCGGTAATCAACTTTTAGGAAAATATGGGATTTTCCTAAGATAACAATTATACATAACCAGAATCGTGTAACAAAACAGATAACTAAACTTCACATATAAGAAAATATGAGATTTTCTTGGGTTTGCAACTTTTTCAGAAACCGAAAGGAAACATGTACATTTTCAGAAAACAAAACCACTTATGAACTCACCAGCTTTATGCTGATTTTTAAAATGCTTGTATTCTCAGGTCTGCATTAGATAGGTACTCGATGATCCTTTTGGCGAAGACGGAGTACGTAGAAGACACGTCTTAACTTTTGTTCATATCTACATATGTATAACACTTGTACAATTTTACTTTTGAACAAATATAGAATTTCATATGTAATGTAATGGTTGTTTACTTTGCTTACTATGTGCATTGGATTTGATACTCAATGTGGAGTCCGCCCCGGAAACATTTCCGCCTTGGGTTTCGGGGTGTGACATTAATGCAGTTAGATAATGGATTTTTCCTGAAGTAGAGTCATACATCTTGACTCTCCTATCTCTTAGATCTCTCAGGTAGTCAAGGTAGCTTCGTAATCAATGCCCTTTCTTTTGGCGATATAAACACATGGATCCTTCTGGAATGGTACACGGGACTATCTCAAACTCAGCCTTTCTCTTCCGTACAGAAAACTTTTATGGACATCCAATGTTGCCATTTCCCATAGAAGGTTGGGATATTGATTTATCAGACAAAATTTGCTCGACCAGTGCGCAAAAATCATTTCTGATTCAACAGCAATAAGCAAATGAGTCAAATCAATAAGGCTCATGTCGTGGTCTATCATATAGTACTCTTTTACCATATGATTCGGTAAGTTACTCAAAAACCAATTCAACAGCCATCTTCCTTGAGACATCGACACCTAACAATCTTGTCAATGTGTGACTTCATCTTTATGACGTATGTACACACAAACTTTCCATCCTTGTGTCTTATTGCTAATACGGATTGAATGACCTTGAACTTTTCATGTTTTTAAACATGTGGGTCAGGGAGAATTAATCGAGGAGGTGGAGAAATGAAGCATGATTTCCATTTCCACAATCTAATCGTGGAACATCATCTTCATGTGGAAAACCTTTTTCAACGGATTTAGGAAGACCATAGTTGTCAGACTTTGACATATATGAAACGGGAGAAAATTCAAGTTTAGTTGATTGAGTCCTTAATAAAACACCCAAATGAGATATTAAGTCCAGGATCCAACACAACATCCTACAAATTGGGAAAGGTATGTCGTAATGCAACTTGCTGAACATTTAAAGGTAAGTGAATGATGATTCACTAATTTTCCACCATGAAAAACGTAAAAAGGAATTTAAGTTTAAAGTGTATTGAAAAACTCCTAGATCTTTTGAGATTCATTGAACTTTTCAATGGCATGTTTAAATCTCGATATGCCCCTCGATTTGTGACTGGGATGCCGAGGATCACAAAATAGGGTGTGAATAACCATGCAAATATACATGGTGCCCCCAATGTTACAGTCATCTATTTGATGCGCCGGTTAACCACATACGCTCCATCGGACTATGACAAACATCGAGTCACCCTTTTCCACCTTTGCTTAGAACCCAATTAGTGTGTCGGTTAACCACACACGCTCCACTAACGTCTTAGCAAGGGTACAAAGTGTAATTTCATGGAATTGCATCAATTCAGTTTTTTCTAAAGTAACTAAGATTGGGAATTTTGTAAAACATTTAGTTACTTTATTTTTTATACTTTTGAGGAGGAGAGGGTTTGCCCTATCCTACCCGTTCGGCTAACGACTCTCCACCAATCAAGGAAGCGGTCAGTGAGAGTGAACACCCATTAAACAACCATTTTATCGGGCATAACCTTATACCCCCTTATAGATCGGCTTCGTGAATGAGGCCTACTAATGGTAAGCCTAGCAATTTAAGTTATACATATATATAATATTAGACTTCTAATGTTATACATAGTATAAAGGTGTATTTTACACTTTTTGAATACTAGGTGGTTTAATTTTATAAATTACACTTTTAACTCAATTAAATGTAAACCCTAGCATTATGGACTTATTAACTTTTTTTAATTATACTTTTAATTAACTTAATAAAACCTAAATGGTGAAATTTGAACTTTTCAAAAATAGGGTTTTAGAATTTAACATTTTAAAATTAAACTTTTAATCAAAATTTAAACTCCAAAACTTGAGGGAAAGTTTTTGAAACTTTTCAAAACATAAGCAAGAACATTCTAGATCAAATTACAAATAATAACAATTAACCAATTAATTAGTAATTATCTAAATATGACCTAATTTAATTTCTTGCAAGATAATCTATCAAATAATTCAAATAAATCAAGTTTATCACCTAAGGCAATGATTATCTAATTAATTTGACAATTATCTTCTATTTTGGTAAGGATATCTTTTAAATTAAACAATTAATTTAACCTAATCCCTAAAATCCCCTAAAATTCGAAATTATGGGATGGGATAATTCAAAATCTTTAATTACCAAATATAAACACTTAAAAGATAATTACAAGATATTGCATTTATCCAAATCCCTAAAAAATAGGATCTTATCTTGGGGAAAGAGGCAAATTTCGAAATTCAAGGGCTGGATAACCCTAGAATTTGAAAACTTGGAGGCTAAGGAAAGGATTTTGGAAACCCTAACCAATTCCGAAATCTTGGAGGCTAAGGAAAGGGTTTTGGAAACCCTAACCAAATATCGAAAATCAGGGTTCAAGAACCCTAATTTCAAAAATGCAAGCCTCCTTAGGTTTATTGGCCATAAACCCTAAAATTTCAAGTTCATGCATTTGTATAATGCTAATTGAAAACAAAAACCAATGGCTCTGATTCCACTGATGGGTTTTATACAAACAATCCTATGTGTGCATGCAACCCCAGAGTTGGATCTATGTTATCACTATTACTTATACAACATTATGAACATGTGAAAAAACCCTAACAAGCTTCTAGGGATTCAAAATTCACAAAGAAAGATGAAATACATACCTCTTGTTGTTATATTGTAATAACAACTTAAATCTTGAATCTTCTTGTCTTTGAAAGAAAGCACCACAAGTGTAGTACCTCTACTGGCTCACAAACAAACCTAGCAACCAAGGATTACTATGGAGAGAGAACAAAAGTGGAAAATTCGACTCTAAGCCTCTCTTGGAGTGCCTTCCATGAAATCCAACCCTATAGGGGTTTATATAGGTGATAAGGAAGGTTTAGGATAAGGCAGGTGTATCTTAGATAACCCTAATCCCTTAACTTCCTCCCTAAGGCTTCCAAGGAACCCTTAGAGCCCAAGGAAACCCTAGGACAATCTAGATTTCGTTCCCCACCTCTAAGGGGGATTCTAGAATGCTTCAATGCTCAACTTTTGAACACTATCGCTGTTTCAATTAATTCTTTTAATCCTAAAATAATTCCAAATTAATTTCTGATTAAATATTAATTAAACAATATGATTTCTAATCAATATATTATATCCATAATACATTAATAAATCATTTATCTTGATTTCAAATTAATTTATTAACCAAGTAATAAATTAATAAATCATTCTTCTCTCTCCAACAATTATCCTATTCCATTGCCAATTTTGAAGGCAACTCAATAGGACCATACACAACCAGGTCAAGTACTTACCAAATATGGTTATAGGCTTAGACACTAATCCAACAGCTTTATCTTTTCTTTTGAATCTAGCATTGTAAAACCTTCATCTAAGACAAGATTGTCACGACTACAAATGATAGTATCACAAAAATAGTTATAGGATTCGGGGAATGACGACAGCAAAAATAAATCTAAATCTCCATATTCTTACTTAACATCCATATTCTCTAAGTTACTTACTAATTCTATGAATGTGGATAAATGTTCAGCCAAAGAACCTCCTTTAATCATTTTAAGATTAAAGAACCATTGCTTTGAATGAACTTGTTTGGTATGGTCTTCTTTGCAAACAATTGCTCCAACTTCAACCATAAATCGATAGCTGAAGTTTCATTCAAAAATTCTAGCAAAACATCATTTGAAAAATGCAAACAAATCTAGGATTGAGATTCTAAATCTTTCATCACTTTTTCTTCTTACGTCCATCAAGTCGGCATCATCTCAGAACCCAGAAGCGCCTTGTGTAAATCCATCTGAATAAGAACATTTTTCATCCTAACTTGCTACAGGGGAAATCTAACGTTTCGATCCAATAATGGAATATCGTACGTCAATGAAGACAAGGCCCATTACTTGATAAAATGATAATAAAACCTAGAAGCTCTGATACCAATTGTTGTAACTAAAAAGAAAAAGCCATAACGCATCAAACAACCCAGGAATTCAAATCAATGAGAACAGTATTAGTTCAAAAGGAATATGACTAAGATATCAAAGCACAATCAATCACATTTAATGAAAAATACCAAGCAAACGTAAATCAAAAGATACATAGAGATTTAGGTAGAAAACCTAAATCAAGAAATACTACGTGCGGAGGAAGCAGATAACAAATCAACTAGGATACTGTAGTTTTTATAGAGCTTGATCAAATAGAATACAATGAGTTAGAATGATTTGGTGATAAAAAAAACAAAAGACCTAGAACACGTCACATAAGAAGAAATAAGTAGAAAAAGTCTTCAAAACTCTCACTCTTAAAAGAAATTTGCATTCATTAAGATTAGAGGGGGAAATGGTTTGACCAATTTGGCTAAATTTGGTCCTTCAAAAATAGAGTATTTGCATTTCAATAACACACAATTTTTAGACCTGAAAACACCCATTTTAGACTATGGTACCCCTTTTATACCAAACACCATTTTAGACCTGGGTTGCTTAAAAGACAAAATAGTCATTGAACCAAGTAGAACTTGTCAATTTTGGAAGTCATATTTCCGTATAGCTAAACTAAAATTAACAAAATATACTAACATTACTTTTTATATTAATTAAAAAATAGTTATATAATGTTCTTAATTACATTAATAAATAATAAAAATATAATTTTCACGGCTTTTCATTTTTTTAAGATTTAAAATATTTTGTTTTACTAAAACAGGTTATACATATCTACTATCATATTCCTAGATTTACACATATGTACTATGATATTCCTAGATTTATACATTTAGTTTCCAACAAGACTTAACATTCAACATTTTGTTGTGGCAAATATATACATTAACTTCTAATCATATTCCTAGATTTATACCGCTAGACGGAAACACCCTTCAACTTTTTTTTTCTTTTGTTACTTTATATACCTTAGTAATTACAAAATATAAAAGCATATTAAATAAGGGAAGTGATTCGTACTCAACAGTTTTTTGCCGTACACAAAAATTCATGCATTATATAATTGTACAATACAACATTTTAAAGCATCAATTGTTGTGTATGGAAAAAAATTGTTGTGTATGGATCGCCTCCCATTAAATAATAATAAATTAAATTAGTTAACATTTAAAACATAAATGATAATAATATAAAATTAATAATCTAGTTGTATGTTATTATTTGATTTTGAATTGTTGAGCCAATTCATCCAATCCACCTGCAATAATATTAGCTACAGCTATTGAAACAAATAATATTTTTGATAAGTACAATTATTTAATTACCAATTGTATTTAAGTATATCTTAATTCATTGTCAACCAAATTCAATTATTCCTGTCCATGTGCTTTTATTAGACCATGCGGTATGGGCCAACAACGAGAAGCAACCTGATGATGTGGCACATGAAAACGCCGTTGTGACGGGGGGAACACCGCCCCCCTTCTCGTTTCTTCTCGTCATGGCACTTCTCGTGCTCGTCACAACATATTGAAACGAGAATCAGAACCAATTAAAATCATCTTTCTTCATTCTTCTCTCTTTCTCTCTCTACCTTTTTCTACCTCTTAACAAGTTATGACATTGGAACACCACCCCCTCTTCTTGTTGCTTCTTGTCATAATACCACTTCATGTTGCCCATACCATATGCTCTTATGGTAGAGGTTAAAAATCCTCAGTTATATAAACCGTTAAAAATCAGGTACCAACGACACCCACAATTAAAATGTTTGACGAACTGCCATTCCATATCCAAGAGGCAATCCTGAAAACGCTTCCTATCAAATCATTGATTCAGTTCAGATCCGTTTCGAAAGCATGGAAGTCTTTGATCGACAGCTCAGAGTTTATTGCTGCCCACAGCGTCAGCCACACACAGCCACAACATCTGTTTGTATCGTACACAGATGAACAAGTGCCTAAATATGTTTCTTTTGTCGATGATGACTCTTTCCCCCAACATAGGTTTGTTCCATCTCTTCCCCTGTCCATTAGACATCCATACATAGTTGGTAGTTCCTATGGCTTGTTGTGTTTCCAAGGTTATCAGCTTTCTGTTTCCAGCTATAATAATAGAAAGAGGATGGCTGTTCTTTTGAATCCTTCCATTAGAAAATCAATAGCTATTGCACTGCCTGATATGATATATATGAATCATATGATCGTTCTTGGTTTTGGAGTTTGTCCTGTCACTATTGATACCAAGATCATCCAGATCACTCAATTGTGTTGGGGTTGGGGGAGTGAACTGAAAAGCGAAATTGGCAACTTCTGGGAAGTTAAGGTTTATAAGCAAAGTTCGGGGAAATTTACAAGTCTATCTAGCAATCTCCCCAGCATATCAATACATATTATAGGGCTCCAGGTTGTTATTGATAGGTATATCTATTGGTGTGCTGTAGATTGTGCAACTGTCGATAGTGTGTTAAAAACTCGTAATCTGATCGTGTCATTCGATATAACTAATGAGAACTTTGAAGTAATAGACCTCCCCGACAGGATAGCTATTCTCCCTCTCTCACTGTTTTCTGTTTCTATGTTACGGGAGTCTCTTGTCTTGCTTGAATACAATAAAGACGGATATGAAATATACAAGGAGGAGCAACTTTGTTGTACTGTATGGATGGTGGAGCAGGGTGTAGAAAGATCGTTTACAAAGCTATTCAGTATCAAGGCACCAGGTGACTTGATGACGGCGTTGGGTTTTACGAAGAGGGGGGGACCTATTATGGGAGTCCAAGATTATATCTTTGAGTCGACTGAAGAGCTTGTTGTGTATGAGCCTAACTCTGAACTAAGCAATCATCTGATTAGTGGATCTGCATTTATCGTGAATTCCTACATTGAAACGCTAGTTTTGCTCGGTAGCTCTGATTGCAGTAGCTATTGACACACGACTTTTAAGGACAATATCCGCAAATTAGTTGAAGTTTTTTAAATATTAGATGGATCGCATGTAATTTGATGCCCTTTAACTGTCTGTTTCGATGATTGTAACATTATTGCTGCTAAATCTCACATTTTTATGAACATTATTCATTAATTTCTTGGTGTTAGTTTTATTATATATATGTTTACTAAACCTCGACATGTTGGCCTAAGGAGAGGCTTGTGACCTTGTTTAAGTGAATGCTTAAATGTAAATTAGATTTTTCTTTCAACTAGTCGCCATAGGTGTTTGTTGAAATTTTTAAATGAGAGTTTTAGTTCATTTAAATTTTAACCATATATAGTTTTAAATTTCGAGGGATAAGTGATTGTACATAGCCTTTCCAAATTTGCCTCGAACACTTGTAAATTTTAGTCATCAAAAAAAAACTACAACAGTTGACAATGTTTCCGTAAATTGCATTTCTCATATAAATTGTCCCTTTTCCTTATATTTGTTAGGGTATTTGAATTGACAGGACTGCAATTCCCGATCATCATCGCCTTCCCTGACGTCCGTAACATCAGTACCTATTTACTTAACAATTTTCATTGCTTTTAATTTATCTTTTTTACTTAATCCTAATTTTCCGTAGACTTAAATCTGTTTTTAGGCAATTGCAAAAACCACCAAAAAAGTTGTTGAATCTAAGACTTCCACTAAAATTCTTGAAAGATCCACACTTTCACCAAAAAAATCCACTTCCGTAGGTCAATTTTTTGACATGCTAAATATACATTTTTGTCTTTCTTTTTCTGATGCTAATATCACAAATCGTTGTAGCCACTCAAGTGTAGTATATCACATACGGATAAAAGGAACATTGTTTCTCTTAGTGTCATTCACTTATTATCAGCAAGACAATTCATTTATAGAGTTCCTCTGCAAGATGACTGGTATAAAGTGCCCATTGATGAAATGGTGAAAAATATTCATTTATACCCCATGAAGTTGATAAGGCATATAAAACTTTTGTAACGCAGCCAAAATACCTTGTGAAACTTCATTCAAAGGTTTATTTATTATGTTAACTTGTTTGTGCATTACAAGCTTTTTCTTCATAAGCTACTATACTAAGTTTTTTATTTACTCAATTTTGTTGGTATATGTACCAAATATGAAATCACCATAAGACTATGAACTTCAAAACTCAAAGAAGCGTAAACCAACTTTTATATCGAGTGATAACCTTTTCAAGAAGACAAGAAACAATATCAACAAGATTAAAGCATAGTTATATCTATTCTTTGGTTTACGATATTTTTGCTTTCTTTACCATATTCTTAGACTTGTTATTAGTATAATTTTATTTATTTTTATTTTTTGTTTTTACTATTTTAATTAGGGATCTTGTGTATATATTTGCATTTTAATTATTAATAGTATCGATCTCTTTTTATCGTTTCATATTATTAATTTTACTTACATTTCTATTGTTTTGATGTATTTAAAATATAATAAAAGTAACAATAAAAATTGAATTAATGTCACTAAACGTTAAACAGGAATCAAACTACAAAATTTTCATGTATCTATAATAGAAATTTGGCCACGTTTTAAAGTTTTTAAATGTCACTAAAATTATACAATGATCATGTTACATCATTTTTGACATGTGGCTAAACAGTTAACAATAGGCATGATCAAAATTAAATATATGTCTACAAGTGTTTTAAGATCATATTTTCCTCAAGTTTTTGTCACGATAACTTAAACAATAGCAACGTCGAAAAAAATAATGTTTCAAATAAATACCACATTTCACTATATTCAATAATCACGTAACTAATAAATCATGTATTGTCACGTTTAGATAATATGTGTGTGTTAGAAAATAATTAAAAAAAAAACGACATGTTAATATACAAATAATGAGATAATATGGAAGACAATAGTCATGTTCATCTAAATTGCGTGTGTTGACAGGACACTAATGACTACGATTTAATTAAATGTCTTTGATTGTAGTACAAACAATAGTTACACTCAACAATGTTTGTGTGTTTAAATGATAAAATAGGTTTTCTAATAACCAAATCTTATGGTAATAAATTGAATACTAGTCACAAATATAAACACTATTGTGTCTATTAATCAATTAAGATTATTTTTTAATCGATTTTTTATATCGAAAATGATATAAAATAGTCATAGTTATGAATTTTTATATTTGAATAATAGCATCAGTCATGATATAAGTAATACAACTATAGATGTAAGCTAATATTAAATTCATAATTTTAATAAAATATGTCTTTATAATACTTATGATCATGTTTCAAGTAACTTTGTGTCTCTATACGTTAGGCAATAGTCATAATAAAAGATTGTTTTTGCCACTAATTATTAGAAATCGCCACTTGTGAAATTAATTACAAGTGGTCATTCAGTGAGCATGATCATGTCTACCGTAATTGTATGTCTGTAAAGGATACCCAATAGTCTTAATAATCATTGAATTATGTGACAATTTGTTAGAAAATAACCACATTTAAACATGCACTACAATTACTAAGGAAGTGTGTCTACTAATGGTTTAACACTACTATATTAGATAAAAATAATTGATATATCAACAAAATTCGCAAACCAATAATCACACTTTTATGATACAACCATATTTTCTAATATCATATATACACTAAGTTTTAAAGTAACCATAAGACTAATATAATGATATCATCTTTGGTCACACTTTCAATGAAAATACAAAATCTCACTATACGTATATAGCCATACTGTTATGGTGTGTCCGTTGATCATTTTTGTATTGGTGCAATGATAGATATATGTCTTTAACTTTGTATTGGAACTATTCTTTTGCTCCATTTTGCAAAATAAAAATGACAGGATATTGTATGAGGGAGTTAAAACTGGTAACTTTGTGCTTTTTGTTGTATATTTTGTTGTTCTTCATAGTCTAATATATATATGGAATCTATAATTAATTGACTTTCTTGTTTATATAAGATATACGGTATTAAATTTGTTTTGTGGCGCCATTCCCTATACTTCTTAATAGTCAACTCTGATGCGAATTTTTTGTATGGCTATATAGTTTGTTCATTAACCACAAAATCAAAAGTTAGTGTGTCGGCGTGATTAATTATATATTCATATGTGCCATACTTATTTAATCCAAGGGGGATAATATTTACTTAAATTACATACAAATTTGTAGAACGGAGCAAAGTTTCATAATAATTAGATAAAAGTGAACGTGGTTAATTTTTGTGTAATGAAAAATCTTGGAATATGTTCTCATGTCATTGGTCCAAGATAGCTAGGAACAACATTGGTCATGTGAATGACACATCATCAATGCAACTTGTAATGGTGTTTAAACCCAGGTTGAACTGACCTATTAAAAGAACTTTAACAGATCTATTGAGCGAGGTGTTGGCAGCCAAAAATAATGGGGGTCTGGGTGTGGGTTCCATAAGAGCCCTAAACATCGGGTTACTTGTAAAATGGTGGTGGTGATTAAAGAACGACAGTCAAACCCTTTGGGCTCATGTCGTCTTAGGGATTCATAACTTATCTAATAAGCCCTTCGAATATCTTTCTAAACAATCGTCAAGTGGTGTTTGGAATAATATTTGCAGTATCAAGAGGGCTTTAATTGAGTATGGTATGGATGTTCATGACATATTCGATGTAGTGATTAAGTCGGGTGAACAAACCCTCTTCTGGTACGACACATGGTTGGGGTTGAGGAACCTGAAGGCTAAATACCCATCTTTATTTGAACTGGAAGCAAAGAAAATATGTAGTGTATCTGATAGAATCGTTGACTTGAGCCATGTATGTCGTTGGAAATCTAGACCAATTGGATTTGGTTTAGAATCTGAAGTTTCTGCTTTATCTAGGGATATATCTAATATTCGACTTGGGACGGGTTCTGATCATTAGAGTTCTAAACTATCCGCTGATGGCAGGTACGTTGTTTGCTCCCTTAGATAGATCGTGGATGCTACACACGTCAACTTCCCTGGCACTCCTGCTATTGTATGGTGTAAGGTGGTTCCAATCAAGGTGTTATGCTTCGTTTGGAGGGCTGCTCAAGATAGAATACCAATTGCGGTGTCCTTAGAGAAGAGGGGTATTATGGTAAACTCCAATTTATGATGTTTGTGCATTGGTATACCTGAATCTATAGGGCATGCCCTGATGGAATGTCCGTTTGCAACAGTGATAAGGAACAACCTTTTGAGCTTGTGTGGTGTATCAACTGTGCAGAATCCTATAAAAATGTCCAAGATCTTCTTCAGCTAGCTGCCACCTGGAGCAATATCAAAAGAATGAGAGAAAGGTTCGTTGCCATCTGTTATGGTTTGCTTTGGAACTTATGGAGAATTAGGAATAAACGTCTATTTCAAATGGAGGGCATCTCACCGATACAAGTGACTGACGTTATAAAGTCTATGGTGTACTATTGGTTGAAGCATAGAAGTAGGCATGGTATTTGTAATTGGGAGGAGTGGAGTGTCTTTCTTTTTGTTGGTTTGTAATTTCTAGTCTGTTGTGTACTCTGTTTTCGGTCCCTCATCCAGTTCCTTGCCAGGTGAGGGTAACATATTTCTAATATATATTGCCGTTTCCAAAAAAAATCTATTGAGCGCGGTTTTGTCAATTTAGGAATGGATTAAATGGACCGTGTTTACTAGAAAAACCTATTGAATTCTTGACTGGAAACGGGATTTACATATTTAGATCGATTTGCAAATTATGCATTTTGAATATTTGATAATATCATAAAAATTAAAAAATTATACTTATTAAAAGTGAAAATAAACCACTAAAACAATTATAAAATATTCGAAAATTGATGACAAAACATTATGTATAATTGATTTTAATGAGTAGTTTATATTTTTTAAACAATGATCATTATATCTTAAACATTGCTAATATCAAATGCTTTCCAATAAAATTTTGAAAAGAGTAAATTACACGAATGGTCCCTATAGTTTAGTGTAATTTGCGTATTTGGTCCCTAACTTGTTTTTTTAACTCAGAAGGTCCCTATTGTTTGTTTTTGTTACATGTTTGGTCCCTATCTTACCTAAAAAGACTATTTTGGCCTTGATTTTTTTAATTTATATTAAATAAACACACCCTCAAACTCATCCCTTCACTTTACCTTACCTACCACACCATTTTTTCTATTTAAATAATAGTCTTTTTTAGGTAAAATAGGGACCAAGCGTGTAATAAAAACAAACAGTAGAGACCAAGTGCGTAACAAAAACAAACAGTAGGGACCTTCCGAGTTAAAAAACTAATTTAGGGACCAAGTGCACAAATTACCCCAAACCATAGAGACTATTCGTGTAATTTACTCTTTTGAATATCAGATCCATTTGGTGGTTCAACCGCTTTACCTATGTTAATGTGAGGATGAGTGAAATGATTAAGAGAAAATGAAATTCCCCATTTATTGATTGCTTAATCATAAATTGTAAGCTAGAATATATATACATTTATCAACTATCTAACTAAATAATTAGTACAAATTACTAAAAAGGCCCTTCTACTAGCTAACTCATAACATAATTTTATAATCAGTAATTAGCAACTACTTAACGATCACTTTAGTAGTTTGACCATACTTCTAACATATGTTAAGTATGGTAACAACCCCCTCAAGCTGGTGACTATTTTGTAAACCAAGCTTATTTATTGCTTCCGAATGTTTAGTACGATGAAGATGTTTTGTTAGAATGTTTTCTAATTGATCATTAGTCTCCACGTGTGTGATAATTGAACTAATCCTTCTTGAATCGTCTCCCAAACAAAATGATAGTCAATCTCTATATTCTTAGTCCTTTCGTGAAAGACACGGTTAGTTGCAATTTAGATAGCAGCCATGTTATAACATTTAAGAGGGATATGGGTAATATTGGAAACAACCAAGTCATCAACTAATGGACTTAACCATGAAAGTTTTGTCGTGACTCTTCTTAGTGATCTATATTCTGCCTCGGCAATTGAAAGAGAAATGGCCAGATGTTTCCTGGATTTCCACGATAACGATGATCCCCCAAAAAAGAATATATCACAAAAACCCTCCAACTTGAAATCATCTTTATCATTAAAGTGTAAATCTTGTGAAAGTATACTTTTAAGGTATTTTAAGACTTGAATGACAACTGAATAATGAGATTGAGAATATGTTTGTTTCAACTGGCTTAGATATTGTACTGAAAAATCCAGATCAGGTCTAGTGTTAAGTAAATAATCCAGCTTGCATTTAGTTGTCTGTAAATGGAGGGGTCAGGTAATGGATTATACATGACATGAAAACTTTAACATTAGAGGTTAGTGGAGTAGATACACTTGGTGACTCAACCATGTCATAATCCTATAAGACCCAAATCCTTTATTTTTAACATGGAAAGTGACTCACATAGGTCTAACACAGCCCTCTCCTAGATGAAATTGTTGAATTTTTAGGGTAGTGAGCAAAAATTTTGGTAAGGAGGGAAACAAAATTGTTGAAATTTTAGGATTAAAGAAGAGAAAATTAGAAAGGAGGACCAAAATGTTGAAATTTTATTAAAGACAAAAGAAACATGATTATAAGATACATTTATTTACATGTTTTTTTTAATCAGTCACTAAAAAATATTTACAGGTACATGTTTTATCAATAACATAAATCGTGATTGTGTTTTAGTCACATATAATTTATATTCATGTGACTTATATGTTTTTACATCTACGTTAATAACCATTACAACATAAAACTAGATATCAAACATAAAACAGACACAATTGAAGACATTTTGTGATGACTTTTAGTTAACACATGATTACAACATTACTGAAATTTGATTAATGACCTTTAGGTATATAAATAACCAAATCTGTGGCAACCCTTTTGTTAAAAAAAACTATTGCCATACGTCCTTTTTGTACTAGTGAAATGAGAAACTTTTGTAACGAATAAGTAATTTTGCATATAGATACAAGATTGTATTGAAATGATGGAACATACAAAACATTTTTCATGATTATAAATGAACGGATTTGAATTTCACCAAAAGAGAGAATGATCATTATGAAAATCAATGGAATGTAGTTGGGTAAATTTATTTAAAAACTAGAAACATTTGGATTAGAACACATATGGTTAGTAGAATCTGTGTATATAATGAATAAAAGTTATGGTGTGAGGGATGCAATAGATTTGTAAACATTGGAAACAAAATGAGAAAAAGAAAAACTATTTCCATCATTCTTCATAGAACCTTCAAGAATGGATGAATTAGCTTGAAATGGGGATGATGTATCATGTTGAGACAAAATTTGAAGAAGTTGATTGTATTGATCTTTAGAAATAGCATTATAAGAGTTTGTAGTTCCAACTTCAACACTGGAATTTGGATCTTCTTTCATTGACTTTTTGAATTTAAACGTGGTAGGAAATCCAATCGAATGATACCATTGGGACTTAAAATAGCATGTCTTTTTTCCTAGCCCGACCGATGGCGGAAAACAACGAGATTACGACGCTTACAATTGGATCACAGTCAACTACATATATTGAGCACATAACATATTTAAATCAATATATGACAAAATTTTAAGTTTTAGAATTACATCGTTGTAATTAAAAAACACAGCGATAAATTAGACAAGTTAACTTTATTTTAAAAGAAAGGAACTATAATTTCCTCAGAACCGATGTCCTACCTCCAACATCTTAGTTACCTAAGAATACACATTTTAAAATATATCAGCAAAATTTGCTGGTGAGTTCCACATGTTTTTAGTCGGTGAGTTTTATAAATGATAAATTTATAAAATGTAGAATGTTTAATGAAATACTTTTTGCAAAAACACAATTAATAATGTTGCCGATATGCTTTGTGTGAGACTCAATACTTGAAAACTGAAACAAGTATTCATGTTAATATACTTATAATAAAAAAGTAAAAAGTAACATACTTTCGTGAAGCGAAGTATTAAGTGTTTCTATAAATAAACACTACCAATCAGTTTAACAATCTCTATACTACATACAACCTTATCCTAGTTTGTATTAGTATTTTTGAATCCGGGATATTGTTACCGGCACACTAAATGGTTTACCGGCACACTAAGTGGTTCTAAGCAAAGGTAGCAAAGGGTGACTCAATGTTTGTCATAGTTCGGTGGAGCGTGTGTGGTTTACCGGCACATCAAATAGGTGACCATAACATGTGATGGCAACATGTAAGTTTGCATGGTTATTCACACCCGCTTTGTGATCCTCAGCATCCCAGTCACAACTAGAGGGGCATATCGAGATTTAAACATGCCAATTAAATGTTCAATGAATCTCAAGGATCTAGGAGTTTTCATAGATTTAAAACTTAAATTTCTTTTTCGTTTTTCATGGTGGAAATTAGTGAATCGTCATTCACTTACCTTCAAATATTATGCAACTAGATTACGACATCCCTTTTCTAGGTTGTAGCGTATTGTGTTGGGTCCTAGCCTTAGTATCTCATTTGGGTGATTTACTAAGAACTCAATCTATCAACTAACTTGATTTATGTTTTCCCCCCTTTTGTAGATGTCAAAGTTCGACAACTATGGTCTTCCCAAGTCCCGTGGAACAAACATTCCACATGAAGATGATATTCCACGATTCGATCGAGGAACAAGAAATCATGCTTCACTTCCTCCTCCTCCTCCTCTCGTTGTTCTCCCTAACCCACAAGATCGAAGAATTGAAAGGCTCAATGACTTTAAAGCCCTATTGGAAATGAAACATGAAGATGGTAAACCCGTGTGTGTCCACGTTCTAGGAATGAAATCACACGTTGATAGGTTGAGAATGTTGGGTGTGTCATTCCCGGATAAGTTGGCTGTGAACTGGGTTCTGCAGTCACTTCCCGAATCATATAATGAGTTCAAAAGAAAGCATTATATGATGGATCATGACGAAAGCCTCATTGACCTAACTTACATGCTTATTGCTGCTGAATCAGAAATGATTTGGCAAAGCAATGGAGCATATTTGTTGGGAGAGTTAACCAACCATGCTTCCGTGGACGTTCTAGGAGAACCGACCTGTGTTTGCTGCCAAGAGAAAGGGTGTTGGATACAAGTCTGCCTAAGAGTCTGAAGAGTCCAGAAGATGGGAGAGTCAAAGAGTATGGCTGTACTTCAGGTAAAATCCACTATCTAACTCGATTAAGTTCCTATTCGTTGATTCTTAATACATAATGTGATAAGATTACATTTGAATGTTTTGCAGGATCGATGAAAAGAGAGGAAGCTTGATGAAATAGCAAGATGAATCTAATCACGAAGACATGGATTCGAAGATTAGATTTTGAGCTTAGATAGACAAATGTTTTCCGCTTCTTTTATAAATAAAATAAATTTTTTTTGACATGTTTATTTATTTCCTTGCAATTATAAAAAAAATTGATGTTCGTATATTTACAACAAATGGATGTGATTCTTAATTATGTTGTTTGTGGAAATGTCGAGAATTTACCAAATAGGGAAAGTTTCTCATCGCCCAAGTTTCAATTGGATAGAGACTTGGAATCATACAACAAGTATTGCATGATGAATGAGAAGGTTCATGTTTGGAAATTAGACCAGTTCGTTAACAAAGTGTCAAGTGAAGGACTAGGAGATCGAGTACACAACGTTATGTGTTGATCAAGTCTACCACAAGAGTAACAAAGATATTCGTCATGGTTTACTAAAAGTTTAGCAAATTTTGATAACACTTATCAGATTAAGTGTAATTCTAAATTGATTGTAAAAGTTTAAATCAATAAGCAGAACGAATAAGAAGAATCAAGTAGGCAGAGAGATAAAAGTTTCTCTATTCTAAGAAGAAGGTAGAGTACCTTTTATTATGTTTTATGATAAGACTTAATGATTAATAACCATATTACAATTGATCCTCTAAGTAAGTCTTAGTACAATTCTATATCTAAGAAAAAGAATCAAGAATTGAAGAAATGGTTAAATCAAGAAGTCAATCACACTTCGTTCCAAAACAAGTCTTAAAGTTAAGTTTGTGACATTGAGTGACAAGTCTTAAGAAGGTTTATAACATTCATCAAATGAGGAAAGTTGTGATGTCTTGGATAAGACAAAGACCAACTAGGACCTAATTGTGAAGTGTTTTGATAAAAACTACACTAACTCTTGAATATTTGTATGTCGAAGAGTCAGTGGGAGTCTTAATGGTCTTGAAAGGTTTCAAGAACAAAACAAAATAGATCTTATTGATCATCACTAGCACACGAGTTGAGGTTTATAGCCTATCGTGTTGACGTTATTTTGTTTATGTGCCGTTCCAATTGAGTTAATTATGCATGTGAGCCCTGCGAGTTCTCATTTGAATGCATAAAAGGCAAGGACCTTGATCAATGAAAAGTACATTGATAAGAAAGGGTGAGCTGCTTAACTACTTGGAAGACATGGTTGGCAGCCGTGAAATCAAGATTAAGAAAGTTTGGTCCATATGAGTTTGGATTTGTCGCAAACCTTGGTTTTTGACAAATTCACATGGATAGGAACACACACATACACCATTAAATCTAAGTGTCATAAGATTCTCTCCTTCATGAAAATAACTGTGAGGAAATGTTTTCACTAAGAGAGATTTTAAGAAGATAGCAATTGAAAAATTGTATTAGAAACATGAACTTAAGAAATTCAACAAGTATTGTTTTTCTGGAAGTTTAGCTGGTTTCTGAATACATGTCAAAGCTAGTGGGAGCATAAGTGTTATGTTTTATAATAATAATCATAATAGTGGGAGCATAAATGTTGTGATTGTATGATTATTATGGAAAGTATTGCAAGTTAGCAATATTAATTATAGAAAACAATAGTTATACTTTGCAAAGTTGCAAGAGTTGTAAAGTTGTTTTGCTATAATTAAGGGAGAGAATATTATGCTTCATTTCAAATCTAAAGGCTTAGGTTGTGGAATGTTAATAATTTAGTCAATGAAACATAGTGTGTTCACAAATTTCGATTATGATTACGGCATTCCTCTTCATAGTTCGAAATTTGAGAACGTAGCACATAAAATATTATGGCAGAAGATTGATAAAGTATCAAATCTTTATGTAAGACGTTATGCATCGTGTCCCATACGCTTCGGGTATAGGATTGATTGCAAATGCTATAATATTTGACCATTCTAAATTTTTTCCAAATGTCTAGCGCATTTAGAGGGAAAAAGGACAAGAATCGGTTTTGACTAAGATAATTAAACAACTATCAAAGGACAATCCAAAGTTCGCCGAGGATTGGTCGCTTGTGAGTAGTTAGAAGTATAGTATTGGATGGAGTATACCAACATTATTATGAATGGATAATATTCTATTGAGAATATGTTGTCATATGGTAAGTATGGAAGGGTTTCCATATTAGGAGTTAGATATTGAAAATCTATGTCCAGATTAGAAACTTTATGCAAATGGATGTTCAAAGAAATGTACTTTGAGTGAGAGACATCACATCTATGGAATTGTCTTGTAACAATCCCCGATAGAGGACTTTGTAATTTCATTGGCAATAGTCATTGTGACTTTAGTGCAGTGACATTACGAAAGGATCATTGCATCAAATGTTAGAATCTAACATATTCTATAAGTGGCAAGAATTTGATATTCTATCACTTGTGGAAAGGATTAAGAGTTGTGACATGAGTATGATTGGAAATGTGTTCATTTGATCTATTTCACAAAGTAAGAACCATAGGTAAACATTGTGTGCATGCTAAGAGCATGGGACAAGTATAGTAATAATTGAAGTAAGAAGTTGATTATCCGAAACGAAAAATAATGAGTAATCGATATGGTGATAAATAAAAGGTGTTTTATTTATAGTCAAAGGTTTGAGGACATATGAGATTAGTATTATTCTTGTGTTTCACTTTGCATGTTTTGACTTCCTGGATAATTAAATTGGTTCAGAACTATAAAATTATTTGAACGGACCACGGTCGTTCATATGTTGGAAGTAGGTATGAATGAAGACTGTCGTGAATTAGTGTGTGGATTGTCTAATGAGTATTAGACATAAGCAAATGATTGATGCAACGTGTAACGCCTGTGTTTCCAGGCATGCCATTTTTAGCAATGTAATGGTCTAGGTTAACCTTTGTAACCCGTTTTGAAATAATAAGATTGTATTATTTGAGTATTATGTGTTTTGTGCTTAATTGCTTAATTATGTGGTTTGATTAATTAAGAATAAAAATAAGCGTCAAAATTTAAGTGTATAATAAACTTGATATCTTTAGATAATGCTCTAGTAGTTGAAACAAGGTTTCCGAAGATATAAAGAATGCCGAAATCCAAGTTATAACGAGGAAGTTATGACCTGTCGAAGTTTCGCGACAGAACCGGCAACGCTGAATGACGTAAAAAGTGAAATTTACGTTAGAGCGATATTTAGCCTTAGTGATCTAAACGAGAATCGAAGATCTCGTTGTTAGTATCAAAGCGATAAAAAGTTAGGCGAGAACGAACGTCAAACGAAGAAGTTATGAATTTATAACGAAAATTTCTGTCCCGGCCTATTAAAAATAAATAATAAAAATAAATTCAAAATTAGCCGACGGAGTCTAAACGAAAGTTGTAGAGCGTAGTCTTACCTTCGCGTGGATATAAAGAACGTCGAAAACAGAGATCGTATGAAGGAGATATGAATTTTTGAAGTTTAATAAATATTTAATATTTATTTTAATTTAACATCCGATATTATCAGAAGAGAGATCAGCTGGTCCGTCCGAAGTACGCACCGCGTATTGCTGTACGCCCCGCGTACATCGTAGGGCACTCGAGTTCTATGGAGTAGTGAGTCGTATGCAATGACGTAGATGGACCGATGACGTAAGTGCTGACGACCACCGAGGCGTACGCCCCGCGTAGCCTCGTACGCCCCACCTACGTGCGAGGGTTCAACACCTATAAAAGGAGATCCGAAGCAGCCTTAGTTCCTGTACAAATTCCATCCTTCTCTCTAGTCTTTTGCCTCTTTTTGCGTGCCGTTTGTATCCCGAAGTCCCGGTAATATTCCCGAGTCCCGAAGCGAGTCCCGAGATCCCGAAGATCCTGAGAAGTGCGGTTTCCAAGTCGAAGCTCTGCCCGCGAGAAGTTCGATTTTCGTAGAGATCTTCCAGATCTGCTGAGGATTACGACTTCTGCAAGCCGTAGTGTTGTCCGATCATCTTCTGATCAAGTGAGTGTATACTACATTTCATAAACGCAATAATAATACAAGGATGGTTTGAGTGTATTAAGTTTATCGTCGTTTATACGTGCGAAGGCGTTGTTACTTTCTCCTAACATATAACTGTGAAGTATTTTATACGAGATACGTGTTATGTGTATATTTTGTTGTTATGTGTGTGAATGTATATTCACTTTCTTCTATCTTATAGATATGATTATTTCTATATGAAATACGTGTTATGTGTGTGTGCCTCATCTGTTATATGGAAAATGTATTGATCAAGCATGCTATACAGGTTTTGAAAATATGTATCAAATGTATGTTTTTATCTACTAATATGTTGGGGAGAACATGGGTAGATAGTTGGTGTGTAATAAACAGATGAGAGGCCTCGAACTACCAGAAGAACTGAATGGAATTCACAACACTTTTCATGTGTGTTATTTGAGAAAGTTCACGGGAGAAGTTCCCGATATAATTCCAATTTCCGAATTGAGAATCGATGAGAACAAAAGGTTGATTGAAGAACACGAGGCAATTGTTGACCGAAAGACTAAGAAGTTGCGACGCAAGATGGTCGAGTTAGTGCTTGTCCGATGGAAACACACGAATGGGCCGAATCTCACCTGGGAGACGGAGAGTGACATGAGGAGTCGCTATCCGCATTTGTTTGTTGATGTGTGTATCCGGGGACAGAATCATTCTAAGGTGGAGAGAATTGTAACGCCTGTGTTTCCAGGCTTGCCATTTTTAGCAATGTAATGGTCTAGGTTAACCTTTGTAACCCGTTTTGAAATAATAAGATTGTATTATTTGAGTATTATGTGTTTTGTGCTTAATTGCTTAATTATATGGTTTGATTAATTAAGAATAAAAATAAGCGTCAAAATTTAAGTGTATAATAAACTTGATATCTTTAGATAATGTTGTAGTAGTTGAAACAAGGTTTCCGAAGATATAAAGAATGCCGAAATCCGAGTTATAACGAGGAAGTTATGACCTGTCAAAGTTTCGCGACAGAACCGACAACACTGAATGACGTAAAAAGTGAAATTTACGTTAGAGCGATATTTAGCCTTAGTGATCTAAACGAGAATCGAAGATCTCGTTGTTAGTATCAAAGCGATAAAAAGTTAAGCGAGAACGGACGTCAAACGAAGAAGTTATGAATTTATAAATAAATTTTCTATCCCGGCCTATTAAAAATAAATTCAAAATTAGCCGACGGAGTCTAAACGAAAGTTGTAGAGCGTAGTCTCACCTTCGCGTGGATATAAAGAACGTCGAAAACGGAGTTCGTATGAAGGAAATATGAATTTTTGAAGTTTAATAAATATTTAATATTTATTTTAATTTAACATCCGATATTATCCGAAGAGAGATCAACTGGTCCGTCCGAAGTACGCACCGCGTACTGCTGTACGCCCCGCGTACAATGTAGGGCACTCGAGTTCTACGGAGTAGTGAGTCGTATGCAATGACGTAGATGGACCGATGACGTAAGCGCTGACGACCACCGAGGCGTACGCCCCGCGTAGCCTCGTACGCCCCGCGTACGTGCGAGGGTTCAACACCTATAAAAGGAGATCCAAAGCAGCCTTAGTTCCTTTACAAATTCCATCCTTCTCTCTAGTCTTTTGCCACGTTTTGCGTGCCGTTTGTACCCCGATGTCCCGGTAATATTCCCGAGTCCCGAAGCGAGTCCCGAGATCCTGAAGATCCCGAGAAGTGCGGTTTCCGAGCCGAAGCTCTGCCCGCGAGAAGTTCGATTTTCGTAGAGATCTTCCAGATCTGCTGAGGATTACGACTTCTGCAAGCCGTAGTGTTTTCCGATCATCTTCTGATCAAGTGAGTGTATACTACCTTTCATAAACGCAATAATAATACAAGTATGGTTTGAGTGTATTAAGTTTATCGTCGTTTATACGTGCGAAGGCGTTGTTACTTTCTCTTAACGTATAACTATGAAGTATTTTATACGAGATACGTGTTATGTGTATATTTTGTTGTTATGTGTGTGAATGTATATTCACTTTCTTCTATCTTACAGATATGATTATTTCTATATGAAATACGTGTTATGTATGTGTGCCTCATCTGTTATATGGAAAATGTATTGATCAAGCATGCTATACAGGTTTTGAAAATAAGTATAAAATGTATTTTTTTATCTACTAATATGTTGGGTAGAACATGGGTAGATAGTTGGTGTGTAATAAACAGATGAGAGGCCTCGTTGTTGTTTTGATCCAGTCATCTAGCGGAATTTAGATGACGACCACGGACTTTTCTAGACAGTCCAGTGGAACGCTATCAGGCTCATAACCTGTAGGTATTAATGAACTTGGGTGTTCATTCGCTGTATTCCATCCCCCTCATGGTTGCCTTATTTGACTTATATTGCTGAGGAAACCCCGCAGCATGTGTTGTCACCCCGATGAAAATATTCTTAGATTAGGTCCCTTGTGTTAGTTATTTTAGGGACATAAAGTGAGAATAACGGGAATAGGTAACTGGGTTATTGTTGGTTGATAATAATTAATTTAATTATTTGTTGTGGGTTGAAAACCCTATATGCTCACCAGGCTCCCAAGCCTGACCCAATCAATTTTATTTGTATTACAGGAAGTGGCGCAAGGGCGTAAGATGGATGAACCATCAAGTTGTTTTGTTTACAAGTCTGTATATGTAAATATTTGTTGAATGAATTGTAATGTTATCGTTTATGCTTATTGGTCTATATCGGAACATGACACCCCGAGTTTTGATTATATAATGAAAAATACATTTCTTGTATGAAATGCTTTGGTAAACATTGTTTTATCATGTTTTGTTTTTGGGGACAAATTCCGCAACTCTTTCAAATCAAAAGGATTTACTCTGAAAATATTTAAAAGCATAAATGAAAATCGGTCCTTTCTGGCCAAGATTTTGGGGATGTCACAGCTGGTATCAGAGCATTAGTTTAAGCGAACTAGGAATTTGTAGGATTTCTAGACTTAAACTTAGAATGCTAAGTGGAATTTTGAGATGTGTGTCTGTTATGTTTTAGACACGAGCACTTATTTTATTTTAGGGAAGTTGCCTAAAATGCTTTATGTGCTAAATGTTATATGTTTCCACATATGATATTATTTGTTCGGATCTATGGTCTGTTGCCGACCGGATCTAGAAACTTTATGTGTGTAGGATTCTAAGCGTACATCTACGATATTAGAACTAGCATGTAAACGTTTCAGAGTGATAAGGATGATTTGAATATCTATCGTGAATAAGGATCTAATTTCACCTTATTCGGTGTGTAGATCAAAAATGGTGAGAACAAGAAGTGAAGTTGGAAATGCTGATGAGAACAGGAATCAACCTCCAGTGATTGAACAAAGACCTATCATAGCAGCAGCACCTGAGCCGATAACAATGGCCGATGTGCAATTGATGATTCAGACGATGTTGGATCGTCCATGGATGAAACTAGACGGTTGCTTCAACAAAACCGTGAAGAACTGTCGATTCGTGTGGAAGAGCCTGAATTAAATGAAGGGCACTCGGAAGGTGAAAACTTTAGTGGGTCTGTTGGTCCAGCCAACCCACCGATTGTTAGGCAAGACAACCGTGATGGAAGGAATGATGGAATGGGATGCAAGTACAAGGACTTTTTGACCTGCAAACCATCGACCTTTAATGGAAAGGAGGATCCGATTGAGGTTATGGATTCGATCTCCGAAATGGAGCTAGCCTTCATGACGTGTGGCTGCAGAGGTAAGTTGCAAACTATCTATGCCGTGAGTCAATTCCAAGGTGGAGCCATTCGTTGGTGGAACACTCTAGGGAAGACTTTAAGCCCTAATGAGTCACTGCAATTGTCATGGGCAGAGTTCTTGGTGCAGTTCAAGCGCAAGTTCTGCTCGGCTCAAAATCTATTGGAATTGGAGAACAAGTTTCTGACACTAACGAAAGGCAGTATGTCAGTTGATGAATACACCAATAACTTCACCGATAAGATGGAGTTTGCCTTGCGTATCGTTCCAGACGAGCTGACAAAGGTGGACCGGTATGCGAACGGACTCCCATGGGAGTATGAGGTGCCAGTACGTCAGGCACATACTTTAGAGGCAGCTATCTGGGCTGCCAAGTCTGTTGAAAACATGATAAACGGAAGAACCACCAACAAGGTTGAGGTTGGTGAGAAGAGGAAGTTTGAGGGAACATCTGGTTCCGGTAAGAAAAACAAATTTTCGAAATCTGATTCGAAAAGGTTTGGTGGGGGAAAAGGAAGGGAAGCAAAGTGGTGTGATAAGTGTAAGAAAAAGCACTTTGGGAAACGTAGCGAGGATGTGACTTGCTACAAGTGTGGAAAGGTTGGACATTTTGCCAATGAATGTCCGAACAACAAAAGGATGTGTTTTGGTTGTAATAAAGAGGGGCACATTTTGAAAGACTCTCCAAAGAAGAAGGAGACAGCTAAGCCCAACATTCCACCAAAGCCGATGGCGAGAGCATTCCAGATGACACTGGAAGCTGCTAAGGATGAAGCTGATGTCGCTTCAGGTACCTTTCTCGTTAACAATTTGCCTGCCCAAATTTTATTTGATTCTGGAGCCAACTACACCTTTATATCGCATGAATTTGGTAGAAAACTAGCTTTGTCTGTTGGTAGACTAGATAATTCTTTATTAGTCGAAGTTGCTAGTGGCAAGTTTGTACCTGTTATCCATCGTATGAAAAACATCTTAATCGACCTTAATGGGAATAAGTTCCACGAGGAATTATTGCCTATCGAACTTAATGGTTTCGACATCGTGTTGGTAATGGATTGGCTTAGTGCCAATGATGCCGAGATATTATGCAAGAAGAAGATAGTGAAGGTAAACCCGCCAGGGAAGGAATCATTTATGGTGTATGGGGATAAACGCCGAGTGAATTCTGGAATCATTTCCCTAATGAAAGCCAGAAAGTGTTTGACCAAGGGATGTACATCATACTTAGCATTCGTGATTGATGCTAAGAAGGAGAAGAAGGTGATGTAGAGTATTCCTATGGTGACTGATTATCCGGAAGTATTTCCCGAAGATCTTCCTGGATTACCACCTGATCGACAAGTGGAATTCCGTATTGACTTGTTACCAGGAACCACGCCAATAGCAAAAGCACCTTATCGATTAGCACCGACGGAGATGAAGGAGCTAATGATGCAACTTCAGGAGTTGTTGGACAAAGGTTTCATTAGACCTAGTTCATCACCCTGGGGAGCTCCGGTGTTATTCGTGAAGAAGAAAGATGGAAGTATGAGAATGTGCATTGATTACAGAGAGTTGAACAAGGCAACAATAAAGAATAGATATTCGTTGTCGAGGATTGATGACCTATTTGATCAATTGCAAAGTTCGGGCTATTTCTCGAAGATCGATCTAAGGTCAGGATATCATCAGCTGAAAGTAAGAGAGCATGATATAGAGAAGACTGCATTCAGAACTAGATATGGACACTACGAGTTCTTGGTTATGTCGTTTGGACTAACCAATGCTCCGGCAGCATTCATGGATTTTTTGAATAGGGTTTGTAATCCGTTCCTTGATAAATCTGTGATAGTGTTCATCGACGACATTCTGATTTACTCAAAAAGCCAGGAGGATCATGGCAGACACTTGCGAGAAGTGTTAGAAGTCTTGAAGAAGGAGAAGCTGTATGCTAAGTTCTCAAAATGTGATTTTTGGATTCGTGAAGTCCAATTCTTGGGTCACGTGGTCAACCAAGAAGGGATAATGGTTGATTCAGCAAAGATTGAAGCTGTAATGAAGTGGGAACAACCGAAAAGTACCACGGAGATCCGAAGCTTTTTAGGATTAGCCGGATATTACCGAAGGTTTATCCAAGGCTTTTCTTCGATCGCTAGTCCGTTGACAGCTTTGACTCACAAAGGAGCTACTTATGCTTGGAGTGAGAAGCATAAAGAAGCATTCGAGAAGCTAAAGAAGAAGCTATGCGTGGCACCGATACATTCTCTACCCGATGGAGTTGAAGACTTCGCTGTTTATAGAGATGCGTCTGGGGTTGGATTGGGTTGTGTTTTAACCCAAGGAGAAAAGGTGATAGCATATGCGTCTCGACAACTCAAAAAGCATGAAAAGAACTACCCGACTCATGATTTGGAGTTGGCAGCGGTAGTTTTCGCTCTGAAGATATGGAGGGATTACCTCTATGGCATTAAGTGCAAACTTTTCACTGATCATAAGAGTCTCCAATATCTCTTTAATCAGAAGGAATTGAATATGAGGCAACGACGCTGGCTGGAATTACTCAAGGACTACGACTGCGAGATACTTTACCACCCCGGTAAGGCTAATGTTGTTGCTGATGCTCTCAGTCGGAAAGTCAATCTTGAAAGGAAAAGGCGAAGAGCATTGAGAATTGAAGTTGTCTTGACCATTCTGGAAAGTATAAAGAAAGCTCAAGAGGAAGCTTCTGAGAAAAATGACCGAAAGGAGGAACGTTTGGGCAAAACGTTGGTGTTTGGTACAAACGGTCATGGACTGAAGGTATTCCAAGATCGTATTTGGGTACCTAAGTTAGGAGGAATTAGAGATCTTCTGATGGAAGAAGCTCACAAGACCATGTATTCGACTCATCCCGGTAGCACTAAAATGTATAGGGACCTGAAACCCTACTACTGGTGGCCGACGATGAAGCTTGATGTTGCAAAGTATGTGGCCGAGTGTGTGACTTGTGCGAGAGTCAAGACACAACATCAGAAACCGTTTGGGAGTTTAGAACCTTTACCTGTGCCTATGGGTAATTGGGAAGACATTGATATGGATTTTGTCACTAAACTACCCAGAACAAAGAATGGTCACGACATGATTTGGGTGGTCGTTGATCGATTCACTAAGAGTGCGCATTTCATAGTAGCCAGGGAGAAATGGTCTATGGAAAAGCTTGCGAATTCTTATGTGAAGGAAATTGTGAGGCTTCACGGTGTTCCGTTAACGATTGTATCGGATCGTGATAGCCGTTTCACCTTAAGGTTTTGGAAAAGTCTACAAGAGGAAATGGGTACCAAGTTGTGTTTAAGTACAGCTTACCATCCGCAGACTGATGGTCAGAGTGAAAGAACGAGACAAACACTTGAAGATATGCTGAGAGCATGTACCTTGGAATTCCTAGGTAATTGGGATGAACAGTTACCATTAGTAGAATTTTCCAATAACAATAGTTTTCACTCGAGCATTAAGATGGCACCTTACCAAGCTTTGTATGGACAAAAGTGTCGTACGCCGTCTTGTTGGCTTGAGGCTAGGGAAAAGCAGTTTATGGGACCGGAGATGGTTCATCAAACTGCTGAAAAGTTGAAAATAATTAGGGAAAGAATGTTAGCGGCTCAGGATCGTCAAAAGAGCTACGCTGACAAAAAGCGAAGACCGATGACATTTGAAGTTAGGGATTCGGTTTTTGCTTAAAGTCTCGCCGTGGAAGGAACATATAAGATTTGGTAAAAGGGGAAAGTTGAGTCCAAGGTTTATTGGACCGTTTAAAGTTCTTCAGAGGATTGGGAACCAAGCTTACAAGCTCGAACTACCAGAAGAACTGAATGGAATTCACAACACTTTTCATGTGTGTTATTTGAGAAAGTTCACGGGAGAAGTTCCCGATATAATTCCAATTTCCGAATTGAGAATCGATGAGAACAAAAGGTTGATTGAAGAACTAGAGGCAATTGTTGACCGAAAGACTAAGAAGTTGCGACGCAAGATGGTCGAGTTAGTGCTTGTCCGATGGAAACACACGAATGGGCCGAATCTCACCTGGGAGACGGAGAGTGACATGAGGAGTTGCTATCCGCATTTGTTTGTTGATGTGTGATTCCGGGGACGGGATCATTCTAAGGTGGAGAGAATTGTAACGTCTGTGTTTCCAGGCTTGCCATTTTTAGCAATGTAATGGTCTAGGTTAACCTTTGTAACCCGTTTTGAAATAATAAGATTGTATTATTTGAGTATTATGTGTTTTGTGCTTAATTGCTTAATTATGTGGTTTGATTAATTAAGAATAAAAATAAGCGTCAAAATTTAAGTGTATAATAAACTTGATATCTTTAGATAATGTTGTAGTAGTTGAAACAAGGTTTCCGAAGATATAAAGAATGCCGAAATCCGAGTTATAACGAGGAAGTTATGACCTGTCGAAGTTTCGCGACAAAACCGGCAACACTGAATGACGTAAAAAGTGAAATTTACGTTAGAGCGATATTTAGCCTTAGTGATCTAAACGAGAATCGAAGATCTCGTTGTTAGTATCACAGCGATAGAAAGTTAGGCGAGAACGGACGTCAAACGAAGAAGTTATGAATTTATAAATAAATTTTCTATCCCGGCCTATTAAAAATAAATAATAAAAATAAATTCAAAATTAGCCGACGGTGTCTAAACGAAAGTTGTAGAGCGTAGTCTCACCTTCGCGTGGATATAAAGAACGTCGAAAACGGAGTTCGTATGAAGGAGATATGAATTTTTGAAGTTTAATAAATATTTAATATTTATTTTAATTTAACATCCGATATTATCCGAAGAGAGATCAGCTGGTCCGTCCGAAGTACGCACCGCGTACTGCTGTACACCCCGCGTACAACGTAGGGCACTCGAGTTCTACGGAGTAGTGAGTCGTATGCTATGACGTAGATGGACCGATGACGTAAGCGCTGACGACCACCGAGGCGTACGCCCCGCGTAGCCTCGTATGCCCCGTGTACGTGCGAGGGTTCAACACCTATAAAAGGAGATCTGAAGCAACCTTAGTTCCTTTACAAATTCCATCCTTCTCTCTAGTCTTTTGCCATGTTTTGCGTGCCGTTTGTACCCCGAAGTCCCGGTAATATTCCCGAGTCCCGAAGCGAGTCCCGAGATCCCGAAGATCCCGAGAAGTGCGGTTTCCGAGCCGAAGCTCTGCCTGCGAGAAGTTCGATTTTCGTAGAGATCTTCCAGATCTGCTGAGGATTACGACTTCTGCAAGCCGTAGTGCTGTCCGATCATCTTCTGATCAAGTGAATGTATACTACCTTTCATAAACGCACTAATAATACAAGTATGGTTTGAGTGTATTAAGTTTATCGTCGTTTATACGTGCGAAGGCGTTGTTACTTTCTCCTAACATATAACTATGAAGTATTTTATACGAGATACGTGTTATGTGTATATTTTGTTGTTATGTGTGTGAATGTATATTCACGTTCTTCTATCTTACATATATGATTATTTCTATATGAAATACGTGTTATGTGTGTGTGCCTCATCTGTTATATAGAAAATGTATTGATCAAGCATGCTATACAGGTTTTGAAAATATGTATCAAATGTATGTTTTTATCTACTAATATGTTGGGTAGAACATGGGTAGATAGTTGGTGTGTAATAAACAGATGAGAGGCCTCGTTGTTGTTTTGATCCAGTCATCTAGCGGAATTTAGATGACGACCACGGACTTTTCTAGACAGTCCAGTGGAACGCTATCAGGCTCATAACCTGTAGGTATTAATGAACTTGGGTGTTCATTCGCTGTATTCCATCCCCCTCATGGTTGCCTTATTTGACTTATATTGCTGAGGAAACCCCGCAGCATGTGTTGTCACCCCGATGAAAATATTCTTAGATTAGGTCCCTTGTGTTAGTTATTTTAGGGACATAAAGTGAGAATAACGGGAATAGGTAACTGGGTTATTGTTGGTTGATAATAATTAATTTAATTATTTATTGTGGGTTGAAAACCCTATATGCTCACCAGGCTCCCAAGCCTGACCCAATCAATTTTATTTGTATTACAGGAAGTGGCGCAAGGGCGTAAGACGGATGAACCATCAAGTTGTTTTGTTTACAAGTCTGTATATGTAAATATTTGTTGAATGACTTGTAATGTTATCGTTTATGCTTATTGGTCTATATCGGAACATGACACCCCGAGTTTTGATTATATAATGAAAAATACATTTCTTTTATGAAATGCTTTGGTAAACATTGTTTTATCATGTTTTGTTTTTGGGAACAAATTCCGCAACTCTTTCAAATCAAAAGGATTTACTCTGAAAATATTTAAAAGCATAAATGAAAATCGGTCTTTTCTGGCCGAGATTTTGGGGATGTCACACAACGTTCATGAGTGCTTATGAATATGATTTGAGCATTGGATTAAACCCACGCTCACTTGGATCACTTCATGGATTTTATCACAAGTGATTGGTGAGACGATAATATCTTATATTCTTGAAACCGAGATGTGTGAGTTGTATCTTGCAAATCGGTTGCACATTCATAATATGTAAACACACTAGTAATTTGGTGTCATAAAACATATTGTTGTGTGTGATTCGGTGAGTGAGTGCAAGCGAGCATTGAATCAAAGTTTATGCGTTCATTTTATCCAAAGTAGTATAAAAGCGATATCTTTGGGCCCCTCGATGATTTAGTGATGACAAACGTAAATACTCGGTCGGGCTAGGGCTAATTGGATTTGTTCAATTAGTCAGTCGTCATAAATCGGAAGTCGAGAAATGGTACAGAGAGAATGATTAGAAATCATATCTTACGATATCTAGAATGGAGGAATATATGATCCCTTATCTAAAGGACACGCGTATCTGATAGGATCAGAGTTGACAACGGCTTTGGAAAGCTACGATTGCAGATCAGGATCTGAAGTCATACGCATAATAGTTATTAGACTTATCCAAGTAGGAGACTGTTGGATTAGTGTCTAAGTCCATAACTATTTTGGTATGTACTTGACCCGATGGTGCATGGTCCTTTTGGGTTGCCTTCACCAAAGCAACTTGATAGGATGAATTATGGAGAGAAAGGATTAATTTTGATTTATTAATATATTATGAGAATAACATATTAAAGGAGAAATCATATTGTTTAATTAATATTAGTCAAGAATTAATAAGAATTAAGTTTGTGGCTAAAAGAGATTAATTAAACTTAAGGGACTGGAATTGTAATTATAAGATAATTGCAATTGGGCTATGGATTACCTTATAATATAAGGTTGGACGAATTCTATGGGGAAACCCATTAGAAATCGTCCAAGGCCTTTAAGGAAAGGATTCCATGGGTTTCTTAAGGCTTAAGCATCCAAATTAGGGTTTCCTTGTTAGATAACCCTAATAGCCTCACTATATATAGAACCCTTATGCTTCAAAAACATGGTGAACTAGTTCTCTAGGGTTTTGGACGATTTTGGGCAGCCTCCTTCTCTTCTCCTCTTCATCCTCTTGCTCTTGGTGTTTGTGAACCATTAGAGGAGTGACATTTGTGACTCTAAGCTTTCTAAAGTCATTACAAGAAGGAATTGTGATTGTTATTGCTACATAACAATTAAAGTATAATCTAAACCCTAATTTATATGTTATATTGATTGTCAAATACTAGATCTAGGGTTTATAGTCTTGGATGAATTGCATGTACAATAGAGAAACCTAGATCCAAGCATTAGGGTTTGTATGAGCACATAGGATGTTCTTATGGCCAAAACCCATCAGAAGGATCTTATAAGTATCATTCAAACCCATGAGTAACTGAATTATGCTTTGATCGTTATGGTACTTAATAATATCTGATGCAACAACACAAGAACAAGCAGGAATACTTTGAAAAGTGTGAAGTTTATCCCATATTTTACTAAGTTTGGTGAAATAAGTCGAGTAGTTATCTGCGGAGAGAGAGAGAGAGAGAGAGAGAGAGAGAGAGGGGGGGGGGAGAGTACAATTATTGTTGAATATGAAAAATGAGTGTACCATCATCTGGTTTATATCGATTATAATTATCTTTCCAGATGTCATGAGCAGTTGGTAAAACTATTAAACTCTCGACAATGTTGTGATGTAAGGAGTTCAATAAACAGCTTATAACCATGGTTTTAACCCTTGACCAATTAAGAATAAGAGGAGAATCATCAAGTGCTTTGGAGAACTTTCATCAACAAAAAGTTAGTTTATTCTTTATAGAGAGTGTGATGATCATGGATCGCTTACATGCGGAAAATCCAATACCTGTGAAGATGTTTGAAACATGAGAAGTATTTGGATTTTCATATGATCCAACATAAAATGGATTGGGACATATCAATGACACTTGATTTAGTAGATGAAATCGAATTATCAGATGTTCCAAACATGATTTCAAGAAATTGAAAGAGAATGAAGAAAGACAAAACTACAAAAATGGTACATATGGTTTCTCATTTTATGTAGTTAAGGTCCAAACCTTTGAAAAGTTGTAGATTTAGTCCTTTTGAACACGTTTTGATGTCATTTTGGTCCCTCTTCCGTTAAATTTAACAGCTTGACCGTTAACTTTATAAAAAGGACTATTTTACCCTCAATGATCATTTCTATAACCAAACTACAAGGACCATTTCTACGTATCTTCTTTTTATAATTTTATTGATTTATTATATATTAATAAATGTTATTTTTAATGTATAGTATTTATATATTAATAAATATTGTTAATTAGATTAGTAATTTCTTTTAATTAAAATTTTTAATTTCTTTGTTATCGAACATTTTAATTGGATTATTATATATGAATAAATATTATTTTTAGTATATAGTATTTATACATTAATAAATATTATTATGTTCGATTGTTAATTTATTTTAGTTAATTTTCTTTACTAGAGTAATTCTTTTTATTAGATTATTATATAATAATAAATATCCTTTTTAATTTATAAAATTTATATATTGATAAATATAACATTATCAGATTATTAATTTCTTTTGGTTAAAATTTTTAGCTCTTTTTTTGTATTAATTCTTTTTTAATGGAATATTATTTTTAATTTTTTATTTTTTATATAATAAATATTATTTTGCTGGATTATTAGTTTATTAGTTTATTTTTAAGATACAGTTAATTCTTTTTAATTTTATTAGTTCTACCACAAAGTCATAAGAATACGCAAAAGCATTGCCTCTCATCATCGGAGGTTGGATAGAAACTCATCAAAATTTTCCAACCAATGATGACGGTAGTCACCTGCGATAACACCACTACAATCACCCGATCACAACCACCACTTTTAATGTTTATAGAGTTTGTTTCATATTGTGTGGTATATGGAGGATTCCAGCAGATTGTGGAAAGATTATCATAGGTAGCCACGATAAATGTTGGGTGTAAAAAGTTCGTAGGGTTTACGTCGGACATCGATAAAGGTTTTTTTTTTCAGTGAACTAGACGCTTTTCGTTGATGAACAGGTGGCGCTTTTGCGTATTCCGACAGCTTTGAGGTGGAACTAATAAAGTTAAAAAGAATTAATAGCATACATTAAAAATAATCTAATAAACTGATAATCCAATAAAATAATATTTATTATATAAAAAGTAATAAATTAAAAATAATATTTCAATAAAACAGAAATAATCCATATAAAGGAGTTAAAAAATTAACAAAAAGAAATTTATAATCCGATAATGCTATATTTATTAAGATATAAATATTATAAATTAAAAATAATATTTATAAATATATAATAATCCAATAAAAAGAATTACTCCGATAAACAAAATTAACTAAAATAAATTAATAATCTAATATAACAATATTTTTTAATATATAAATATTATATATTAAAATAATATTTAATTTATATAATAATCCAATTAATATATCCAATAACAATGAACTTCAAAAAAAATTTAATTAAAAGAAATTAATAATCTAATTAAATAATATTTATTAATATATAAATAGTATATATATTAAAATAACGTTTATTAATATATAATAATTCAAAAAAGTAAAAAGAAGATATATGGAAATGGTCATTGTAGTTTGGCTTCAGAAAGGGTTCCTATGGGAAAATAGTTATTTTATAAAAGTTAACAATCATTCTGTTAAAGTTAACCGAAAGTTCAAAACCACAACAAAACTTGTTACAAATGACCAAATTACAAATTTTCAAAGTTTAGAGATTAACCATATAAAATGAGAAACCACAGGATTTGTCACGATGAAATGATGATGAACATGAACAGATAATGATCAACTTGAAAAAAAAAAAAATTTGGATGGAATAAAAAATCTGATACTAGCATGTAAAGATAGTGAAATGATTAAGAGAAAAACCAAATTCTTCATTGATTGATTACTGAATCTCATATTACAGGCTAGCATATATACACATTAATCAATTATCTAACTGATTAATTAATACAAATGACTAAAAAATCCCTAGTTTTAACTAACTCGTAACAAACTTGTGTAATCCACCATTAATAACTACTTATCGATCACTTTAACAATTTGACCATACCTCAACTTATGTTTAAGTTTGGTAACAACCCATGACCATTTTTGACACTGAGTCAACTAAAAAAAATAGCTTTTAAAACATTATCTGTAACACTACAAATGTTCAAATTCTACAAAAATAAACTTAAATGATTAAATCCATTAAAATGAATTTCGATATATTTTGGTAAAATAAATTATATTGATATTTAGCAACTTTTTTTTTTTTTACATTTTTATTAGGGAAATTAACTAAACTAACGAACAATATTAATATATATATTCATTTTATGGAATTCGAAAAATAATCAATATTTGTGGAACGCAACATTTCAGACTAGTACATGTCGTTCCGAAGTGGGTGAGGGTTGGTTAGATATGACATAATTATACTTCAGAATTTGACATCATAATTCTAGACTAAAAAAGTTGATTCCGAAATACAGTTCAAAATACACACTCGTTCTATAATAAAAATAAGTAAGGTATTTATAGTGTCATTATTGCTTAATTGCTTATATTTGAACCAAAGAATTTATATTTCTATCAGTTATATGATTATTGTAGTAGTTTTGAGCTCAAATATATCATCCAACTTTCCATAAACTGTATTTCCTACAAAATAGTCAAAAATCAGAAAAATAACCTTAATAGCCATATATTTCGCTCGCCACCATCTGCAAAAATTCTATGTGGCCTACGAAAATCCCGGTGGCCTATGAAAATTTAGGATGTGAATATCCAATTTTTTTGAACTTTAAACTTTCATAACTGGTTCATATGAAGTTTCTTTCTAATGAAGATGTTTTTATTGTGTTCTTTGTAACAATGGTTATTTAATGAAAACCACACTCCTAATTTTGATATTGAAATATGAAAGAAAAAAAAAAACCAACTTTGATCCTTCATAAATTCTGCATACCACCTCCGTTGGAATTGAATTTTTCCAATATGGTCTTTATAAAAAGGCCTCCAAATCAGTAATCATAATATTTTTGTTAGATATATCATTAGTAGATATTATATTAGTGGATAACATTTAACATTACAATACTAGTGTAACCCATATAATATTACACATATACTTAAGACATGAATTCACTCCCTCTTATGTCTCAAATCATGAAAATACACTCACGAATTCAATCCTATAACGGTTGAAAATGGACGGCATCAAAGTATTATCCATGCAAGTTTTGCAAACCAAAAGGACCATTTATGTCAAAACAAATTACCGAGGACTGAGTTTGGAACATTTGATAACCACAATGATCATTTATGCAGTTTTGTGTAAGCAAAAATTCTATATTAATAAAATATTTCATACAACATTTTTTATATTAATTTAAAACTAGTTATGTAATGTTCAAATACATAATTTAATAATATAAATATAAAGTTCGTGTTTTTTATTAACTTTTATAAGACTTTTTTAAAACGGATTACATACAAAAAGATCCACAACTTTATTCTCAGGTCTATACATTTCATCTCCAATAAAACATGATCAATCGACATTTGATTGCGGAGATCTATCTATAAAACTTCTAATAATACTGCTAAATGAAATACAAATCTACTCTTTCTTTTATAACTCTATGTTGGGTTCATGTGTGTTGCGTTATTAGGCTTATTCTTTTGTGTTTATTTTGAGTTCTGAATTGGGTCTGTCCATCTGTGTTTATTTCTTTTAGGGTTTTAGTACTTAAAGGTGCATGCATGCATCCTTGATGATTATCGCTTTCATTTATTATTTTGATTAATGTACTACAAACCCTAGTACGCCTCTACAGTGGAAGTTCTTCGTCGAGCTCTGATGAGGCGTGACTATTCTTGAATTATTAAGCTATATTTTGATTCTGTCTTGTGTTCTCAATATTTATTTGTTTGATTTGTTGGTCAACATTTTGAAGATCTAATCGATATAAGAGTTTTGAACTCTTCAATTGGTATAAGAGCAGGAGACTGTGTAATACATACACATCTCTTCTGTTAAAGGAGATCTTAGGGTTTTTCCACTTTGATCGATATTGTCATCAGCTATAGACGTAGTTCCTTAATTATTGATCTTACCCTAACATTATTTACAAGTCTGATCTTAAACAGGTTTTTAAACAAACATCATCATGTCCTTGGAAGATTCTCAGACAAACCTAATCAATATCTCCAACAATATAGGATCGACGACAAGGATTCCTATATTATACACTCAAGATTATGAGGTCTGGACGCATCATTTTGAAGTCTACGTGATTGGTTCAGAAGACAATGGACGCTTGATCTGTGAGGCGATTACTGTAGGTCCATTCGCTCACTCAAGTACTTTAAGAATTGTTAAAACCTAAAAGGAGTACAATCAACTTGTCAATGATGTAAAAGATATACCCCAAGATGAAAGGGAAAAGTTTCATTCCAACATCAAAGCTTTAAGGATGATAAGTTTCGCCTTATAGTCGGATACATTTCGATTGGTAAGCTCATGCACAACGGCGAAAGAAATATGGGATAGGTTGAAGGAACTGTATTCTACAGATGAAGATCTTGAGCATTCAATTCAAACTTTTTGCTCCCTGAATTTGGTGACTTCAAGCAGAAACCCGAAGAGAAGCTTATTCAAGCCTTGGATCACTTTAATCATCTTCTTAGTAAGATGATAAAGCATGGGATTGAAAGGAAAGTCATTGAATAGAACGTCACATTTATGAATGGCCTTAGACACGAATGGATGGCTGTGGTGTCTACTGAAAGGAACAATAACAATTCAAGGCTTATTCTCTGGCAAAACTGGTGGGAATATTAAAGTCACATGAGAGTGCAGTCACCAAAGAAACGAATGTAGTTTCTGGGATGGGGTCCTTAACTCTAATCTCCAAAGGAAAGAATGCTACTGAAGAAGAAGAAGATTTACATATTTTTGAATATGATCTAACAAGTGAATATTATGCTTTGATGGTGTCATATCTTAAGAAGTTCATCAGAAGAAGGTTCCCAACTAATAAGAATCATAACTGGCAGGGAAGCTATAGTGCAGAGAAAGCGAAGGAGGAACCGAAAAATGTCTCTCGGTTCGAAGAACCAAAGAAGGAAGCGAAATTTGGTGGTGACTCAGGTTTTAATTGTCACTACTGTGGAGGCAAGAATCACTTTGCTAAATATTGTATGGTGAGAAAGACATCAGAAAAGAATGACGATGAAGCAAACCTCATACGATGATTGGAGGAAATCAAGAAGAAGAAAGTTGGATCTAATAACACTATGAATGTTCTTATTGTGCAGGGAAATAATGTTGATGATGAATTCGGAGGTGTTGAAGTTTGGTCTACAGTCTCTAAAGATGAAGAAGTAACGAAGCCTACTCATTGCAGGGCTTTGTTGGTGAAAGAGGAGAATGTTACAGGAAAATGTCTAATGGTGACTTATGGGGTGTCACAAATGAGAGGCTATACCATGATGGGGGTCCACACGAAGCGAAAGAGCGATAAGACATGTGTTCTGCAGCAAAACCTGTCAGTGAGCAGATCAATGAATGTGATAAGTTGATCAAGAAGGTACAATCTATTCTTGTTTCTTTGCATATCCCCATCACAAACTATGAAAAAGAACTTAATGGATTAAAATCTAAATTTTCCAGTATAAGTGGTAGTTTAACTCAAACCCGCGTCAGACCCTCTAACCTAACTTATCAAATCAGCAGGAAATCATCGAAGACTAAGGAGAGGTGTATGTGGATTGAGAAAAAGGAGAAGGAGTTGATTAGGTCTAGGGATGAAACAATTTATTTGCAAAGATATAATTTAAAGCTTTTAAAACAGCTGAATGTTTTTTGTTTAATTGCTAAACGATTATATTCCAACATTACTCAATTGCATCTTGATTGTGATATAGGAAAGAAGATACATCATATGATTTTACCCTTCCTTGAGTTAAAGGAGGATGAAATCGATGCCGATAACTGTGAAAACATTGTTTCTTCTGATGATATATCTCCAGCTTCCAAAATTGGTCTTGACAAAATAGAGTCCTTCATAAAGTCAAAAGGCCATAAGGACATGCTGAAAAATTTGTTGGATGAAAATGAAAAACTGAAAATCAAAACCGAAATTGTTCAAAGATTTGACTCTTTGAATACCAAATTGAGTTCAGAAAACAAAATTGATGTTGAAAACACTTCTGAATTCAATGAGGATGATGATTTGAGTGAAATATCTATAGAAGATGAGGTAGACTGCTCCGAATTTGTCAAGAGCGAACCTAAAACCCACAAAAATCTTATTGCAGAAAATTTTGTTGAGTTCGCTCGTTTGTCCAAAAACAATACTAAAGTCCTCAAGGAAAAGGTTGTGGTATATCAAAAGGTCCAAACAACTCCTAATCAAGTTTATATAGTTAAGGGAGTTACTCAGCAACAGACAGTCGAACTGACAACGTTAGTAGAAGAAGACAATGCTGATGGCTGTGATGAGTTCTTCTGGTTAGCACCGATTGATAACACCAATAAAACAGAAGGTCTATCTACCAAAACAACATGGAGGGTAAAGGGTATGTATGTGGCAGAACCACTCAATGAACCTACACGATTCGATGTACCAAGCACAAGTGGTACCAAAACTACTTCAGACAAACTGGTCAGGGCATCAAGCGAAATCCCTTCACTAAAGAGCAAAACTCATGCTCCAAGACCGAAGCAAAAGGCCAACATCCACAAAACTCCAAAGCAGGTGTTGGAGAGAAAGCATCAATGAAATTTAAGATCCAAGAAGAATCTCACTGAAAGAAAACAGTTTTGGCGGTCTCAAAACCCTAATTACGTTCGATATGAAAAGACTTTTATGTCAAAGGAAGAAGCAAAACCAAACTCAGCTTCTCTTGTTCACCACAATGAAGAGAACCGAAAGAAGAGTTTCAGTCATCAAAATCTAGACAACCAAAAGAAGAGTTTCGGTCATCGAAATCTAGACAACCGAAAGCAGAGTTTCGCTCCTCAATGTCCAGACAAACGAAAGAAGAGTTTCGTTCCTCAAAATCAAGACAAACGAAAATAGATTTTTGGTCCACAAACGAATAGCAACTGAAAGGATGGTTTCGGTCCGAGATCAACCAATAAGAGGAACCGAAGGGAAAGTAGTTTTAGCTCTTAACCAAGTAAGAGTCATGATCAAAAGTTTGAGTTTGCTCCTAAGTCTCATCTTTTTCATTTTCACTATCACTCAAAGAATGATAGAAAGGGAAAAGAAAAGCTCTTTCCTGAGAACAAACATAAGACTACGTTTACACCCAAACTAGAGAACCGAAAATCTACCAAAGTCAAATTCACAGATCTAAAAGTTGACCTAAAATACTCAAATCTAATAAAATCAAAGTTTTCACCATATAAAGAAAAGATGAAACAACATTAATAAAAAGAATCTTTTTAGTTGATTTTTCTCTTATCATTCCATGTCTTGTAAAAGGCTCACAAGGACCCAAGAAACTTTGGGTTGCTAAATCTACTTAAAATTTGTAGGTTATACATGATGAGCAGTTTGACGATGAATGGTACATGGACAGTGGCTGCTCGCATCACATGATAGGAAGAAAGGAAGAGCTGAGGGAATTTCAGTCTCTTTAAGATGGTGGAAGTGTAAAATATGGTAATTATTCTTTTGGCACAATCAAGGGTTATGGTATGATCACCAATAGTGATTTCTCAATACGAAAAGTGGCGTACCTAGAATGTTTACAACACAACCTTATTAGTGTTTCTCAATTAGTGGTTGGCACCAGGTTAAAAGTATCGTTCGATGACGATGACTCCGAGATTATTGAAAAGAAGACTAACAATATTCTGCTGAAATCGAAGCGAAAAGGAGAGATGTACCCTATGAATCTCAATCCCATACGAGGAAAAGCAGTTGTTTTCTTGCTAACGAAAGGTCACTCAAGTGAAATCTAGCTTTGGCACCGAAGACCCTCATGTCTTAATTTCAAAGGCATTAACAAGCTAGTTCTTGGGGATCATGTTCGACGTCTTCCTGTTATGAAGTTTGATAAAGAACACTTATGTGATACCTGTGAAATGGGAAAACAAAGTCAACAAAGTCTTCCTTCTCGAGTCAATACAAATATAATTGAACCATTAGAATTATTTCATGTTGATCTATGTGGTCTATCCTCAATCGAAAGCATTGGTGGTAATAGGTATATACTTGTAATAGTTGATGACTTCTGTCGGTTTACCTGGGTGTTCTTTTTGAGACAGAAATATGAAGCGACTCCCAATCTTAGTCTCTTTATCAAGCAGGTAGAAGTTCAACTGCGAAAGATAGTTCGAGATATCAGAAGCGACAACGGGTTGGAGTTTAAAAACAGAGACTTTGAAGATTTTCTTGCAGAAAAGGGGACCACTCACAACTTCTCGGCTCCATATACTCGACAACAAAATGGAATCGTCGAGAGGCGAAATCGATCTTTATGTGAAGCCGCCCGGACCATGCTTTGCTTCGCTTCTCTACCTCTATATTTCTGGGTTGATGCCATTGCTGCTGCTTGCTAAACACAAAACAGATCTTATCTTAACAAACTATTCTCCATCATTCCTTATGAGATTTTGAACAACTGAAAGCCTAATGTAAAGTTTTTCCATGTGTTCGGTTCAAGATGCTTTATCTCCAATTCAAAGGAGAACCAAAACAAGTTTGATGTTAAATCAGATGAAGGAATTTTCCTGGGTTATTCCTTAACCTCCACAGCATATAGGGTTTTGAACAAGCGTTCAAAGAAAATTGAAGAGACCTATTATGTCACCTTCGATGATAACTATGTCAAGAAACTGACGACAACCGAAGGTTCTGTGGAGGAAATATTTCCAAGATCTGCTCAAGTTATAGTGCTAATTTGAAATCTCTTTGAGCAATACATGCTGCTATTTGACGAACCAGAAAAGGCTATTCACTTTGAATCCTAAGCTGCAGACAACAAGGTTGAAAACCTGAAGAAGATAATCGATGAGGCAGGAAAGAAAATGGCAGAGGAACAACTGACAGCAACCGAATAGTTTGACTTAAGCGAACCTCCAAAAATCAGTTCTTATGTTCATGGGAAGGGTTCATCTTCTCCAAATAACCAAGATACACCATTCCAGGGGGAGATTCGATCTGAAAGTCTAGTCCAAAAAAAGAATTCTGAGCCTGAAGCTGAAGAAGTATCATCATTCGAGGGGTAGAACACAAATACATACGATGATGATACTTAGTCAGAATTCAAAGAAGAAGTGAATGCTGAGCTGGATCGTTCATATGATCCTAATTACCCTCCTCTCACCAAATGGACCAAAGATCATCCACAAACACAAATTATTGGAGATTCAACAAAAAGGGTACTCACACGATCACAACTGAAAGTGAAACAAACTGCACTATTCTCGAAAGTGGAATTTTGTATGTTCAATTTGTTTGTCTCAAAGGTTGAACCAAAGACAATCAACACTGCACTTGATCATTCTGATTGGGTATAGGCGATGCAGGCAGAACTCAATGAGTTTGAACAAAACAAAGTGTGGAGACTAATTCCAACACCAAAGGACGCTTCTGTTGGTAGACTAAAGTGGGTTTTTAGTAACAAGATGGATAAGGAAGGAAATGTGATGCGCAACAAGGCAAGATTAGTTGTGAAAGGTTACTATCAAGAAGAATGCATAGATTACGAAGAGACCTTCGCTCCAGTAGCAAGGCTTGAATCAATTCGTATTTTTCTGACCTATGTTGCACACAAGAATTTGAAGTATACCAAATAGATGTGAAGTGTGCCTTCTTAAATGGATAACTGGAAGAGACGGTGTCTGTTAAGCAACCATTGGGTTTCGTGAACGAGAAGCATCCAGATCACTACTATATTATGGACAAGGTGGTTTATGGTCTCAAGCAAGCACCAAGGGCATGGTATGAAACTCTAACTAGATTTCTCAAAATGTCAAATTTTAAACAAGCTTTGGTTGACCCAACCTTCTTTCATAAGATAGAGGGTGACAATCTTATGATCATTCAAATTTATGTTAATGATATCATCTTCGGTTCCACAAATCCTGACTTAATAGCTAAGTTTAGGAAGCTGATGGAAACTAAATTTGAAATGAGCTCAATGGGTCCTATTAACTTTTTCCTTGGCTTTAATGTTATACAGGGACCCGAAGGTATTTTCATTAATCAAGAGGCCTACACAAAAACCTTGCTTTCCAAGTTTGGAATGATGGTAGATTCAAAAGTAAAGATTCCTATGACATTTGGCACGAAGTTGACACCTTCTTTGGACAAACCGGCTGTTGACATGACCCTTTATCGTCAGATGATAGGGTCCCTAATGTGTCCAACAGCAGGTCGACCAGACATAATGTTTTCTGTTTGCTATTGTGCTAGGTTTCAAGCTAATCCACATGAACCTCACCTACAGGCTGTGAAAAATATCTTTTGATATTTGAAGTGAACCTCCTCTCTCAGTCTATGGTACCCAGCCAAGTCAGGGTTCTTTATCCAAGATTTCTCAGATGTTGATCTCGGAGGATGTGGGCTGGGCCGAAATACTACCATAGGATGATGCCAATTTCTTGATGGGAAACTTGTTAGTTGGAAGTCCAAGAAGCAAACATGTGTGTGTTTTTCCACAGCCGAAGCTGAGTACATCGCAACAACATCCTATACGTCACAAGTCATTTGGATATAAAGCCAGCTTAGAGATTACGACCTGAGTATGAAGACGATTCCTCTCTACTGTGACTCAGAAAGTGTGATAAGGATTTGTCACAATCCAATGCAACACGCAAAGAATAAACATATTGCACTAAGATGTCATTTCATCAAGGATCGTGCTGAAGGTGGCAATGTGGAAGTTCAATTTGTTCGGTCCTCTGATCAATTGGCTGACATCTTTACTAAGGCTTTACTAGAAGTAATTTTTAATAGAATATTACAAGGCTTGGGAATGATGGAAGCAGAGTCGGTACCAAAAACCCTTACATCTCTCTAAAAACTAAACAAGCAAAATAGAGCATTGGATCGGTCTATTTCGGTTCCGGAATTTTAGGGAACTGAAATGAACCGAACGCTCGGTCTATTTCGGCTCTGGAATTTTAGGGAATAAAATGAACCGATCACTTGGTCTATTTTGCTTCATCTTTTCTAAGGTCAAGTTTCGGTTGTATATCTTGTAAGTCATGATTAGTCTTTTTGCTTGCCTCTCTTTCTCTCTTTTTTTATTCTTTTTCTGAAATACCAAAAATACAAAAACATTTTTATTTATGTTTTTATTCTTTTTCAGAAATACCTAAAATACAAAAATATTTTATTTTTGTTTTTATTCTTTTTAAGAAATTCCAAAAATACAAAAATATTTTATTTTCTTTTTTTTAGAAATAACAAAAAATACAAAACTATTTTCTTCTTGTATCTCGTGTGGATTATTTCTTTCCTAGGTCTCAGGAACAACGAAGGTACATGCTTTGGAACGAGAGCATGTATAATATTCTTATCGTTAAACTAGTGGCGTGTTCGTAGAAGCAAACTGCTGCATGTAGACTGAAGCCTCCAAGACTTTGAGTGAAGCGTTAATGATTTGATCCTTACCAATCGTTTCTTCCCAATTAGGCTGCTAAACTCACTCAAGTCAAGAGCTACCTTACTCTTCTTATATAAGTCAAGAGTTTTCTGTTTTGTCATATTTATATTGTAGAGGTACTTTCGGTTCTTTAACCACCTCCTCTACTTTCTCCATTACGTTTCATCCCACCAACATAACCCTGGAGACTCTTAGCATTACCACTAAGGTTTGTGGTTACACAAAATCTATGTTAATGATCTTAGCTACGTACACCACGTGCTAAGTGAGACCTAAAATCCAACACCAACAATGAATTGACGGAGAATATTTACTATTCAAGCTCTTACTTGTTACCCTACGAAATCTCACTTTATTTTTGAGTGATCTTTATGAACTTGTTCAACACCAAGGCATTTCTACCCAAAAGATCCAGTTTTGGTTGTGTTTTTCAGATTTAAAATTAATATCCTATCACTTAATACTATTTCCTACCTACTTGTTCAACAGACCTCATTGGTCTCACAAGTACTTCACCCAACTTTCGGTCTTATTGTGAGTATCGAAGTTTGGTTGAAGGTAACCTACCCTTTAAAGCCATATTTGAAAAGAAGCCTTTCAATGTTTCTTGTCAAACATTTGATCGTATTTTTTCGGGGTACCACACAAGCACTTCAAGTCTCTCTTGACTTTGAAAGAAGAGATTTGTGCCTAGAATCTTTTGATTCGTCTCTTGATAAGACATTACTCACATCTCAAACACACTTTTATTTATTTATTTTCTTTTGCCACACTCTGCCACGAGAATTCATGCGATTTTCCCAAGTCTGGTTCGATTTTCTAATGGAAATTTTCCGGATCTCTAATTCGGAGTGAAATGATGAGTCATCAATGAATTTAAAATAAAATTCCCAATTGGAGAGGCGGTAACTGGATAAGAATTTAATCCTAGTCATGGGGTAAAATTTGGGCGCGTGAATTTGAAACGTCAACAATCACTCATGCTGTCTGACAGCTTTTTGGGGAACAGTTGTCAATCCCCACTTTTTATGGTGACTTTTCTTAGATTTAGTCATGATTATCCCATATTTTCCTCTCTCCAGGAAATGGTATAAAAGGTTTTTCATCTTCAAGGGGTATCTTTACCACCTCCAAATTCTCTCAGACTATACCAACGACTTATCTTTCTCTACTGTTCATCATCTTCTTGTGAACCAACAATGGCGGATTCTTCATCAGTTTAAGATCAAACGGCTTCCTCCACACTACTGATGATCAAGCCCAATTAGAATCTTATTATCGATCTTGATCCTCATCTCTATGATGCCTACATGCTCCAGGTGGTTGAATGCCTTAAATATTCACCACTCATCATGGGATTGATGAAATATGAAACAGTGCTAATGTCCCTACTATCTGAAGTCTACACTACAACAATGCACGACAAGAAATAGGAGAGGATTATCTTCGAGACATTTAATCACAAGACCTTTGTGTCTAAGGTCAGGTTTTCTTCTCTGCTACGGCTTCCTTATGAAGAAACAATGCTGAACCTTGATTCAATTACTATGTCACCTCTTTTCTCGATGTTCTATGATCTTGTCTACACGGATATTTTGACCACAGTCACCAAGTTCAAAAATTCATGCCTTCGTCCTCAATGGAATGGTCTTTTTACTCTTCTTGTCAAAAGTTTCGCTGTAATGTCCAAAAATTTTCAACCAATTTAAACTTTTCAAAAAAAAACCCCAATTTCATTAATTCATTACAAAAGGTTGTCAATACATTTATTATCAGAGTATTCCCAGAACCATATCATAATACAAGAACATGAGGAGCGGTACGATCATGCCTTCGCCTTGCCAAGGTCTCCTGAAGTACCTGAAACATTAAACCACAACTGTATGCCCAAAAGCATTGTGAGATACACCCAAAATACCAACCACATATACCATACACCTGGTCCACCCTCCGAGTCTAGCCATATCCATCAAGTCTGCAGTGTGGTTGGCCTGTCCAAACCAGGCCTTCAACCCACCTGGTCCACTCTCTGAGTCTATAGTATGACTGGTCCGCCCGCACCGGGCCTTCAGGCGGCCTGGTCCACTCTCCGAGCCTCGACACGTTTGGTCCGCCCTCATGGCGCCTACATCCTATCCGGACCGCTCGCTAGGCCTTCGGAATATCCAATCCGCCCTGGGTATGTTGGTCTACAGCACAAAGCAGGACCCGCCTCAACCCAACCCCAATGAACCAACCTTGTGCACATAAACATATAACCATATAAAAATTAATAATCAATCAACCGATCTAGCAGATCACATACACAACATACTCTAACCAGGATACCGAGCTAACCGGTCACTAAGATAGCATCATCCCCTATATACCAGGATTCCGACCTTAACTAGGTCTCTAACATATACCATCCTAGCTACCAGGATGCAAGCATATAGCAAAGCAATAATATAGCAAATAACAACTACCTGGATTTCCATCCGATAAAGGGCCGACCTTGGTGCCTTAGACCCTGTCGATATAGTGAGGATAACTCACCTCGCAACTGCTGACTGAAAAGATAGGATGACGTTGCTCCAACCTCCGACATGAACTCCACCACTGATTGACACCAAAAGACTAAACTCAATAAATACCAATAATTACCAAAATACCCTTGGAAGTTAACTGGTCAACTCTTGGTCAAAGTCAAAGTCCTCGGTCAAAGTCAACCAGCTTGACCGACTCCACTCACCGAGTCAACCCGCTGAATCATCGAGTCCCTTTACTCAAAAACTCCCAATCCACTACTCAACTCGTCGAGTATCCCCAAGACTCGCCGAGTCCAACAAACTCTGAGTCACTTTCTGCTCAACTAACCGAGTCGTCCCTCAGCTCACCAATTCACAGCTCAACCAAAAAGGTTAGGACTTCACGACCATACTCACCGAGTCCAAGAACAGACTCGCCGAGTCCAACGCAATCTTCAACAGACTCGCCGAGTTGTTCTTCCAACTCGTCGAGGTCCTGCCTATCTTTATCCAACTCGCCGAGTACACCCATGTGACTCGCCGAGTACCTCTAGTTCTTAATCCATTCAGTGGCTTTCTAATCCATGTAGGGACTCCCAACCATAGATCTACTCTCCTACAACCCATCCATCACATAAAGTGGCAAACTTTATGTGAATCCAAAGAGATCTAAGCATAAAACACTCTTGGGCTAGGGTTTGGGACAAGAAGGCTTCACTAACAACTCAACGACAGGGGCTTTATGCACTTCTAGATCATCTCTATTCCAGATCTGAGGTAGTAACCTCAAATCCCACCTCCAACCCGAAATAACTCTAAATAAGCTCCTAAAAACTCCACAATGGTAGATCTAGAAGCTTAAATGCTCTAACAACGAATTATTACCTCAGAAGGAAGCTCCAATTGAAGAATGAACCAAATCTCTACAAAGCCCCTTGCTCCAACCTTCTTAATCTTCAAAGATCTCTTCACCAAGCTCTTATCAAGGTTCCAAGTAGTCTCCAATGCTCTCACAAAAGAATATAGGGTTTCTGGACTTCAAAAGGGGCTAAGGGGACTGAGGGGAGGGCCTTAAGTCCTTTAAATAGGGTGCAACCCCGAAGATTAGGGCTTTTCTCTCTTCAGCACCAACTCGCCGAGTCCAGCCGCTGACTCGCCGAGTTGGCCACTTTACACGCGACCAGAATCGCGACTCTACTCACCGCGTCCACCCATGGACTCGCCGAGTTGACCATCCTTATTTACACTTTCAACCTTGAACTTGCACTCCTGAACTCGAGATGTTACAATTCTCCCCCACTTAAATCAGGCTTCGTCCTCGAAGCCTGCGACAACACAATTCCAGAAACTACTCTTGCAATGCACCTCCTGGCATTAACCGATCCAGGTTTCTCCAATCACTACAACTGAAACCCTATAAACCCAACTCCTCCCTTGCAGTATCCTGACATCTCCCTGAAGCCGGCAACCGACTTCTTCCTCAGATAATATCAATGATCAACCTAGTACCACCCGATGATACTTCAAGCAATCCAATTCACCACAATCACTTGGCTCTTACAAGCTAGATATCACCCTGATCCACCGGGGTTTGACCCGGTACCAGTTGATGGGACTCATCCCGCTTCCCTTTCCGAATCCAATTCGTTCCTTCCTGAGCTGACACGATGACACATCCTTCAGCTCTTGAGCGCTCCCATGAGCTCCCCTATGCAATCACTTACACATGTTGTACCTGATCCAACATCCTTAGGCTGGAAAACCCGGCACACTGACAATACCTCCAGACAACACCATGATGAATTACCGCTACATACACAACCTCCTGATCACAACCATACCGAAAATCCAATGCTCCCTCCTTGCATCCCTTACGAACTTCTCTAGTTCTACATTACCGGAAATCCATCCGCAACCTCAACAGACACCCAGTCTAGATTTGTTTCCATACCCCTGATACCATTTCGGTACTTACTACCAATAGCTGATGCACCAACAATAATCCACTTATTCCACGTCCTCCTCTTTTAAAGTACCCACGCTCCTTCCGGAGCTACATGCCCTTCCTTTCCATGAAATCCACTCATTCACCCTTATCTCACCTGCATGTACCACTGAGCTACACTTCACTCTACATTATCCATGTAGAGCAACTACTATTCTCGCACTTCCATATACCATGAATCTGCTTGCAAGGACTCTTGGATCCATGCACCGCTTTCCACTAACATGATCAATACTTGGGCCAGACCATATCAATTATCATCTCCTGGTGACGCTTTTTCCTCATTCTCCTCGTACCAAACCACTAACACATACAGAGTCTTGAACATGACTGGACCGCCTTACCAGGCCTTCAGGTTATCTGGACAACTCTCGCAACCTTCAACATATCTGGACCGCCCTCTTGGGCCGTCACCCTGTCAGGACCGTTCCCTGAGCCTTCGGTTTGACTGGTACGCCTTCCGGCCTTCAGTTTGTCCGGCCTGCTCAAAACTGTCTTACATCACGCTGAACCATTCTTTCCGGGAATCTCTCCTGTACATACTATTGTAGCCCTCTTGGGGTTCCGAACTCTTACTCCAATTCATGTCCTTAAATCCCGGCCTAACCTTAAGCCCAGCCTTGGTCTGAATCCCGCCCCACTGTCTACCACCTACTCATACCAGCCCACGCTCTTGGCTGACTGAAACGCTGCTGAAAGCCACACAGCTAATTGACCTCTCATGCTGTCGATCCTCCTGAGAATTTTCCAATTCTCCCCACTTAGAACACTGACCACAAACCACCGGTGACTGAATCGGCATAATCAATCATTCCAACTCAACATACTCCTCTTACCCGTGAACTGATCCTAAGACAAGCACTTCCACAAAGTCACGTTCCGACGGCGCACACCTCGTACTCTAAGGAAGTTCGTCCCTCAGCTGAGTACTCCTCAAATTGCAGATGTTATACGCAACACGCAGAGCAAAAAGCCTAATTCCCCACAAACAATTCCATGTATGATAACAAACTAGGACTCCCAATACCAAAACCCTCGATCATACGATAAACCCGTTGAAAAGATGAACAAATACTATACCATGAATCATGCGAACGAGACTAGCAGGTATAAAATAATCCATAACAACCATAAGATAACAAGGTATCAAGAAGGAAACATACCCATAGTTGTATCCAGCTCTGCCCTGACCTCCTCTACTATAAGTTGAAAAGCATGTCCCTAAGCCCTCAGGGGCTCTGCTCCACCCTAACCTCCACCCGTAATCCTCAAAGTGGCTGGTGCTGGAGCCTGCACCGGTCCTGCAGTAAGCTGTGGACAGTTGGCCCTCATGTGACCAACTTGATGACACTGATAACAAATCCTCATATCTTGAACTGAGGCTGATTGACGATAATCCCTCGCATAATTCCCCTCTCTCCCATACTTGCGGCATGCACCACCGGACCTACAGACTCCAGTGTGACCCTTCCCGCACTTCCTACAAATGCGGGTACTCTGATCTCCCAACCTAGTATCGACGGTCTTGGACCGTTTCGGTGCCGGCTGCGACTGTGTCGGGGCCTGCCTCTGCACCCTCAACTGTAACTCAATCTCCAACTCACGCCGCCAAGTGGCCTTCTGCAACTCCAGCAAGGTCTCGCACCTCTGCGTAGACACAAACTGCTTGATATCCCTCTTGAGCATACTCAGAAATTGGTACATTTGAGCCTTCTCCGAAGCAAACTCTAGGCAAAACATCACCCTCTCAGTGAACATCCGGGTGATCTCCGTCACTAACTCTGTATCCTGCTTCAGCTCTAGGAACTCCTGAGCCAACCTCTCTCTCTCTCTCTCTCTCTCAACCCTTGGAACATAACGAGTGCTGAACATATCCCATAACTGATCCCATGTAACCGCAGCCCGCTGTGCATCTTTATAAGACCCCGTTGTCAACCTCCACCAATCCTTCGCCCTGAGCCTCAACAGGTTCAGAGCACACCTCACCTTCTGATCAGCAGGGTATGAACATGTGAAGAAACAACCCTCCACATCCGACAATCATCGCATCACAACGATCGGGTCCTGAACTCCATCGAAAGTAGGGGGCTTCGTATTGTCCAAGTCTCGATACTGAAAACCTCTACCGACTCCTCCTCCTGCCGGTGCTATAGCCACTATAGCCGCCGCGACTGCCGTCTCCGTAAGAGCAGCGCTCATCAAAGTACTCAACCATAACGGTCTTGATCCACCCAAACAGTTCTGGTAGCTCGGCCCGGAACGTAGCAGCAACCTCATCATGCAAGATCACACGAATCCAAGCGTCCAACTCATCCGTACTCATCTAACCGATGACCTCGGGTGGCACCAATCCACCCTGAACGCCCTCTCCTGCTCCCGATCCCGACTCGGATCCACTCCCAGCATGCCTCGTAACCACCATACCGAAAAATACTGCAAAACATTACATACCTCCCACTAACCCGGGAATCATCCCCCAACCCAACCCTAGGGGTTGTGACTTCCTTGATACGCGTATGGGTCCTGTGCTTCCAGTAGTACGGGCCCATAGTACCTTCCACACCTACCCATATTTATATCAAGTATCACCACAACACCCTAGTGATGAACACGCATAACAAGCACTCAACCCTCAGTCCTAGAGGAACACTGGAAATCTCAGAAAAAACCTAGGCTATCAGGCATCATAAATCAGGCAACTCTATCATGCAATTCCTGCAGATCCCTAGCCTAGTACTAGCATGTTGTTCTATCATATCTCATAAACAAATAACTTGTATGGTATTTTGGGGTTACTTACTGGCTCCGGCTGATCGTACCTCCGCGTCCTAGGCTATCAGGCATCATAAATCAGGCAACTCTATCATGCAATTCCTGCAGATCCCTAGCCTAGTACTAGCATGTTGTTCTATCATATCTCATAAACAAATAACTTGTATGGTATTTTGGGGTTACTTACTAGCTCCGGCTGATCGTACCTCCGCGTCCTCGTTTACTCAGTTTTCAAAAACCATTTTAAATTCTCTTTTGAAAACTCTTCTTGATTTAAGACTAGATTCACACGAATGTTCCTCCAATTCACTCAAACCAAGGCTCTGATACCAACTTGTAACGTCCAAAAAATTTCAACCAATTTAAACTTTTCAAAAACAACCCCAATTTCATTAATTCATTACAAAAGGTTTTCAACACATTTATTATCAGAGTATTCCCAAAACCATATCATAAAACAAGAACATGAGGAGTGGTACGATGACGCCTTTACCTTGCCGTGGTCTCCTGAAGTACCTAAAACATTAAACCACAACTGTAAGCCTGAAAGCTTAATGAGATACCCCCAAAATACCAACCACGTATACCATACACATAACATATCATAATAGAAAACAGAACAACCATGCACTTCGGGTCTACTATGTGACTGGTCCGCCGCACCGGGCCTTCAATCCACATGGTCCACCATCCGAGTCATGCCATATCCATCGAGTCTGCAGTGTGGCTTGTCCGCCCGCAGCGGGCCTTCAACCCACCTGGTCCACGCTTTGAGTCTACAGTATGACTGGTGCGCCTGCATCGGGCCTTCAGTCGGCCTGGTCCACTCTCCGAGCCTCGGCACGTCTGGTCCGCCCTCGTGGGGCCTATAACCTATCGGGACCGCTCGCTGGGCCTTCGGAATATCCGGTCCACCCTGGGTATGTTGGCCTACAGCACAAAGCAGGACCTGCCTCAACCCAACCCCATTCAACCAACCATGTGCATATAAACATATAACCATATAAAAATTAATCACCAATAAACCGATTTAGCAGATCACATATACAACATACTCTAACCAGGATACCGACCTAACTGGTCACTAATATAGCATCATCCCTTATATACCAGGATTCCGACCTTAACCAGATCTCTAACATATACCATCCTAACAACCAGGATGCAAGCATATAGCAAAGAATTAACATAGCAAATAACAACTACCCGGATTTCCATCCGATAAAGGGCCGACCTTGGTGCCTTAGACCCTATCGATATAGTGAGAATAACTCACCTCGCAACAACTGTCTGAAAAGATGGGATCACGCTACTCCAACCTCCGACACGAACTCCACCACTGATCGACACCAAAAGACTAAACTCAATAAATACCAATAATTAGCAAAATACCCTTGGAAGTTAATTGGTCAACTCTTGGTCAAAGTCAAAGTCCTTAGTCAAAGTCAACCTGCCTGACTGACTCTACTCGCCGAGTCAACCCGCTGACTCGTCGAGTCCCTTTACTCAGAAACTCCCAATCCACTACTCAACTTGCCGAGTCGCCCCAAGACTCGCTGAGTCCTATAAACTCTGATACACTTCCTGCTCAACTCATCGAGTAGTCCCTCGACTCACCGATTCACAGCTCAATCAAAAAGGTTAGTATTTCACGACCAGACTCGCCGAGTCTAAGAACAGACTCGCCGAGTCCAAGGCAATCTTCAACAGACTCACCGAGTTGTTCTTCCAACTCGTCGAGTTCCTGCTTATCTTCATCCAACTCGCCGAGTACACCCATGTGACTCGCCGAGTACCTCTAGTTCTTAATCCATTCAGTGGTTTTCTAAGCCATGAAGGGACTCCCAACCATAGATCTACTCTCCTACAACCCATCCATCACATAAATTGGCAAACTTTACGTGAATCCAAAGAGATCTAAGTATAAAACACTCTTGGGATAGGGTTTGGGACAAGAAGGCTTTACTAACAATTCAAGGACAGGGGCTTTATGCACTTCTGGATCATATGTATTCCAGATCTGAGGCAGCAACCTCAGATCCCACCTCCAACCCGAAATAACTCTAAATAAGCTCCCAAAAACTCCACAATGATAGATCTAGAAGCTCAAAAGCTCCAACAACGAATAATTACCTCAAAAGGAAGCTCCAACTGAATAATGAACCAAATCTCTACAAAGCCCCTTGCTCTAACCTTCTTAATCTTCAAAGATCTCTTCACCAAGCTCTTATCAAGATTTCAAATACTCTCCAATGCTCTCACAAACAAATTTAGAGTTTCTGGACTTCAAAAGGGGCTAAGGGGACTGAGGTGTGGGCATTAAGTCCTTTAAATAGGGTTCAACCCCGAAGATTAGGGTTTTTCTCTCTTCAGCACCAACTCGCCGAGTCTAGCCGCCGACTCGCCGAGTTGGCCACTTTACATGCGACCAGAATTGCAACTCTACTCGACGAGTCCACCCATGGACTTGCCGAATTGACCATCCTTATTTACACTTTGAACCCTAAGCTTGCACTCCTGAACTCGGGATGTTACATTCGCTGAAAGAGTTGCAGGTTCGATCTAGCAAAGGTTTTCTGTTTTTATTCTGTGGGTTTTACACTCGTATGAATCTAGATTTTGCTTCTATCCCATGGTCACAACTGGTACAGAGTTTGAACTCTTCTTCATGCTACTCTAAGGTTTATTGTGCATGTTTTTGGTTGATTTTCACTCATTGAGCCATGGAAAATTTTAATGTTCCTGTAATGGGGGACTCGTTAATGTCTTCGATTCCCACACTTCATACGACGAAGATCATCGTGGCTGATCCTTCGAGATATTGCTATGTGGGTTCAATTCCCGAATCCATGTATGGATCTGTTGCTACTTCAAGCTCGATTATTGTAGCATCCGGATTCCCAGGTATATTATTCTAATATTTTATTTTTGGAAATTGTGAAGGAACTCGGCAAGTTGATGCTTAGACTCGCCGAGTAGGGTCGCGGATTATCATCTGGGTTCGCGACTGGACTCGGCGAGTCCAGTAGTCGACTCGGCAAGTCCATGCTGTTTAATGAAACCCTAATCCCCCGGAGTTGGGGCCTATTTAAGGGCACTCATAGTCCCCCATTGCGGCTACCAGTCCCTTGAGAGAACCCTAAGTGAGCTAAATCGTTTAGGAGAAAGGAGAAGCTATATTTGATCTTTCTATCTTTGGTTTAGCAAGAAGAAGGTGATCAAGAGCTAAACGAGACTGAAGGAGGTGTGATTCTAGTGGTTTCAGAGTCCAGAGACTTCAACTTGAGGTATTTATTCGGACCTTCTTCAGTTTTGGTATTGATTCTTAGAGTTAGGGCTTTCTAACATCTTTTGAGGATGATTATCTGGAACAATTGGTCCCTTCTCGAGTTTATGCTTTGTATCTGGAGTCAAAGAGGTCCAGAGACCTTAACCCTTGGAGCTTTAAGTGTTATCTTGGGAGTTATGAGCTTAAAATGTCATTTTTGGGGCTAAATCACCAAATGAGACCATCTAAATGATATATGAGCGTCAAGTTCTGGACTGACATGATTATTATGCTTGGGAAGGCGGATCTATGGATTAGAGGAACAGATCTGACCTCAGGAGGTCAATGGAGTTTGTGCATGGCATGTACTCACCGAGTTGTTCTTGAGACTCGGCGAGTTGAGTCGGGGTGGCCCCGCGATTCATGCCTGGGAACTCGTCGAGTAACGGGAGGGACTCGACGTGTTAAACGGGACTATAGAGTTGTTGGACACATGTGGACTCGCCGAGTTGCCCATGTGCACTCGACGAGTCGGGTCAAAGTTTGACCGTTGACTTTGGTTGACTTTTAGGGTTTGGTCAACAATGAGAGCCTTTGAGCCAAAGGAGGGGTAAAATGGTCTTTTACCCTTCTGAGGGTGCCTAGAGAGGGCTGTGTCTATTTCTGAGAGATATATTTATGAGAGTATTACTTTATGTGTTTAGGCGGAGGGAAGATCGTATTTCTACCGAGTCAGTGATTTACCGGGACATCTAAGGTGAGTCTTCTCACTATACATTACCTTGAGTGGTAACTAGAGTTATGTGACAGAGTTATCTTATGGTGTTATGTTATGTGTTGTACTGCATTATTTCTATGTGGTTTATCTCATGTGTATATCAGAGTATATCAGAGTTAGAACCGGAAGGTTCACAGAGTTAGGACCAGAGGTTCCATAGAGTTAGGGCCCACGGGCCCATAGAGTTATGGCCTCGAGTGGCTAGTATGTGTATGTATGGTATTTTGGGGAATTCACTAAGCTTTATGCTTACATTGTTATGTGTTATATGTTTCAGGTACCAGTGATGATCGCGGGAAGGCGCCGACATGATTCGTACACACGCATGAGTTTTTATGTATTTTGATCTTGGGAAATATTTGTGAAACAAAGTATGATACAATGGGGTTTTATCAATAAATGTGTTTGGAAAAGTGTGTTTAAAATGATAAAAATTTGTTTTAAATTTTACGGAGTTACAATTTGGTATCAGAGCCTTGGTTTGAGGGATTCGGATGCATCTTCGGGCGTATCTGAACTCAAACTGAGGATTTGAGGAAAAATTTGATAATAAAGTAAATTGTTTTTTTTTTAAAGGGAGTAAAATGAGTTTTGAAACAAACAGAGCAGAGCCGCGCGTACGATCAGCCAGCGCCCGAACGGTGATTTCCAAAAATACCCTTACAATAAGTTGTAAAAGAAATGTAATGCTATGCTATATGATGAATTATATTATGCATGCTAGAGTAAGACTAGGTATTCTTATTAGGACTAGAGTGGCCTGATATATGATGCCTTAGTCTAGGGATTTTGCTATTTGGAATGCTTGAGAGTGTTGAGATAGTAGCAAGGAGCTTATGAGAGACTTGCTAGTGAGTGGCACATGATTAGAGAGAATAGCGTACTTGGGATTTGGGGCTCTGGGAGGAGGACTTGGTATGAATGCTGAGTCGATGTGGTCGGTAGTATTGGGCCCGTACTATCGAAGGCACCGAGTCAGTACGCAACCCAAGTAAGAATTCTTAGGGTACCAGAAATCAAGTAGGGTTGGGATATAGAGTGTTTGTACGACAGAGCAAATTACTGATATCTTTTGTTGTATTTCGGAGAGGCATCATGGTAGGGACACGTCACAGACCAGGGACCAGTGGAGGGGGTGTGAGCGATGAGGAGCTCCGCCATATGATTCATGATGAGGTGGTTGCTGCCATCCGTGACGAGATTCCAAAGATGTTTGGGTCTATTAAGACCACCCTGATAGAGACATTCGATGAGAGATACGCTACTCTTTCTAAGGCTGCTGTTGCTGCGGCCACTACAACTGTAGCTGCGGCTAGACCACACGGTGGTGATTCGTTGCTGTTCCGGGAGTTTAGCAACACAAAACCACCGGAGTTTGATGGGACCTAGGACTCGATTGCGGCGAAGAGGTGGATATCAGAAATAGAGGGATGTTTCTTTACTTGCTCGTTTCCTGAGCATTTGAGGGTCCGGTTCGCACTGAACCAGCTTTGGTTGGGAGCGAAGGATTGGTGGAAGTTTGTGATGGCGCATTATTCGCCTGCTGAGCTTGCTGTAGTGACTTGGGAGATGTTCACTACTATGTTCCCAGAAGAGTACGTTCCCCAGGTGGAAAGGGAGCATTTTGCCGAGGAGTTTTTGACCCTCAAGCAGGGTACTGATTCTGTTACGGTGATTACGAGGAAGTTCCATGAGCAGGCGATGTTTTGGCCAGAGCACGTGTCCTCCGAGCAGGCACGTATGAGCCGCTACCTGAGCATTTTGAGGAGGGGTATACGGGAGTTCGTGGTGAACTCGACGTATCAGAAATTTTTTGAGCTTCAGGAAAATGCCCGGAAGAGGGAGATAGAGCTGGAGACCCAGACTAGGGAGGAGGCTAAGTCTCAGGCCAGGGACCGACGACTGGCACAGTCTCAACTGGCAGCCAAGCGGGTCAAGCCCGCTGATTCACGATCTGGGAGTCAGAAGGGCCGCACTTGTGGCAATTGCGGCAAGAGCCACGAGGGATGTGCAGAGTGGGGTCTTGCTACAAATGTGGCAAGGAGGGGCATATGGCCAAGGATTGCCCCAAGGGGTTTGCAGTATGCTTTCACTACAACCAGACTGGACACCGCAAGGCAGAGTGTCCACAATTATGAGGGACTACCCAGGGAGCACCTCAGGGATCTGCCCCTGCTGCTATCAGAGCTACAGAGAGCCAGCCAGTGAAGGCCGAGGTACCGAAGGCACGAGGGAGAGCCTTCCAGTAGACTGCGGAGGAGGTCCGTGCAGCGCCCAATGTCGTGGCTGGTATGTATTCTTTCACACATTTACTTTTATGTTGAGATATTGTGCGTATATTATGATATGCGTAGGTACTTTTCTTGTGAATTCTATACCTGCCTTGGTGTTATTTGACTCGGGTGCTAGTCGGTATTTTGTATCTTTGGCTTTTACTCAGCACATCAGTAATAGTCGAGAGGTGATGAGTCGACCTCTGAGAGTTTCCATAGCTGATGAGAGAATGGTGTATGCCACCGAGGTGATCCGAGGATGTGTACTCTTGATTTTTGGCATCAAGTTCCTGATTGATCTAGTTCCTATTGCGATGGGAGATTTTGTGTCATCGTGGGCATGGACTGGTTGATCAAGTTTGGAGCGGTTATCGACTGTGAGAGATAGCTGGTGACCATACGAGACCCTAGTGGGGTTGTTCTTACCGTATACGGCGAGGGTACACATTCTGGGTCAGCATTTTGTTCAGCCGCTAGAGCGAGGCAGAGTCTACAGGAGGGCTGTAAGGGATTTGTAGCATATGTGATGGATACGAGGGTTGATTCAGAGAGACCGAGGTCAGTTGATGAGGTTCTGATAGTGCGTGAGTTTCCGGACGTATTTCCGGAAGAGTTACCAGGTGTGCCTCCCGAGAGGCAGGTTGAGTTCAATATCGATTTGGTTCCGGGAGCTGCGCCTATCACCAAGGCACCTTATCGCGTTGCGCCTCTAGAGATGCAAGAGTTGTCCTCGCAGCTTCAGGAGCTGCTGGGGAAGGGGTTTATTCGGCCGAGCAGTTCGCCATGGGGAGCGCCTATCCTTTTTTTTAAGAATAAGGATGGCTCACACCGAATGTGCATTGATTACAGGGAATTGAACAAGCTGACGGTCAAGAACCGTTACCCGTTACTGAGGATCGCCTATTTGTTCGATCAGCTACAGGGAGCATCTTGGTTCTCCAAGATTGATTTGAGGTCGGGATATCATTAGGTAAGGGTGCGAGATGAGGACATCCAAAAGACAACGTTCAGGACTCGTTACGGGCATTACGAGTTCGTAGTGATGCCTTTCGGGCTCACCAATGCATCGGCGGTGTTCATGGACCTCATGAATAGAGTATGTAGGCTGATGTTGGATCGCTCGGTGATCGTGTTCATTGAAGACATATTGGTGTATTCGAGACCCAAGGAACAGCATGAGGAACATCTGAGAGAGATCCTCAGAGTTTTGAGACCAGAAAGGCTTTACACCAAATGCTCCAAGTGTGATTTTTGGTTACGAGAGGTCCAGTTCCTAGGGCATCTCGTTAACCAGAAAGGGATATTGGTCGATCCGGCCAAGATTGAGGCGGTGATGATTTGGGAGGTGCCGAGGTCACCTACAGAGGTCAGGAGTTTCCTAGGATTGGCAGGCTATTACCGGAGATTTATCAGGGATTTCTCCAAGATCGCCATGCCACTCACCAAGTTGACCCGGAAGGGCGTTGCTTTCTCATGGGGCCTAGAGCAGTAGGCCTCCTTTGAGACACTTCGTTAGAGGTTATGTGAAGCCCCGATGTTAGCCCTTCCGGAGGGAATGAAGGACTTCGTAGTATATTGTGATGCGTCGATATCAGGGTTGGGAGCGGTGCTTATGCAGAGGGGCACGTGATAGCATATGCATCAAGGCAGATGAAGCCTCATGAGGCAAGGTATCCCACCCACGATTTAGAGTTGGGGGCAGTGGTGTTCGCCCTCAAGATCTGGCGTCACTATCTGTATGGGGTCCGGTTTACCATATACACGGATCACAAGAGCCTGAAATACTTGATGGATCAGCCCAGCCTGAACATGTGACAGAGGAGATGGTTGGATGTGGTAAAGGATTATGATTGTCAGATTCTGTACCACCCGGGTAAGGCTAACATGGTAGCGGATGCCCTGAGTCGTAGGACGGAGAGCGTCCCGATGCGAGACGTTTGTATGAAATCGACAGTGATGACTCCGGTGTTGGACACCATTCGAGGGGCCCAGGATGAGGCTGTGAGACTAGAAAACCAAAAGAGAGGGCAAGTTATCGGGCAGGTATCGGAGTTCGTTACCAATAGCCGACGACTGATGACATTTCAGGGTCAGATTTGCGTACTGTTTATGGGCGGGACGCGTATCATTTTGATGGAAGAGGCACATCGATCGAAGTTCTCGATCCATCCCGGGGCCACTAAGATGTATTTGGACCTAAAGAGGGAGTATTGGTGGCCCTATATGAACAAGGATGTTGCATGGTTCGTTGAGAGGTGCCTAACCTGTCGCTTGGTTAAGGCCGAGCACCAGAGACCGCATGGTAAGTTGCAGCCGTTAGAGGTTCCCGAGTGGAAGTGGGAACATATTTCTATGGACTTCATCACCAAATTTCCAAGGACTGCGAGGGGTGTCGATACAATTTAGGTGATTATAGACCAGTTGACGAAAAGCGCTCATTTCCTTGCTATCAACGAGAGCTCTTCTGCAGAGAAATTGGCAGAGATATACGTGAGGGAGGTGGTATCGCGACATGGAGTGTCGATCTCGATTGTATCAGATCGAGATGTGCGTTTCACTTCCAGATTCTGGAAGAAATTTCATGAAGAGTTGTGTACGAGGTTGCATTTTAGTACCGCATAACACCCACAGACTGATGGGCAGAGCGAGCGGACAATCCAGACGCTCGAGGACACATATTTGCCTTTGGCAGAGTTTTCGTACAACAACAACCATCATTCGAGAATTGGTATGCCACCCTTTGAGTTGTTGTATGGGAGGAGGTGTCGGACCCCTATTTGCTGCGGAGAGGTTGGGCAACGTGTGATGGATAATATGGAGATTGTGCTTCAGATGACTGAGTTGATACAGCAGGTCAGATAGTGGTTGTTGACCGCTCAGAGTCGTCAAAAGAGTTATACGGACAGGCGTTGGTCCGAGCTCGAGTTTCAGGTCGATGACTTCGTGCTCCTGAAGGTCTTTCCTTGGAAAAGGAGTGATTCGATTAAGGAAGAGGGGAAAGTTGGGGCCTCAATATATTGGACCTTCCAGGGTGATCGTGAGGGTAGGCAGGGTAGCCTACTGTTTCGAGCCACCCGCGGAGTTGGGTCAGATTCACGACACTTTTCACGTGTCGCAGTTGAGAAAGTGTATAGCCGATGAGTCAACAGTGGTACCATTAGAGGATATTCAGGTGCATGTGGGCCTAAACTATGTTGAGAGACCGGTGGCAATTAGAGATCGGAAGGTCAAGGTTCTGAGCAACAAGGAAGTGCCTCTGGTGTGCAGTGGCAGCATAGGAAAGGGTCAGAGCTGACGTGGGAGCCGGAGCGCGAGATGCGTGAGCAGCATCCAGAGTTGTTTGCAGAATGAGACTTCGAGGGAGAAGTCTGATTCTAGTGGGGAAGAATTGTAACATCCGGATTCCTAGGTATATTATTCTAATATTTTATTTTTGGAAATTGTGAAGGAACTCGACGAGTTGATGCTTAGACTCGCCGAGTAGGGTCGCGGATTATCATCCAGGTTCGCGACTGGACTCGGCGAGTCCAGTAGTGGACTCGGCGAGTCCACGCTGTTTAATGAAACCCTAATCCCCCGGGGTTGGAGCCTATTTAAGGGCACTCATAGTCCCCCATTGCGGCTACAAATTCCTTGAGAGAACCCTATGTGAGCTAAATCATTTGGTAGGAAGGAGAAGCTATATTTGATCTTTCTATCTTTGGTTTAGCAAGAAGAAGGTGATCAAGAGCAAGAGGAGACTGAAGGAGGTGTGATTCTAGTGGTTTCAGAGTCCAGAGACTTCAACTTGAGGTATTTATTCGTACCTTCTTCAGTTTTGGTATTGATTCTTAGAGTTAGGGTTTTCTAACCTCTTTTGAGGATGATTATGTGGAGAAATTGGTCCCTTCTCAAGTTTATGCTTTGGATCTGGACTTAAAGAGGTCCAGAGACCTTAACCCTTGGAGCTTTAAGAGTTATCTGGGGAGTTATGAGCTTAGAATGTTATTTTTGGGGCTAAATCACCAAATGAGACCATCTAGATGATATGAGTGTCAAGGTTTGGACTTTACATGATTATTATGCTTGGGAAGGCCAGATCTATGGATTAGAGGAACAGATCTAACCTCAGGAGGTCAATAGAGTTTGTGCATGGCATGTACTCGCTGAGTTGTTCTCGAGACTCGGCGAGTTGAGTCGGGGTGGCCCCGCGATTCATGCCTGGGAACTCGACGAGTAAAGGGAGGGACTCACCGAGTTTCCCAAGTGCACTCGACGAGTCGGGTCAAAGTGTGATCGTTGACTTTGGTTGACTTTTAGGGTTTGGTCAACAATGAGGGCCTTTGAGCCAAAGGAGGGGTAAAATGGTCTTTTACCCTTCTGAGGGTGCCTAGAGAGGATTGAGTCTATTTATGAGAGTTATATTGATGAGAGTATTACTTTATGTGTTTAGGCGGAGGCTAGATCGTATTTCTACCGAGTCAGTGATTTACCGGGACATCTTAGGTGAGTCTTCTCACTATACTTTACCTTGAGTGATAACTAGAGTTATGTGACAGAGTTATCGTATGCTATTATGTTATGTGTTGTATTGCATTATTTCTATGTGGTTTAGGTCATGTGTATATCAGAGTATATCAGAGTTAGAACTAGAAGGTTCACAGAGTTAGGACAAGAGGGTCCATAGAGTTAGGGCCCGCAGGCCCATAGAGTTATGGCCTCGAGTGGCTAGTATGTGTATGTAAGGTATTTTGGGGAATTGACTAAGCTTTATGCTTAAAATGTTATGTGTTATATGTTTCAGGTACCAGTGATGATCGCGGGAAGGCGCCGACATGATTCGTACACACGCATGGATTTTTATGTATTTTGATCTTGGGAAATATTTGTGAAACAAAGTATGATACAATGGGGTTTTATCAATAAATGTGTTTGGAAAAGTGTGTTTAAAATGATAAAAATTTGTTTTAAATTTTACGGTGTTACAATTATTGCCCCCTACAAGAAAATTCCTCTGGCTGGTCCAAGGGTTTATACTCGGGAGATGCAGCAATCACTTAACGACGCTGATAAACTAGCAAAACGGGGTAAATGCAGAGACCCAAAAAAAGCTACTCAGGAAGGTCCATCCTCTAAGGCTGCTGCTTTGAAAAAGAGGAAGTATGAGAAAGCTGCAACACATGTTCAGATGAAGCGCAAGGTTAAGAAGGCAGAAAGGAAACCAGTCACTCCATCCACCAGTGATTTTGATTACAACCCTTCAGATCAACCCCGTGATGACTCCAATGATAATGGGACTGACGAAGTTCCTTGTGATGCTGAGGGAGGTTATTCGCCTCCTCCTTCTCCTACTTATGGGGTACCATTAAATGATTCGGTTCCATCTCCTCAGACTTCGGTTCCAGCTACTATCGCCCCATGTCCACCACCAGTATCCACTGCTCCACCAGTCAGTGCTCCAATTCCGCCACCAGTATTTTCCCAAGAAACAACCAAACCTATTGTTAAGGTATCTGATACGGGGGAACGTACCTTACAAAACGAACCTCCATTGTCATCGTCACCATCAACCGAGTCAGACATTGTATTGGGTGGAGAAGATCTCAACTTTGAATCCACATATTACAGTCCCTATCGCGTCCAGAGCGATGACAATGACGACGCTCCTATGACAAAACGAAATTTGAAAGATTTGAATGATAAGCTTGATAAAAATATTGCCTCATCCTCTACTTCTTCATATGGTTATTCGAAGGCTGCTGTTAAGGCCATTATGGAAACGGTGCTCCAACGACATGAATCTCTGATTCAGAATGCCAAAGATGTTGTTGATGCTTCGACTCTATCGAGAAGGAAGGTTGTTAACAAAGTTAAATCTTTGGTTAATGATGTGAGGATTTTTCTAGAATCTCTTCAAGGGGCAGCCAAAACTAACTCCAATAAGGTAAATGCTACAATTGAGTCACTTTCCAAGACATTTAAGGATGAACAAGCGAAGTTCGATCAAGTTCGTTATGGTTTACAAGCCGATCAAGCATCCTTTCGGTCATCGGTTGCTTCTCGTATTGACAAAATCCAAGAACAGTTGGCATTTGAAAATAGAGTGATGGATGAGCTAGCCCTTCAGACTACACTGATCAAGACTCAAACTGTTCGGTTGAATCAAGCACGAAGGGATATTGATGAGCTTAATTCTGAGCGAACTGTTATGAAAAGTTGTGTTTCTGATGTCCACGATCTTCTTTCCAACATTTTGGATGCTCATGATTCGGTCCTTACAATCACTATTCGGTGGCATCTTGTTGAAAAACTATGTCCCGGTCTTGCTTTGTTGAGCCGACTGGTGGGTGTTCCAGAGTTGGTTGCTACTCCGCAACAAGGGGGGATAAAAATGAAGAGCAACAGAAATAATCTCATCAACAATCACCGAAATCAAAAGAACCGAAAGGTAATGAAGCTTTGGGTTCTGGTAAAAACGACAAAGGTAAAGGGATCTTGGAAGAAGAAGAAGAAGAAGAAGAAGAAGAAAAAGAAGAAGAAGAGAATTATGGCGCTGCTCTCAAAGGAAGAAATCGAGATAGAAAGCTGGATGAAAACTCTCGTATTGCTAAAGAAGCTGAACAAAGGGAGCGAAACCAAAAGTAGGCTCATGACCTATTGGAAAGTCGCAAAGTACTTTTTCCTTTATGGACGTTGGAGCGGATGATAAAAGAAGCTATAGATTCTCCAAGCACGCGTTGGCTTGAACTAGTCGTTTCTTTTGACTGTGAGAATTCTAAAGACTCTTATTTTGATATGCCCATCACAAGGAAAGCTTTTGTTTTTCACTGTTTTGTTCCAACAGTCGCTATTCCCTCAGCAGATCCGAAAACAGACAGGGATTTGGTTGACTGCTACATGGAATTCGGTCAGCCTCAGCATCTAACCTGGAGTGCTTAAAATATTACAGTTGTGAAGGTTATGAAGCCGACTTCTGCTAGGAAATTCATCAACGTGAAGTTCAAAGTGACAAGAGGATCAGAGAGTTCGATTCATTTCATTTCTTTAGCTGATCTGACAAATTTGAATCCACATGATTGGATCTTGTTGAACAACATCCTGCTTACCAGTCAGGAACAATATGAGTTGATTATTGATCATATCAAGCGAATGATCGCTTGTTATATTCATGAAGTCGCCTTGATGGATCAAGAAGTCTCATCTGTTTTGCGAAAAAGACCAACTATCAAACCGATTGGGAAAGCTCAAGATCCAAATAGAATGAAGCTGGGAGTGATTGATTCGAAGTACCGAACGGTGATGTTCATAAGAATTGAGAGAGAAAAGTTCGTGTTTGCCCTCGATGATAAACATTTGTTTTCCACATCCTGTTTGGAACGTATCATTGATATGGTGAACAGGTGTAAGCAGAATAGCGATGCTGATAAGAAGTGCTTCACAGACATGCTTCGGTGGTATATCACTTTCCGACAAACTCTTTTGGCTATTGTACCGAAGGTGTTCAAGACGGTCAAGAAGTCTTCTGTTGCAAAATCGAACAAACCTCTCGCCTCAATTAACGCAAAGGGGGAGATTGTTGGGTTCGTGTGTGTTGCGTTATTGGACTTATTCTTTTGTGTTTATTTTGAGTTCCAGATTGGGTATGTCCATCCGTGTTTATTTCTTTTAGGGTTTTAGTACCTAAAGGTGCATGTATGCATCCTTTATGATTATCACTTTCATTTATTATTTTGAGTATTGTACTAGAAACCCTAGTACGCCTCTACAGTGGAAGTTTTCCGTCGAGCTCTGATGCGTGACTATTCTTGAATTATTAAACTATATTTTGATTATGTCATGTGTTCTCAGTATTTATTTGTTTAATTTGTTGTTTAACCTGTTCAAGATCTAATCGATCTTAGAGTTTTCAACTCTTCACTCTATATGGCCTTGTAATTACAAAATATAAAATAATATTAAACTTAAAGTATCTAACATTAAAAACATAAATGATAAATGTATTAAATTAATAATTTAGTTTTATATGTTATTATTTGATTTTGCATTATTGAGCCACTTCATGCATTCCAGTTATTGGAAAAAATTATATTTTTTTAAAGTAATAATTATTTAATTACCAATTGTATTTAAGTATCTCTTAATTCATTGTCAACGAACTTCAATTATTCCTGTCCATGTGGTTTTAGTACGGTAGAGGTTAAAAATCCTCAGTTATATAAACTGTTAAATATCAAATACCAACGACACCAAAATGCAAAATGTCTGACGAAGTGCCTTTCCATATCCAAGAGGCAATCCTAAAAAGGCTTCCAATCAAATCATTGATTCAGTTTAGATCCGTCTCAAGAACATGGAAGTCTTTGATCGACAGCTCAGAGTTTATTGCTGCTCACAGCGTCAGCCATTCTCAGCCACAACATCTGTTTGTATCGTACACAGACACAAAAGAAGATAAATATATTTCTTTTCTCGATGATGACTCTTTCCCCCAACATAGGTTTGTTCCTTCTCTTCCCCTGTCCGTTAGACATCCACACATAGTTGGTAGTTCTTATGGCTTGTTGTGTTTCAAAGGTTATCAGCTTTCTGGTTCCAGCTATAATAATAGAAAGAGGATGGCTGTTCTTTTGAATCCTTCCATTAGAAAATCAATAGCTATTCCTCTGCCTGATATGTTATATAAGAATCATAAAATCGTTCTTGGTTTTGGAGTTTGTCCTCTCACTATTGATACCAAGATCGTCCACATCACTCAAATGCGTTGGGGTTGGGGGAGTGAATTGAAAAGCGAAATTGGCAACTTTTGGGAGGTTAAGGTTTATAAGCTGAGTTCGGGGAAATTTACAAGTCTATCTGGCAATCTCCCGAGCATATCAACACATATTATAGGGCCCCAGGTGGTTATTGGTAAGTCTATCTACTGGTGTGCTGTAGATTGTGCAACTGTGGATAGTGTGTTAAAAACTCGTAATCTGATTATGTCATTTGATCTAACTAATGAGAATTTTGAAGTAGTAGACCTCCCCGATAGGATAGCTATCCTCCCTCTCTCACAGTTTTCTGTTTCTAAGTTAAGGGAGTCTCTTGTCATGGTTGAATACAATAGACGCGGATATGATCCAACCGATGTGGAGCAAGTTTGTTGTATTGTATGGATGGTGGAGCGTGGTGTAGAAAGATCGTTTACTAAGCTTTTCACCATCAAGGCACCAGGTGACTTGATGAGGGCAGTGGGTTTTAACAGGAAGGGAGGACCTATTATGGAACTCCAAGAGTATGTCTTTGACTCAACTGAAGAGCTTGTTGTTTATGAGCCTAACTCAGAACTAAGCAATAATCTGATTAGTGGGTCTTCATTCACAGTGAATTCCTACATTGAAACACTAGTTTTGCTCGGTAGTTCTGATTGTAGTAGCTATTGACATACGAATTTCAAGGAAAATATTTGCAAATTAGTTGAAGTTTTTTAAAACATAGATGCATCATATATAATTTGATGTCCGTTTAACTGTTTATTCAATGTTTGTAACATTATTGATGTTAAATCTCACATTTGTAATATCGGGTTGTTGGTTCTTGCCATCCGTGCTTTATAGGATGTATGAAATTTGGTTTATGGCGTCATTCCCTATGCTTCTCAATAGTCAACTCTGATGAGAATTGTTCATTTAGCTATATAGTTTGTTCATTAACCACAAAATCAAAACTGTGTGTAGGGGTGATTATATATCCATATGTGCACTGATTTTATATAGGATAATATTTTCTCTAATTATATACGAATTTGTAGAATGGAACAAAGTTTCATAATAACTAGATAAAAGTTAATTGTTGTTTATTGGAAAATTTTCGAATATGTTTTCATGCCATTGATCAAAGCTAGCTATCAACAACATTGGTCTGTGAGTGACATGCATCAAAGAACGGGACAAGTGAGCAGGTTTTTGTTTATTGGCGAACTTGATTCAACCGACCAAGTTTACCAAAAAAACTCGTTGAACCAACGAGTGGTAGGTTGATCCTATTTATGAATCAATATTGTAGCTTATGTTTACTTTTTGACATATTTGGCTCAATCTTAAAATTGTAGATATGATATAAATTTATAATTATTAAAAGTTAAAATAAACCATCAAACAGTTATAAAATGTTCACAAATTGCGGCCAAAATATTATGTGTCATTTCATTTTAATTAACAATTTTGTTACAGTATGAAAGTTTGCTTATATCTTATGCTTTACAATAAAATTTTGAAAATCATATCTATTTGGTGATTCAACCGGTTGAACCTGTTGATTCGTGACCTGTAAACGACACCGAGTCAACTAAAAAACAAAGTTTTAAAATAGGGCAAAATGTATAAAAAACACACACACACAATTATTTATCTATCGATATTCAGAAAACCTTTACGTTTTTTTATGTGTAGAAAAACTCTTATATTTCCCGTTACCTTTCACATTAACCTAAATTTCTGGTTATGTTATGAATTAGTGTTTGCTTTGTGTTATGACATTTATCTTTTTTGTTTTTTAGTTTACATGAAAACAAAAATAAATGACATTGCTTTTTATTTGAGGTAAAACGTGGGAAATAGATCAATTACTCAATGACCATTACTCAACCAAAGATAAGTGACATGGTTTATCGTTTTACATGTGAATCTAAAAATGAATAAGATAAATTCTATGGCATAAAACAACTGGTAACTTCTTTAAAAATCAGATATTTTGATAGATCTGAAAGCTAACTGAAAATGTATATAGGTTTCCTATATACAAACAAAATATATAGGCCTTTTCAAATGCTCATAGATAAATGGTTGTCTTTCAGCATTTTGCCATTTAAAATATTGTGTGTAGTAGTACCACAAATGTTCCCATTCTAAAAAAATAAATTTGAATGACTAAATCTATTTAAAAAAAAACTTTTGAGATATTTCGATAAAATAGCTATAATATTGATACTATTTTGCAACATTTATTTTGTTGTTATTAAGGAAATTAACTAAACTAACACATATAAATGACAATATTAATAAGTATTACCAATTTTACAAAACTAGTAGCATAACCGATATTTCTGGAATGCAACATTCCGGACTAGTAAATGTCATTCCGTAGTAGATGGTGGTTGGCTAAATATGACATATTACACTTCAGAATTTAACAACATATATAAGTTTATTATGGAATGCATTTCAAAATGTAGGCTCATTGTAGAGTAAAAAAGTAAGGTATTTATATTATCATTGGTGCTGCATTGCTCCTATTTGAACATAGTTTCTCACCATCCATAAAACTTCTATTCCTGAAAATGAGTTTGTATAATTAGTATTTTAGAGTACATGTTAGTAGTAGAGGATATTAAGAGAGAGCTAAAGGATCTACGCACTAAATTTCTTCAAACTACACATATTATGTTTTAGATTTCAACCAATGATATCAACTTTTTGGGATGATTACATTGGTTGCTTCGAAGTCCAGATTACATATTAATTAGATAAATTTGACTTTTAAATGTCATCGATCAAAAATAGTTATGCAAATTATTGATGATAGTGATCCCAAATATTTTAACAGTTTTGTTCACAGTTTGACTCGTAACACATAACACAATACTGCTGTCTGTTGTTAATTATGTTTTGCAACCGAAATTAATCGATTTGTAATGGAAAATCATTATGTTGGTAATGGGTCGTCTAATGTTGGAATTAAACAAATATGACATTTATTACCGATGACATTGAATCAGGTTCATTCTTAGAATGGGCATGTAGACAAGGGTGGCTCTGGGTATAAAGGTAAGGTTGTTATTAATCCTACTCCAACATTTTGAGGATGATGAATCAACAATCTATGAGGGAAAATTCATGTTGATGGTATTATACTTTCATATGGAAACCCAATCGAAAATTTTCATAATTTCTCTAATATCAAGATCATATTTGATTGGGCTCATTCCATTTCAATGGATATCCTGGGCTTTGTTGTTGGTATATGTAGATGAATACACAAGAATAGATTAAAAACCAAGAGAGAATTGAATTTTTATTATGCGATACATGCAAAACTTACAGAGAGTCTAATTTTAATGATAGTTTATCTACGATATGATGTGCACTAACTGATGATTGTCGTACATGGATAGATGGAACTGGTCAACATAAATACATAAGGATGTTTTTCATTAGAGTTAGTTATAAAAAATGACATCAAATGTCAATGCATTATCAAAACACACACATAAACTACCAATAAGTTTTAGTCTAAATCAAAAGTAAAAGTTTGTCAAGAACATAGTCAACAATATCTTACAGTTTTATAAACAAAACCCTTAGTTATGTATAGATTAAATTTGTTCTTAAATTTGAATAAATATTATATTCCCTTATTTTTCTTTGTTATATTCCAACAACGAAACATGCTAGTTACAACATTACATGCACATATTTCTTAAATGTAATACATCAAAGAGGTAAATTAGTCATCTCTATCCATGACTAACTATCAGATGACCACAAAGCACCATGCTCCGTGTGAGTAGGTTGTAAGGTCTCAATGTTTTTACACATACTAATAAATCAGTGTTAATGATAATATATTAACTAATAGAATTTTATTGAAAAATGGTAAGTTGATATGCATATTGTGGTAACCACAATCACGTTCACACATTAGCATGGCCTTAAATGATTAATCCTCATCCATGCAACCGCCAAAGGGATCACATTTGATATAGGGGTACTACATATCCTACCTATGAAAAAGTCTCCATGATCCAAATTGATAAACTAACACATCAAACTAGTGGCAATCATAATTATCCTAAAGGCATGCATAAACCCATGCGTGGTATAGGTTTGCAAGATAAGCCATTATTTTTACCATAAAAAGAGTTTTATATACTAAATCAATTAATTCAACTTAAACGCATACATAAACCCATGCACATTATAGGAACGTCTCCGCCAGTTCTTGGGCTGGTGGGTGTACATGCACCTAGAAGTGAGATGGAGCATCCATATGCATGAATATGCCATCTATGATCAAGATGTGCCATCTTATGCATGGATGTGCCACGTATTAGTCAAGGTATGCCATCTTGGGAAGCAAGTGTACCATTTGTGAAAGAGGTTCGCAAACTAGAAGGAATATGCTTCATTTGTGAAGCAGATATGTTTTTTTTAAGGAGTATAGGCCATCCTAAGTGATGATGTGTCATCCCTTGATCAAGATGTGTCGTCTTGATTCAAAGATGCACCAATTAGTTCCTGATGAACCAAGGTATCACTTAATGAGCCACTTATGTGTGACAACTGCAAATTCAGGTCATTCTTCGGCTTGAACACCTTTGCATAAATCAAATACACACCTCATACATTTGACTTAGCAATACAAATCACGTCAAAATCATGTAGAAACTTGGATCCAACTAAAATCTATGACTAATATACTTCACTCTTACAATTCAAGTGAATTTTTCAACTACAAAAGATGCAGAGATATGTTGATCACCTGCTGAAGTTAAATGTTAACTTCGATGAAGAGCTGACAATCGACATTATCCTTCACTCTTTGCCTCCCTACTACAACTAGTTCCGCATGACCTACCACATGAATAAGGAAGAGGTCACTTTGAGCAAGCTTCAAGGCTTGCCAAGGACTCCTTAGAGAAATCTCAAAGATAAGTCTGTTGCCTCAACTCCTGCTCCTGCTGCTGCCCCTGTCTTGGCAATAGGGAAAGGGAAGGTTAAAAAGAAGAAGGCTCCCTCAAAGAGTAACCACAAAGGAAATTCCCAAGATGGTACCTCTTCTAGTGGGACCAAGTTGGGTTCTACTAAACCCAACTCTAACCCTAAGGAGGCAGAGTGCCACCACTGCCACAAGATAGGGCATTGGAAACGAAGCTGCCTAGAGTATCTGCAAGCTATCAAGGATGGGAAGATCAAGTTTTCCTTTGTAGGTATTTAAACTATTAAATCTAATGAACCATCACATTATATTTCTTGGGTTCTTGATACAGGATATGGTTCTCACATATGTTCTGATTTGCATGGACTAAGAAGAAATATGGATGTGGAGCATGGGAAGATAAATCTAATCATGGGAAACATAAGATTGTCGCCTGTCTCCAAGAATGGAGTTTATTCCTTAGTTCCTAGTAATGGATTAAGTTTAGATTTAAATAATTGTTGCTATTCGCCAGATATGGAAAGAAACATCATTTCTTTTCATGGTTTATATAGACAAGGATTTAGATATTCATTTGATAACGAAAAGGGTTCTATTTATCCTTATCTTAATTGTGTTTTATATTTTGAAGCATCGCCTTGTAAAGGAATATATGAAACTGTGATGGTTGTAGATAATTTAGGAAATGATGTGTTATGTATTGATTCTTACAATAGTATGGATAAAGCAGGCTTGTGGCATTGTCGTCTTGGACATGTCAACAAGAAACGCATAACCCAACTCCAAAAGGATGGAGTTTTGGAGTCATTCAACCTTAAGGACGATGACATGTGCGAGTCTTGTTTACATGGAAAGATGACTAAGTCACCCTTTACTGGCACTTGTGAAAGTGGTGAGGGTTTACTGGATCTCATACATGCCGATGAGTGTGGACCCTTTAGATCCACCACAAGGGATGCAAAATGCTTCTATGTGCCTTTCACCGATAATTATAGCAGATATGGGTATATCTAATTAATCAAGCAAAAGTCAGTAACCTTTGAAAAGTTCAAAGAGTTTAAACGAGAAGTGGAGAATCAGTTGGGCAGGAAAATCAAGATGCTTCGATCCGATCGAGGTGGAGAGTACCTAAGTCTTGAATTCCATGACTACCTCAAGGAATGCTGAATCGTTTCGCAATTGACGCCACCTAGGACACCGCAGTTGAATGGTGTAGCTAAGAGGCATAATTAAACCTTGTTTGACATGGCTCATTCCATGATAAGTCATGCTTCACTACCTATCTCATTATGGGGGTATACCTTAGAGACTGTTGCCCATATCCTTAAGTTAGTCCCTACGAAGAAGGTTGCCAATACACCTCACAAGATGTCGACAAGGAAAGCTCCCTCGTTGGCACATATCAAGGTTTGGGGTTGCAAGGCTTTCATAAGATGAGTGACTCACGACAAACTCGAGCCTCGTATGAGCGGTGTATTTTCATCAGCTGCCCGCAGAAGTCCTTTGGATATATCTTCTATAGACCGAGTGACAATGTTGTCTTCGTTGCGAGGAGAGGGGTTTTCCGAGAACGAGAAGTCATTAGCTAATGGGAGAGTGGGAGGCGCTCAACCAACGGAGGAAACTCTGGTTGAACCGATTGACGAATCATTACCTCTTAGACGTTCCGGTAGGGTTAGTGTTCCACCCGTTTTGTATTGTTTTCATATAAAAAGTGAGGGTGATACTGATGGTACACTAATAAATTTGGATGAATCTAATAGCTATATGGAAGCCATGGCAGGCCCCAAGACTTCAAAGTGGAAAGAGGCGATGGAAAACGATATTCAGTCCATGTATGACAACCAAGTTTTGAAATTGGTTGACAATGTACCAGGTCGTAAGATGGTCGGGTGCAATTGGATATTCAAGAAGAATATTGACATGGATGGGAATTTCCACACTTATAAGGTGTGACTGGTTGCAAAGGGCTTTACTCAAACTCCTAAAGTTGACTATGATGAGACCTTCTCACTGGTTGCGAAGATAAAGTCTATTAGGGTCATGTTGGCCATTGCTACATTTCATGACTATGAAATATAGCAGATGGATGTCAAAACTGCTTTCCTTAATCGGAAGTTGGCTGAGGATGTTTACATGGCTCAGATAGAGGGTTTTGTTACTGCGAAGCATCCCAATAGAGTGTGTAAGCTTGAGAAGTCCATTTATGGACTGAAAGAAGCGTCTCGCAAATGCAATATTTGTTTTGATGAGAAAGTCAATGATTTTGGTTTTCTACGAAGCGAGGATGAATCATGTGTATATGTCAAATCCAGTGGGAATATAGTTAGCTTCCTTATATTGTATGTGGATGACATACTACTCATAGGAAATAACATCCTAGCACTACAGGAAGTAAAGTCATGGCTTGGGAAGTGCTTCGCTATGAAGGACCTCGGAGAGGCTACCTATATTTTGGAAATAAGGATGGTGAGAAACAGGAGTAAAAGACTAGTAGGACTTAGACAGAATACTTACTTCGAAAAGCTACTAAAACGTTTTAGTATGGAGAATTCCAAGAAATGGGAGTTACCAATCCAAAGTAATGCCAAGTTGAGTAAGACTTAAAGTGCAAGTACCGAAGTCGAGATAGCCGAGATGAGCCGAGTAACTTACGCTTCCGCAGTTGGCTCTATCATGTATGCTATGACTTGAACTCGCCCTAATGTGGCCTTCGCTTTGAGCATGGTCAACAGATATCAAGGGAGAACCTTAGCAAAGAACACTGGACCACAGTCAAGAATATTCTTAAGTACCTTCGGAGGACAAAGAAATGGTTTATAGTCCTCAGTGGGAGTGATGACATAAAGGTGAGAGGGTATAGTAACGCCGGTTTTCAGACCGACAAGACAACTACCGTTCGCAGTCGGGCTGGGTCTTTACCCTTAATGGAGGAGCGGTGACTTGGACAAGTTCCAAGCAAGAGACCGTAGCTGATTCAATGTGAGAATTAGAGTACATTGCAGCAAGCGAAGCGTCAAAGCAGGAAATATGGTTGAAGAACTTCATTGGAGACCTTGGAGTTGTGCCAACCATACAGGAGCCTATGGAAATTTTCTGTGATAATGAAGGAGCGGTTACCTTGACCAAGGAACCTAGGGATCATGGTAGTTCCAGAAATATCGACAGGAAATATCACTTTATTCGACATTGGGTATATGAAGGACTCCTCGTAGTAAAGAGTGTATTGTCGGAGGATAACCCAGCATATCCACTTACGAAGGGACTGAGTAGGGTTAAGCACTTGCAGCACACTAGGAGCATTGTGCTGAACGACGATATTAATTTAGATTAGATAGTTTAGAAATGTGTTATAGATAAATAGTAATTGACATTCGATGATTAAATAAATGGGTATTATTTATGAGTAAAGTTACTATCTTATGTTGATTGTTTACCTATTGTTTCATTTTCCATGTTTTGACTTCCTGAATATAGAAATTATTCGAACAATCCAAAGTCGTTCATATGTTGGAAGTAGGTATGAATGAATATTGTCATGAATTGGTGTGTAGATTGTCTAATGTATATTAGACATAGCTAAAGTTTGTTGCAATGTTCATGAGTGCTTATGAATAAGAATTTGGGCATTGGAATAAGCCCACGCTTGCTGCAATCACTTCATGGAATTTATCACGAGTGATCGCAAGACGATAATATCATAAGGTCTTAAAACCTAGATATATGGTTTATAGTTTGCTAGTTGGTTGTGCATTAATAATCTGTAAACGCATCAGTAACTTGATGTTATAAAACGGATTGTCGTGTATGATTTGATTATTAAATGGTAAATGCATATAAGTCGAAGTTTATCTAATCCTTTTATCCTAAGAGGGTAAAAGCGATATTAGGGCCCCTCGATGATTTGATTTGACTTATGTGCCGAGCCCGGTCAGGACTAAATCGATGCGTTCAATTAAGTTCTATGTCAAACGAATCTGAGATCAAGAAATAAACGGTTGGACAATAAGTATGACTATGTTCCATGTAATTTTCCACACGATATTTAGAACAGAGGATTATACGATCCCATATCTTAAGGACAGGTTATTGATAAGATCAAGAGTTTTCAGAACTACAACTGCTAATCGGATCCAGAAGTCACATTTGCATTTATAGTTATTAGACTTATCCAAGTGGGAGACTGTTGGATTAGTGTCTAAGTCCATAACTATATTTGGTATGTACTTGACCCGGTTGTGCATGGTCCTTTTAGGTAGCCTTCACCAAAGCAACTGGACTGGAGGAATGCTAGATAAAGAGGTTATTATGGTTTATTAATATATTATAAGAATAATATATTATAAGAGAAATCATATTTGTTTAATTAACATTGGTCAAGAATTAATTTTGTGATCGAAAGAAGTTAATTAAACTAGGGGGACTGAATTGTAATTATGTGATAGTTGTAGAGTTGGGCAAGGAAACCCTAAATGATATGGTGGACGAATTCTATGGATAAAGTCTTAAGAATTCGTCCACAATGGGGATTCTAGAATTATCTTATGGGCTACTTGGTGGTTAAGTAACCAGATAAGGATAATGACTGAAACTCTAATTCCTACACCTATATAAGAACCCCTTGGGCATGAGAATTTGGCTACACCCTAACCCTAGAAGTCTTAGAGTCGAATTTCTCCTCTCCCCTCTCTCTCTTGTTTCATCCAATTGCTTTTGGTGTTTGTGATTCATTAGAGGCACAACATTTGAGGTGCTAGAGTTCTCAAGGCTTCAAGATCTACAATCAACAATGAAGGTAATCATCTAGATCTGTTTTCTCATGTGAATTTCAAATCATGTATGCTAGATCTAGGGTTTGTAAGTCTTGGATGAATTTCGTGTACAATAAAGAAACCTAGATCCAAGCTTTAGGTTTTGCATGACCACATAGGATGTTATTTTGTGTAAAACCCGTCAGTTATGAGCTCATAAGGACACTTATATAACATCTAAACCCTAAAAATTAGGGTTTCCATATGACGTGAGTATGCCCAGCATCACACAAGTGTAAGCCCAGCATACTAGGGCACGCCAACTACGCTCAGCGTACCTTATGTACGCTTAGCGTATTCTTCTTGATTCGAAAGTTGCAACTTTAGCCTTTAGGCTTCTCATGGCTTCACTCTTCCATCCCTAGGGACTTCAAATGAAAAACTAATAATAAAAGATAGGATTCGGAAATACATGCAAATCTCAGGATGTTACAGGTTAACCACACACGCTCCACTAAGGACTCATAAAGTGCAATTTACAATTTCATGGTTTAGCATAAAAATTCACATTTTTCCTAAAGTAACTAAGATTGGGAAATTTATAAAAATATGTTTAGTTACTTTATGATTCATTATATTAATTAATGAGGATTATTTTTTCCTATTACACCTGTTCAACTAACAACCTCCACCAATCAAGGAAGTGGTAGGTGAGAGTGGACACCCATTCAATCGTTATTTTATAGGCAATTTCCTTATACCCCTATTATAGATCGGCTTTGTGAATGATGTGTACTTGCGGTTTGACTAACTTAGTCTTATATGTTTTGTAATATTAGACTTTTAATGTTATATATAGTATAAGAGTGTATTTTTAAACATTTTTCAAAAACACTAGGTTAATTTTTAAATTTCGGAAAATTAACAAATTAATTTAAAATTTAAAATTTAAGCCAATCATGAACTCAAGACAAGGATATTAAATTACTAAAAATATTTAGTTTTATACAATTAAAATAGTATTAAAGGTAATTATCCTAATCAATTCATGAGATTGTCAATAAAACTAAATTTTATGGATATAACAGCCCACCAGGTTGTGTTAAACAATTACCACGTCGTGGTAGAGTAAAAATGAAGGTCACCACGTCGTGGTGGCGGAACAGACTGATGATTATGTTTTCTCCTCCTTATTCAAGTTCAACCATTGTATCAGTTCAATAGAAAACTAAACCTACGCTCTGATACTACTGATATGTATGGAAAACATATAAATCCTATATGTGCATGCTACCATAATAATTGAGCTACGTTTTCCCAAATTGGACATACAAATTGGACTAACAAAATAGAAACCCTAGAAAACTAGTATATAATAAATAAAAAACATAATTAGGGTTATAAGAATCATACCTTTATTGTTATATAATAATAACAATGCAAATTCTTTTGTAGATGAAGCCTTCAGAGCAAGCCTCACAAATGTCACGCCTCTAGTGGTTCACACACAACACTAGCAATGGAAGAATGATTAAAAAGGATGAGAGATGCTTTAAAATTTGGCTAGGTATTCCAAGAAGAAATTGGCCGAAATTCTCAGCTAGGGTTGAGGCTATTTATATAGTGCAGTCAGGAAACCCTAGATAAGGCCTAATCCAAGATTATTTTAAATTGGGTAAATATCTACTTTCCTGTTTATCCACTAGGGATTATTCTAGAAACCATAAGGCCTTCAGAAAAAACGTCCAAGCCTTTATGAAGAGTTCTAGATGTTGGATTAGTGTCTAAGTCCATAAATAATTTGGTATGTACTTGACCCGATGGTGCATGATCCTTTTGGGTTGCCTTCACCAAAGCAACTTGATAGGATAAATTATGGAGAGAAAGGATTAAATATGATTTATTAATATATTATGGGAATAATATATTAAAGGAGAAATCATATTGTTTAATTAATATTACTCAAGAATTAATAAGAAATAAGTGTGTGACTAAAATATATTAATTAAACTTAAGGGACTGGAATTGTAATTATAAGATAATTGCAATTGGGCTATGGTTTGCCTTATATTATATAAGGTTGGACGAATTCGATGGGGAAACCCATTAGAAATCGTCCAAGGCCTTTAAGAAAGGAATCCATGGGCTGCTTAGGGCTTAAGCAGTCAGATTAGGGTTTCCTAGTTTAAAACCCTAATAGCCTACATGTATAAAGAGCACCCTTAAGCCTTCAAAAGTGGTGAACTTGTTCTCTAGGGTTTTGGATGATTTTGGGCAGCCTCCTTCTCTTCTCCTTTTCATCCTCTTGCTCTTGGTGTTTGTGAACCATTAGAGGAGTGACATTTGTGACTCTAAGCTTTCTAAAGTCATTACAAGGAGGAACTGTGATTGTTATTGCTACATAACAATTGAGGTAATATCTTAAACCCATTATTATGTTAATATCGATTATAAAATGCTATAATTAGGGTTTATAGTCTTGGATGAATGGCATGTACAATAGAGAAACCTAGATCCAAGCATTAGGGTTTGTATGAGCACATAGGATGTTCTTATGGCCAAAACCCATTAGTGGTATCATAGCCTTGATTGGTTTCTATTGTATTGATGCATTATGTGTTTGTTCAAGTTGCAAATTCGATTTTTGGCCAACCTGCCTGATGAACTCGACGATTCCCATTGTGGGCTCAGCGAGTAGGCCCCTACTCAGCGAGTCCATGGGGGTACTCGGCGAGTTCGAGCGTCAGAAAGAGGGGATTTCGGGATTTCTTGCTGTTTTACTCATGGAAACTTGCCTTATCTATTTTAGATCATTAAAATCCGAATTTTTTCATATTTTTGACTATATCCTTGATTAAACAAAAGATAATTACCAATTGATTAGATAATAACTTCCTTATATGATAAAGATTGGATTATTTGTATTAATTGGGTAACTTATTTTGCAATAAATTAAAATTAGGTCAAATATAGATAATGATGAAATTAATGTTTAATTTATATTATTTGTTATTTGATCCTTGTGGTATGAAAAGTTTCAATTTTCCCCTTTAGGTTTTATAGTTTAAATTTGAACTCAAAAGTTTAGTTTTGAAATTTAAATAGTTAAAACCCTAATGTTTTTGAAATGTTTCAAAACTTGCCCTCAAGTTTTGGAATTTAAAAGTTGATTAAAAGTTTAATTTAGGAATGTTAAATTCTAAAACCCTAGTGTTGTTTTGAAATGTTCATATCACACCCTTATGATTTTATTAATTAATTAAGGTGTATAATTAAAGAAGATTTAATAAATCCATAAAATTTTGGTTTATAATGTAATTAAATTAAAAGTATAATTATTAAATTTGACCACCTAGTATTTTAAAAGTGTAAAATACACCCTATACTATATATAACATTAAAAGTCTAAGATTATATATATGTATGAGTAAAAGTCAGTCTTAATGTTAGTATGCCTCATTCACGAAGCTGGTCTATAAAGGATGTTTAAGGAAATTGCCTATAAATTGGCGATTGAATGGGTATCCACTCTTACCCACCGCACTCTTGACTAGTGGAGGGTCGTTAGCCGAACGGGTAGGATAGGACAAAACCTTCCATTATAAGTATAATGAAGTACAAAAGTAACTAAATGTTTTTGCAAATTCCTAATCTTAGTTACTTTAGGCAAAAGTAAATTGATGCAAATCCATGAAATTACACTTTGTGCCCTTGCGAAGACGTTAGTGGAGCGTGTGTGGTTTACCGGCACACTAAATGGTTCTAAGCAAAGGTAGCAAAGGGTGACTCAATCTTTGTCATAGTTCGGTGGAGCGTGTGTGGTTTACCGGCACATCAAATAGGTGACCGTAACATGTGAGGGCACCATGTAACTTTGCATGGTTATTCATACCCACTTTGTGATCCTCGGCATCCCAGTCACAAACTAGAGGGCCATATCGAGATTTAAACATGCCATTGAAAAGTTCAATGAATCTCAAAGGATTTAGGAGTTTTCATAGATTTAAAACATAAATTTCTTTTTCGTTTTTCATGGTGGAAAATTAGTGAATCGTCATTCACTTACCTTCAAATATTCTACAACTAGATTACGACGTCCCTTTTCTAGGTTGTAGCATATTGTGTTGGGTCCTAGCCTTAGTATCTCATTTGGGTGATTTACTAAGGACTTAATCAATCAACTAACTTGAATTTGTTTTCTCCCGTTTTGTAGATGTCAAAGTTCGACAACTATGGTCTTCCCAGTCACGTGGAACAAGCATTCCACATGAAGATGATATTCCATGATTTGATCGAGGAACAAGAGATCATGCTTCACTTCCTCCTCCTCCTTTCATTGTTCTCCCTAACCCACAAGATCAAAGAATTGAAAGGTTCAATGTCACTAAAGCCCTATTGGAAATGAAACATGAAGATGGTAAACCCGTGTGTGCCCACATTCTAGGAATGAAATCATACATCGATAGGTTAATAATGTTGGGTGCATCATTCCCTTATGAGTTGGCTATAGGCTGGGTCCTACAGTCACTCCTTGAATCATATAATGATTTCAAAAGAAAGTATTATATGATGAATCATGACGCAAACCTCATTGACCTAGGTTACATGCTCATTGCCGCTGAATCAGAAATGGTTTGGCAAAGCAATGGAGCATATTTGTTGAGAGAGTCAACCAACCATGCTTCCAAGGACATTCTAGGAGAACCGACCTGCGTTTGCTGCCAAGAGAAAGGGCGTTGGATACAAGTCTGCCCTAAGAGCCTGAAAAGTCTAGAAGATGGGAGAGTCAAAGAGTATGCCTGTGCTTCAGGTAAAATCCACTATCTAACTCAATTAAGTTCCTATTCGTTGATTCTTAATGTGATAAGATTGCATTTGAATGGTTTGCAGGATCAATGAAAAGAGAGGAAGCTTGATGGAAAAGCAAGATGAGTCTAATCACAAAGAAATGGATCTCGATCGCATGGACTTGAAGATTATATTTTGAGCTTAGAAAGTTAGATAGAGTTGTTAGGAAATTTTCTTTTGACTACATAGTTTTCAGTTGATTTTTGCATTGTAAGGACAAATGTTTTTCGCTGCTTTTATAAATAAAATAAATTTTGTTTGACGTGTTTGTTTATTTCCTTGCAATGAAATCGTTATGAAAAATTGATGTTCGTATATTTACAACAAATGGATGTGATTCTTAATTATGTTGTTTGTGGAAATATCGAGAAATTACCAAATAGGGAAAGTTTCTCATCGCACAAGTTTCTATTGGATAGAGATTTGGAATCATACAGCAAGTATTGCATGATGAATGAGAAGTTTCATATTTGGAAATTAGACTAATTCGTTGACAAAGTGTCAAGTGAAGGACTAGGAGATCGAGTACACAAGGTTATGTATTGATCAAGTCCACCACAAGAGTAACAAAGATATTTGTCATGATTTACTAAAGGTTTAGTAAATATGATTATACTTATAAGATTAAGTGTAATTCTAAATTGATAGCAGAACGAATAAGAAGAATCAAGTAGGCAGAAAGATAAAAGTTTCTCTATTCTAAGAAGAAGGGAGAGTACCTTTTATTATGATAAGTCTTAATGATCAAGAACCATATCTTAATTGATCCTCTAAGTGAGTCTTAGTGCAATTGTATGTCTAAGAAGAGGAATCAAGAATTAAAGAAATGGTTAAATCAAGAAGTCAATCATACTTCGTTCCAAAACAAGTCTTAAGTTAAGATTGTGACATTAAGTGACAAGTCTTAAGAAGGTTATAATACTCATCAAATGTAGAATATGGAAAAAGGTTTTTCTTATTCTTGCATATTTGAAATTGGAAAGTTTTGATGTCTTGGATAAGACAAAGATCAATTAGGACCAATTTTCTGAAGTGTTTTTGTCTTGATAAAAACTACACTAACTCTTGAATATTTGATTGTCAAGAAATGTTTATTGACAAAAGAATCTTATATGTCAAGGAGTCAGTGGGAGTCTTAATGATCTTGAAAAGTTTCAAGAACTAATCAAGAATTAACCTTATCGATCATCACTAGCACACGACTTGAGGTTCATAACCTATCGTGTTGACACTATCTTGTTTCTGTGCCATTCCAATTGAGTTAATTATGCATGTGAGCGCTGCGAGTTATCATTTGAATGCATAAAAGGCAAGGACCTTGATCAATGAAAAGTACATTGATAGGAAAGGGTGAGCAGCTTAACTACTTGGAAGACATGGTGGGTAGCCGTGTTACCATAAGGCAAGAAATCAAGATTAAGAAAGTTTGGTCCATATGAGTTTGTATTTGTCGCACACTTTGGTTTTTGACAAATTCACATGGATAGAAACACATACACCATTAAATCTAAGTGTCATAGGATTCCCTCCATCATGAAAATGACTGTGAGGAAATGCTTTCACTAATAGAGATTTTAAGAAGATAGTGATTGTAAAATTGTATTCTCGAATTCGATTATGGTTACTGTATCCCTTTCCATGATTCGAATTGTGAGATTTGGCAATTAATCTAAATTGTTTAAGACACACATATGAGCTATCTTGGATAAAGGTGTATAAGTTTGAGAAGCCTTGATAAAGGATTATCATAGCATTAGGTATTAGAAACATGAACTTAAGAAATTCAATAAGTATTGTTTTTCTGGAAGTTAAGCTGTTTTCTGAATACATGTCAAAGCTAGTGGGAGCATAAGTGTTATGTTTATAATAATCATCATGATAGTGGGAGCATAAATGTTATGATTGTATGATTATTAAGGCAAGTATTGCAAGTTAGCAATATTAATTATTGAAAACAAGAGTCATACTTTGCAAAGTTGTAAGGGTTGAATAGTTGTTTTGCTATAATTAAGGGAGAGAATATTATGCTTCATTTCAAATCTAAAGGCTTAGGTTGTGGAATGTTAATAATTTAGTCAAGGATACATAGTGTGTTCTCAAATTTTGATTATGATTACGACATTCCTCTTCATAATTCGAATCGTGAGAACATAGTACATAGAATATTATGGCAGAAGATTGATAAAGTATCAAATCTTTATGTAAGACATTATGAATCGTGTCCCATACGCTTCGGGTATAGGATCGATTGCAAATGCTATAATATTTGACCATTCTAAAATTTTCCAAATGTCTCGCGCATTTAAAGGGAAAAAGGACAAAAATCGGTTTTGACTAAGATAATTAAACAACTATCAAAGGACAATCCAAAGTTCGCCGAGGGTTGGTCGCTTGTGAGTAGTTGGAAGTATAGTATTGGATGGAGTATATCGACATTATTATGAATAGATAAGATTCTATTAAGAATATGTTGTCATATTGTAAGTATGGAAAGGTTTCCATATTAGGAGTTAGATATTGAGAATCTATGTCTAGATTAGAAACTTTATGCAAATGGATGCTCAAAGAAATGTACTTTGAGTTAGAGACATCACATCTATGGAATTGTCTTGTAACAATCCCTGATAGGGGACTTTGTAATTTCATTGGCAATAGTCATTGTGACTTTAGTGCGGTGACATTACGAAAGGATCGTTGCATAAAATGTTAGAATCTAACATATTCTATAAGTGGCAAGAATTTGATATTCTTACACTTGTGATATGGATTGGGAGTTGTGGAATGAATATGATTGGAAATGTGTTCATTTGATCTATTTCACAAAGTAATAACCATAGGTAAACATTGTGTGCATGCCGAGAGCATGGGACAAGTGTTGTAATTCAAGTAAGAAGTTGATTACCCAAAACAACAAATAATGAGTAATCGATATGGTGATAAATAAAAGGTGTTTTATTTATACTCAAAGGTTTGAGGCCATATGGGATTAGTATTATTCTTGTGTTTCACTTTGCATGTTTTGACTTCCTGAATAATTTAATTGGTTAAGAATAGTCAAATTATTCAAATGGGCCACATTCGTTCATATGTTGGAAGTAGGTTTGAATGAAGACTGTCGTGAATTGGTGTGTGGATTGTCTAAAGAGTATTAGACATAAGCAAATGTTTGTTGCAATGGTCATGAGTGCTTATGAGTATGATTTGAGCATTGGATTAAACCCACACTCACTTGGATCACTTCATGGATTTTATCACGAGTGATTGGTGAGACAATAATATCTTATATTCTTGAAACCGAGATGTGTGAGTTGTATCTTGCGAGTCGGTTGCACATTGATAATATGTAAACGCACCAGTAACTTGGTGTCATAAAACATATTGTTGCGTGTGATTCGGGAAGTGAGTGCAAGCGAACAATGAGTCAAAGTTTATCCGTTCCTTTTATCCAAAGTAGGATAAAAGCGATATCTTTGGGCCCCTCGATGATTTAGTGATGACAAATGTAAATGCTCGGCCGGGCTAGGGCTAATTTGATTTGTTCAATTAGTCAGTCGTCATAAATCGGAATTCCGAAAATAGTATAGAGAGAATGATTAGAATTCATGTCTTACGATATCTAGAATGGAGGAATATATGATCCCTTATCTAAAGGACACGCGTATCTGATAGGATCAGAGTTGACAGCGGCTATGGAAAGCTACGATTGCAGAGCAGGATCTGAAGTCATATGCATAATAGTTATTAGACTTATCCAAGTGGGAGACTGTTGGATTAGTTTCTAAGTCCATAACTAATTTGGTATGTACTTGACCCGATGGTGCATGGTCCTTTTGGGTTGCCTTCACCAAAGCAACTTGATATGATAAATTATGGAGAGAAAAAATTAAATATGATTTATTAATATATTATGGGAATAATATATTAAAGGAGAAATCATACTGTTTAATTAATATTAGTCAAGAATTAATAAGAATTAAGTTTGTGACTAAAAGAGATTAATTAAACTTAAGGGACTGGAATTGTAATTATAAGATAATTGCAATTGGGCTATGGTTTGCCTTATATTATATAAGGTTGGACGAATTCGATGGGGAAACCCATTAGAAATCGTCCAAGGCCTTTAAGAAAGGAATCCATGGGCTGCTTAGGGCTTAAGCAGTCAGATTAGGGTTTCCTAGTTTAAAACCCTAATAGTCTACATGTATAAAGAGCACCCTTAAGCCCCGAAAACGTGGTGAACTTGTTCTCTAGGGTTTTGGACGATTTTGGGCAGCCTCCTTCTCTTCTCCTTTTCATCCTCTTGCTCTTGATGTTTGTGAACCATTAGAGGAGTGACATTTGTGACTCTAAGCTTTCTAAAGTCATTACAATGAGGAATTGTGATTGTTATTGCTACATAACAATCGAGGTAATATCTTAAACCCATTATTATGTTAATATCAATTATCATATGCTAGAATTAGGGTTTATAGTCTTGGATGAATTGCATGTATAATAGAGAAACCTAGATCCAAGCATTAGGGTTTGTATGAGCACATAGGATGTTCTTATGGCCAAAACCCATCACTAGATTGCCTCTTGCTCAACTATTGAAGAATTGCACTTTAGTCCCTACACTTTTAACCAATTCTTTTAATCCTAAAATTAAATCCAATTAATTTCTGATTAAATATTAATTGAATATTACTATTTCTAATTATTATATTTTTCTTATAATATATTAACAAATAATTTATTTTAATTTATTAATCAAATAGTAAATCAACATCTTTCTGTAAAATCATCCTGTCTTGTTGATAGTTTTGAGGGCAACCCAAATTGATCGTGCTACTATCAATTCATGTATATACCAATTATAGTTATGGGCTTGGGAACCTAATCCAACATGCTTTTTCTTGTGCCTCTTTAGTGGTGAATGGTTCCTCAATAACAACATTATATCTATAGAACGCCTAAATGATGCTTTAAAGTGATAGATAAAGTCATCTTTCAAGGTATCAAAATTCCCAAATGTAACACCCTTATCTTGCATCTCCGATATGCTGATGATAAATTGTTTGTGGGTGAGTGGTCCAAATTCAGTATGATGAACCTAGATTGTATTTTGTTGTGCTTTCATATCTCATCTGGTCTGAAGATGAACTACTCGAAATCAAAGGTTTTTCGTATTGGTGCAAATTAGACTGAAGTGAACAGTTGGGCAAACTTATTTGTTTGTGAACCATGATCTTCCATTTCAATACCTTGGTATGCATGTTAGTGCAAACATGAATTTCATAAAAAATTCGAAGCCTGTCATTGACTGATTTTGTAACAACGTAAATTTCGAAAAAAAATTTCATTTAAAATAAACGTTTAATTCTTAAAACACTTTTCATAGAAATCTCATTTCTGTTTAATTTACAAAAATAACTCGATTTTCAGTTGGATAATAAACTAGGATCCTCAAAACACAACTCTTCCTCTGGTGTGTACAATCGAGCCTGTGCCGTCCCGTGATCCTGAGAAAACCTGAAACACATAACATATAACACGGTAAGCATGAAGCTTAGTGAGTTCCCCAAAATACTACATGCAACACATACGCCACTCGAGGCTACTATACGACCCTCCAGTCAATGTGTCTCAGCAGGACCCTCCAGTCCCGTAGCTTGTTGGACCCTTTAGTCCGGTCATTGCTCGTTGGGCCCTCCGGCCCGGTCTGAATCGTTTGACCCTCCGGTCCGGTCTATACAATTATATATCATACATACATCACATAGCACATAATCTCACACATGGCACACAATCTCATACATAGCACATAAGACCTTCCGGTCAACTCATAATACCGCTCTAGGTAACTTATAGTGAGAAGACTCACCTGGCAAGCAGCACGTAATACCCTCACACCTGAATCTCGAACTCGCCACCGCCTAACAGATAATGCTATATCTCCAATTAACTCTCGAAATCTCAACTCTAATTAACTCCACAATTACTCTTTCCCTCTCTAATCGGGAAGTGGGTAAAAGACCATTTTACCCCTCCCTAGTCTCCATTACTTATGTTGACCAACACCCCGCAGTCAATAGAAGTCCATTCAAGTCAACAGTCAACTCTAACCAGACTCGACGAGTGCACAGGGGTGACTCCGCGAGTCCATGGGTGTCTTCTGATTCATCCAAGGCCTTACTCGACTCGTCAAGTGAACCTTCCACTCGACGGGTTTCCACTAGATTCGAATCGCGGGGCAACCTGACTCGACTCGTCGAGTCCAATTATGAACTCGACGAGTTGCTTTCATGATCAAACTCAAACGACCTTCTGAGATCAAATATGTTCCTCTAATCCATAGATCCGACCTTCCCAAGCTCAATAAACACATAAAGGTTCAAACTTTACATTCATGCAACCCACATATAGCCATAAATTTAGAAATAACCCTCAAAATGATAACCTTAGATCCAAACTCATAAAGGACTGCATAAAGCTGGGGAATAGGGACTCTCTGGACCTCTCAATGTCTAGATCTGAAGATATAGACACAAGGGGGCATAACATACTCTAGATCTCTTATCAAAAGAAGAGAAGAAACCCTAGATTCAAGAAAACTATCACCCAAACGAAGATAGACATGAATCCTTACCTCTCACAGCAGCTCTGAATGAAATGATGGAAGATTTGAGTCCCACAAGACATCCTAGCTCAAAATCCATCCTTCCTTTTGCTAAGACACACCAAAAGATGATGAATTAGCCTTCCTCTTGCACCACAAGCTTTCTCTCTGCTCTTTAGGGTTTCTCAAGGTGTAATGGCCGCAAATGAAGGCCATAAGGACCTTTAAATAGATCCCAAACCCGAGAAATTAGGCTTTGTCTGCCCAACACCTACTCGGCGAGTCCCTCCTATGACTCGTCGAGTCCACTCATTAAATCCGCATGACAAGCCTGACTCGACTCGGCGAGTTGGATCCTCAACTCGTCGAGTCTCACCTTTAATCACAAGATTAACCTACACCATAATAACCCTAAAAATCCGTATGTTACAATTCTCCCCCACTTGAATTAGATTTCGCCCTCGAAATCATTCCTTAACCACATATAGATTGAAATCAGTAACCCGAAAGGCACCACTGGGAGGATCTCATAATACACTGATATCTTCTCCATGGACACCTGAAACCACACCGAAATTCCCAAGACCAGAATTTAACCCAACTCTTTCGCCGCTAAAATACTCCTTCCTAATAACCAGAAACTCTAGTGGCCTGACCCTCCGCCAGACCGCCTACTCTAGCGATCACCATGATATTCGATCCTCAAATATCAATCCTGATTACTCACTGGCTGTCTTATTCTCATGAGACCAAACCCACAACCGACTATCGCCCACCAAAACCGGACATGCAAGTTATCCGAAACATGCCCTAAGAACGAAAGGGTTCACACCCCACCGAGGCACATACACTAAACTACTATCAGAACCTAGCCGAACAAAAAATCCTCAACACTCTACCCTTGGACACAAAATAAATAACCACGTTCGCTCGGGAGTGTCCTCAGACATCACCATAATAAGCTCTAGCTCATTTCTCATATCCCTCTTCAATACTGAGCACCAGGTCAACTTTTGACTCCACAGTTGAACCTCAAAGGTCACCCATAACATGATCCAACATGTCTCACTAACTTCCTTCTCGTGTCAACTATATCAACCCAATGACACCCAAGTCACGAAATTCTCTTACCTCATATGAAAACTACAATCTAACCGAAGATCGACTTGACCCCGACCTCTGATGTCTGTTATGCATATCTCTTGCGCATCCCGCAATATCTCCCACACCCGAGTACTGACCTATATAGGTTTTAGACATCCGATGGCAACAAAACCCCTCATCCAAGAATTCAACTAAGAATTATATAATCTCATCTCGTTTACCCACACACCATCAATACCAAACTCAACTCGAGAGTTTCGTCCGACCCCAAAGTTGGAACCTTGTGTCCCAATGAAACATTCATCTCCTGACTCAGCCTGCACCCTGTGCGAATACCACTTTTCCAATCCCCTCATTTTGTGACTATCACAATTCAAATCAAAATATAATGACTTCCGACAAGGACGGAGACCCCAGTCTCGCCCCTGGTTCAACCACCAGGCCCCAAAAACTCAATACTAGGGCTACTCAAGCCTAGAACTCTTATGTATCATACCATGATCGAAGAGTACTCCATCATCACACTCTCTTGACGTCTAGCGAGTACTGTGGCTCCCCGCAGCATTGCGACAGTCTCTAACTAGTGAGTACTACGGCTCCCCATAGCATCACAACACCCTCTGACTAGCGAATACTACTGCTCATCGTAGTATCGCAACTCCTTCTCTCATCACCCAGAATCTCATTCTCACTACAACACCACACTACGTCCACTAACTCATGCTCCACAGACTATCATAGATAGCTACACACACTTGTCCTGAATATGCATCACAGATTATGATGGCAACCGCGATTAGCAAAAAGACGTTTCCTTGCTGAAGTTCACATTCTTAAATAATCCCTTCTGACGACAATACCTGAAGGCTCCCACTGGAACCATAGGTACTTGATACACCACTGGTCGTCTCATACTCAAGATTGTGAAATAACCTAGAAATCAAGACATATACCCGGATACCTCGGATCACCATCACAGAACATCACGATGCCCTACCTCAACCACTAATATCTCACTCATGGCATCATACACAATTATCTCAATGAGTTTCCTTAGAAATTCATATCTATCCTTTATTTCATACAACGCGCAACTTCAGAGTATCCCAACACCCATTTGGAACACGGGGAAATCACTCGTGCTTCAGAGCATGCTGATGACCATTCAAAACTCTTTCATCTACTTCTCAAACCCCATGCAAGAATAAACATACCGAACCGGGAGTTGGCTGCTCGATGATCTTCTATATACCCCACAGGGCATATACAATCCCTAATTCGACTCAGAAGCTCTCAACTGCCAATACCATCCTTACGAGCCTTCCACATGGAACGACCCTGACCACCACCAGGTTCCTGTACATTGACCACCTGCCGGAGACACTCATCCTTTCTCAGACATATACCACACGCATCATCTCGCTCTACACCTCTCCTAGATCGCCAATATCTCTGGTCTCGTGAATTCGTACCGTAGGTCTCTAAATCCCCCCTCCTAACCGCTCTTGAATAAATCTATGATTCCTTAAATAGGATACCCGGTTTTCCCCCACTTAGGGTTCGAACCATCACCAATTGGCACACAAACCATTCCACAAACTATTTCCACTAGCAACATTGCACCTGCCCAGGGAAGGTGCTACGCAACGCCCCATAATCTCCTTTAAAGAGATCAAGCAACCTCAAATACTCTCAATCTTAGATGGAATCATCAGGAACTTCTCATCACGACTGCCTCTAGTCGTTCAAAGTCTCATACCATCCCAATACTGAACATCCCAACTGTCCAGAACTATCTCTAACTCTTAGATCGAAGCAATGAATCATCATACTCCTCAACCTCGACTTTTCCACCAACGTTCCAACACATGAATCATCACAAGAACAGGGACCCACTACCATACTCAATACCCATCATAGACAGAAGATCCACCTCCCTGATATACTCGTCTGGATTACCCACTGATACCGCTACCACATGCCCCACTATACTCAATTAGGGTGTAACGTGGTCCTTGACCATCTCAGTCCCAACTGACTACCTGCTCATGGTAACTCATTTCCTCGCGGCAGACATGTTGCATGATACTCTGGTGGAAAATCGTCCTCAATATCAACCTGCAGGGTTTACTCCTAAATCCAAAACTCGAAATCTCACACCTCTCATGTTCCCCACAAGAAACATAAATAGCACCACTCGGGTCACTGAAGGTGACATCTCCTTTATCGGCTGATTGCTCAACTCAAGCCACAATCCCCTATGAACTCCATCTCTACTTATCCTTGAGTATCGTGACTACATCTGACATCTTACACAGAATACTCTGGAATGCTCTCGACCTCCCTCTCAAGGGATACCTCTTCCGACTCACTCATGGCCCTCAAGCCTAAAACTCCATCGCGTCCAATTTCCGCATAATCAATCATGACCGGATGACCGGAGAACCATAAACGTCACTCGCTACGAACCACGATACTCATCCCATGACATCTCTTCTCAATCTTCTAAAGTGCATGGTACCCGAACTATGACATCACTCCTCGATCTGCTCCGATGTACGATACTCGAACCATAACATCACTTCTCAATCTGCCCCGATGTATGGTACTCGAACCATAATGTCACTTCTCAATCTGCCCCAATGTATGGTACTCGAACCATGACATCACTCCTCAATCTGCTACTTAGAACCTTCAGAATACTCCATGTATCGAGTATGGGTCCTCTGTTTTCGGTAGTACGGGCCCATACTACCTGCCACATCTACCCATACTTTCTACATGGACCATCCTAGAGCTCCTAAGTAGCTACTCAACCTTCTCGTTCACCAATTTCTTCACACGTGCTCGCTCCTCAGTGAAATACTCTACCCTGCCTACGTACTCATCTGACTAAGATTTCTCTCTAGGCTCTTACTAGATTCCCACACTTCTTCGCCATTAGCTGCTGAGGAACTCTTAATGATGTCAGCCATCTACTTCCTAAATATCGTCATATTCACTCAGTAGCTGGCTCCCATCATCGAGGGTCCCACAAAGCACAAAGCAAGTAGCATTTGGGCATCGAATAATACATAGAACTCACTCTAGGTGGTTACTCCACTTGCTCTGCTCATTCTCAAAGATACCACCGAACTCTGCAACTCTACCCCTCACGGGTTCTTACTATTCTCTTGGTAGGCATCACAATACTTATCTAGGCATCTCTCCTAGATTACTTCTCTACTCAAATCCCTCTTAATGAACACTCACCCTCAGCACCTACTCAAAAAGTGAAACACAGATAACAGCAACTCCTAGGCTAAGGCATCACAAATCAGGCCACTCTAGCCCTAGAATATGAAATACCTAGGCTATCTCTAGCATGCATAATATCTCATAAGCATAAACTAAGGGTATTTTGGGAAATCACCGTTCGGGCTCTGGCTGATTGTACACACTGCTCTTTCTCGTTTTCCCTTTGAACTCTTATTTACTTTAGAAAAACATTTCTTTGAAAACACTTCTTAATTCCTCAGTTTGAGTCCAGATTTACTCGAAGGTGCATCCGAATCCCTCAAACCAAGGCTCTGATACCAACTTGTAACACCGTAAATTTCCAACCAATTTTTCATTTAAAATAAACATTTAATTCTTAAAACACTTTTCGTAGAAATCTCATTTCTATTTAATTTACAAACATAACTCCATTTTCAATTGCATAATAAATTAGGATCCTCAAAACATAACTCTTCCTCTGGTGTGTACAATCGAGTCGGTGTCGTCCTGTGATCCTGAGAAAGCCTGAAATACATAACACATAACATGGTAAGCACGAAGCTTAGTGAGTTCCCCAAAATACTACATGCAACACATACGCCACTCGAGGCTACTGTACGACCCTCCAGTCGATGTGTCTCAGCGGGACCTTCCAGTCCCGTAGCTCGTTGGACACTCTGGTCCGGTCACAGCTCCTTGGGCCCTCCGGCCCGGTCTTAATTGTTGGACCCTCCGGTCCGGTTTATATAATTAGATATCATACATACATCACATAGCACATAATCTCACACATGGCACACAATCTCATACATAGCACATAAGACCTTCCGGTCAACTCATAATACCGCTCTAGGTAACGTATAGTGAGAAGACTCACCTGGAAAGCAGCACGTAGTACCCTCACACTTGAATCTCGAACTCGCCACCGCCTAACAGATAATGCTATATCTCCAATTAACTCTCGAAATCTCAACTCTAATTAACTCCACAATTACTCTTTCCCTCTCTAATCGGGAAGTGGGTAAAAGACCATTTTACCCCTACCTAGTCTCCATTACTTATGTTGACCAACACCCCGCAGTCAACAGAAGTCAATTCAAGTCAACAGTCAACTCTGACCAGACTCGGCGACTACACAGGGGTGACTCGGCGAGTCCATGGGTGTCTTCTGATTATTCCAAGGCCTCACTCGACTCGTCAAGTGAACCTTCCACTCGACGGGTTTCCACTAGATTCGAATCGTGCGGCAACCCGACTCGACTCGTCGAGTCCAATTATGAAATCAGCGAGTTTCTTTCATGATCATACTCAAATGACCTTCTGAGGTTAGATATGTTCCTCTAATCCATAGACCCGACATTCCCAAGCTCAATAAACACGTAAATGTTCAAACTTTAAGTTCATGCAACCCACATATAGCCATAAATGGATAAATAACCCTTAAAATGATAACCTTAGCTCCAAACTCATAAAGGACTGCATAAAGCTGGGGAATAGGGACTCTCTGGACCTCTCAAGGTCCAGATATGAAGATATAGACACAAGGGGGCATCACATACTCTATATCTCTTACCAAAAGAAGAGAATAAACCCTAGATTCAATAAATCTATCACCCAAACAAAGATAGACATGAATCCTTACCTCTCACAGTAGCTCTGATTGAAATGATGGAAGATTTGAGTCCCACAAGACATCCTAGCTCGAAATCCAACCTTCCCTTTGCTAAGACACACCAAAAGATGATGAATTAGCTCTCCTCTTGCACCACATGCTTTCTCTCTGCTCTCTAGGGTTTCTCAGGGTGTAATGGCCGCAATTGAAGGCCATAAGGACCTCTAAATAGATCCCAAACACGAGAAATTAGGGTTTCTCTGCCCAACAGCTACTTGGCGAGTCCCTCCTCTGACTCGTTGAGTCCACTCATTAAATCCGCGTCAGAAGCCCGACTCGACACGACAAGTTGGATCATCAACTCGTTGAGTCTCTCCTTTAATCACAAGATTAACCTACACCATAATAACCCTAAAAATCCGGATGTTACAGATTTCGAGACATGTTATCATCTTGGAAGTCAAAGACTTTATCTTTTAGAAGGAGACTTACCCTCCTTAAGTATGTCTTGGGCAATTTGCCCAAATTCTACATGCCAATATTTAAAGCTCTTTTGGGTGTTCATGAAAATTTAGAGAAGATTAGAAGAAATTTCTTATTTGGGGATTGAACAACAATAAATAATATTCTTTAGGTGAGTTGGGACAAGATTGTTTGTAACACCTGGTATGTTTTCCTCAGTATATGTATTTCTCTCTGGGACTCGACGAGTTAGAGGATGAACTTGTCAAGTAGGGACGTGGCTGCGGACATTTTAAGGGACCGACTCAACGAGTCGGGAGACTGACTTGGCGAGTATGTGTTGGATAAGTGAAACCCTAAATCTGAGGTTTTGCACCCTATATAAACAACTTAACTCAGCCTCCCTTGTCCCTAACACACTCTTGAAAGCTTCATATCGAACCCTAGTTGTTTGTGTGTGAGTTGAGGCCATTTTTGGTGTTCTTGTGTGCATTGTAAAGCTTGGAAGGAAGAAAGGAGCTTGGAAATCGAGTTCGGGCTTGTAGATCCAAAGATCTCACTTCATTTTCAGCAGATTCAAGGTATAATGCCCTTGTCTTGACTCATCTATGTGTTTATTCATCTTTAACTTGAGATCTCTATGGATTTGTAAGTCACTTTTCAAATTTGGAAGTGTTGAGTAGGTTTTGACTTCAGATCTAGGCCATAAGAGGGGTCTCACAGCAGCTCTGAATGAAATGATGGAAGATTTTAGTCCCACAAGATATCCTAGCTCGAAATCCAACCTTCCCTTTGCTAAGACACACTAAAAGATGATGAATTAGCCCTCCTATTGCACCACATGCTTTCTCTCTGCTCTCTAGGGTTTCTCAGGGTGTAATGGCCGCAATTGAAGGCCATAAGGACCTTTAAATAGATCCCAAACCTGATAAATTAGGTTTTCTCTGCCCAACACCTACTCGGCGAGTCCCTCCTCTGACTCGTTGAGTCCACTCATTAAATCCGCATCAGAAGCCCGACTCGACACGACAAGTTGGATCATCAACTCATCGACTCTCTCTTTTAATCACAAGATTAACCTACACCATAATAACCCTAAAAATCCGGATGTTACATATTTCAAGAGATGTTATCATCTTGGAAGTCAAAGACTTTATCTTTTAGAAGGAGACTTACCCTCCTTAAGTATGTCTTGGGCAATTTGCCCAAATTCTACATGCCATTATTTAAAGCTCTTTTGGGTGTTCATGAAAATTTAGAGAAGATTAGAAGAAATTTCTTATTTGGGGATTGAACAACAATAAAAAAATATTCTTTAGGTGAGTTGGGACAAGATTGTTTGTAACAACTGGTATATTTTCCTCAGTATATGTATTTCTCTCTGGGACTCGACGAGTTAGAGGATGAATTTGTCAAGTAGGGACGTGGCTGCGGACATTTTAAGTGACCGACTCGACGAGTCGGGAGACTGACTTGGCGAGTAGGTGCTGGATAAGTGAGACCCTAAATCTGAGGGTTTGCACCCTATATAAACAACTTAACTCAGCCTCCCCTATCCCTAACACTCTCTTGAAAGCTTCATATCGAACCCTAGCTGTTTGTGTGTGAGTTGAGGCCGTTTTTGGTGTTCTTGTGTGGATTGTAAAGCTTGGAAGGAAGAAAGGAGCATGGAAATCGAGTTGGGGCTTGTAGATTTGACGATCTCACTTCATTTTCAGCAGCTTCAAGGTATAATGCCCCTGTATTGACTCATCTACATGTTTATTCATCTTTAACTTAGGATCTCTATGGATTTCTAAGTCACCTTTCGGATTTGGAAGTGTGGAGTGGGTTTTGACTTCAGATCTAGGCCTTAAGAGGGGTCTCATGGCATAAAGGTGCCAATTTTAGGGCCATGATAGCCTCATTCACATTGTAGGACACTTTATATGGATTTTTGAGCTAAAAACCCCATGCATGTGCATCAACTTTGGAACTTTACGTATAATATGGACATTAGGAGGCCAGATCTATGGTTTTGGTGTGTTGGACCTCACTTAAATCGACTGTATGGAATTGGTCAAGTTTGGACTCGGCGAGTCGTTCATGGGACTTGACGAGTGGGTGACCATGTGCACTAAACCCTTCCTGTGAAAGGGTATGTGTTAGGAAGGAAGTCCCTTGTGAGTCTAGACGCGAAAAGGGACCTGGGAGTCATGGGACTCGGCGAGTGGTATGAGCAGACTCGGCAAGTCCATAGCAATCTCCCAATCTTTGAAGATGAACTCGACGAGTTGTTCATACAACTCGGCGAGTCATAGATTGGACAAGTTCTTAAGTTGGAGATGAACTCGACAAGTTCAAAAAGGAATTTGGCAAGTCTGATGAAGATGGTCTCGATGTTATGGTTGAAGGAGAACCCATCGAGTTTTTGCTAGACTCGATGAGTGGAGCCGAGGTTTTGTGTGGGATTAGAGAAGCATGGACTCAACGAGTTGGTAGGCCAACTCGGCGAGTCAGGTCAACTGAATGTTGACTTTGATCAATGTTGTCTTTGACTGAACTTGGACTTACCCTATTTAGGGTCGTATGTGATGCATGTTGACTTGAAGGTTGTCGTGTAAGGATCGAGGAGTCGTAGGGAGTCGACTTGTGCACCGAGGCAGACACTGCACAACATTGAGGTGAGTTGCCTTCCAGTAGGGGTGGGTCTAAGGCCGGCCCACAAAAAAGGGGTATTTAGAAGATAATGGTCTTTGTGATAGTTATCTTGGTCTGGTTATGTGTTGGTTATGAGGTTTATCTAAATACTATGTTATGTGTATGGTAGGGAATAGTTTCCCTAACAGTGGTCCTTAGGACCCAAGGGTAGGTCAGTACCCGGATATGCCTGACTGTATGCTTATATCTGTCGATTGTATGCTAGTAGTAGGGGGTGAAATAGTCCCCAGTTACCGGTTGAAAGATACCAATGTTGATTACCGGTTGAAAGATACCGATGATGGTTACTGGTTGAAAGATACCGATGAAGGTTACCAGTTTAAAGATACCGATGAAGGTTACTGGTTGAAAGATACCGATGATATTGTATGGTATGTGGTATGATGGGGGAACTCACTAAGCTTTGTGCTTACAGTTTTGGTTTTGGTTTCAGGTACCTCTTCGTCGAAGGGGAAAGAGCCAGCGGTGTAGCAGCGCGTCACACATACACACATGTTTCCGTAAGAAGTTTTTGAGACTGTACTCTGATTTTCAATACTTATGATGTTATGGTTTGAAATACAACACTATGATTTTGTAATGAATTGAATGTTTTATTGACAATGTTTTGGTAAAATGTTTGTTAATGTGTTAATTCAAAAATGAAATTTTTGGTCTTGAAAATTGGGTCGTTACATTGTGGCTAAAAAAGAGCATGTTAGTTTAGGTGTTGGTTCTATTTGTGTCCTAAACATTTGCCTTATTGTAAAGTGGTGGCGGAGATTAAAGATGAACTTGGTGCTTTATGGAGAAAAGTTATTTATGGCATCCACAACCTTGAAGGAAAACCTGATCATCATCTCTCTAAAAAAATCCATAACTAAATATTATACCCAATGTTAACATCAACATTCAAAAAGTTGCTTTAGGATTCTTTGATATTTTTAAATTCAACCATTCTTTTGTTTCATGGAGTTGTGCTTTAAATTTGAACGGATTTTACACAGTGGAGAAGCTCGGATGCATTATGGATCGTAATCTTCTTCATAATCCTATTATTGGTTCACTGGTAATTTGGTGTAAAGAAGTTCTGTTCAAAGTGATGTGTTTTCTATGAAGAGCAATCCAAGATAGATTTCCTTCTGATGTTGCCCTAGCTAGTTTTGGTATGCCTATTCATTCGATTAGGTGTGGGATTTGTGACAGGTCTCCAGAATATGCAGACCATTTCCTAGTTGAATGTTCCTTGGTGCAAAGTGTTCGAAAGTTGATCGGGAGATGGTGTGGTGTCAATCAAGCTTCCTTGGGTAACATAAACGATTTATTGAACTTTACATCTGACTGGGAGAGTTGTTATATGAAGCGTAAAATTCTTAGGGTGTTTTGCTATAGTTTGCTTTGGTGCCTGGAAAACCACGAACAATAGAGTCTTAAACAAAAGGTTGCATGTGCTTCTATGGTGACTGACAACATCATTTCTACGGTGTATCATTGGCTGAAATAAAGAGGAAATTTAAGAAGTTGTAATTAGGTTGATTGGTGTATCTCCCCCATTTTCTTGTAATTCCCTCTGTTGTACATTCTTTTTTGCCTGTTAGAAGTGACTCTTTTTTTTAATGTTATCGGTCGTTTCCAGTAATAATAATAATAATAAAGAGGAAATTTAAGAAGTTGTAATTAGGTTGATTGGTGTATCTCCCACATTTTCTTGTAATTCCCTCTGTTGTACATTCTTTTTTGCCTGTTAGAAGTGGCTTTTTTTTTTAACGTTATCGGTCGTTTCCAGTAATAATAATAATAATAATAATAATAATAATAATAATAATAATAATAATTTAGTTGTATGTTATTATTTGAATTTGCATTATTGAGCCAATTCATGCATCTCATGCCACCAAGAATATTACCTAGCTGCAGCTATTGGAACAAATAATATTTTCAAAAAGTATTATTATTTAGGTACCAACTGTTTTTAAATATATCTTAATTCATGGTCAACGAATTTCAATTATTCGGGTACATGTGCTTTTAGTATGGTGGAGTTTAAATCTCCGGTTATATAAACCGTTAAAAATCAGGTACCAACGACACCCACAATTAAAATGTTTGACGAACTGCCTTTCCATATCCAAGAGGCAATCCTGAAAAGGTTTCCTATCAAATCATTGATTCAGTTCAGATCCGTCTCGAAAGCATGGAAGTCTTTGATCGACAGCTCAGAGTTTATTGCTGCTCACAAGGTCAGCCACACTCAGCCACAACATCTGTTTGTATCGTACACAGATGAACAAGTGCCTAAATATGTTTCTTTTGTCGATGATGACTCTTTCCCCCAACATAGGTTTGTTCCGTCTCTTCCCCTGTCCATTAGAGATCCACAAATAGTCGGTAGTTCTTATGGCTTGTTGTGTTTCAAAGGTTGTCCGTTTTATGGTTCCAGCTATAGAAATAGGATAGCTGTTCTTTTGAATCCTTCCGTTAGAAAATCAATAGCTATTGCACTGCCTGATATGTTATATACGAATCATTTAATGGTTCTTGGTTTTGGAGTTTGTCCTGTCACTATTGATACCAAGATCATCCAGATCACTCAACTGCATTGGAGTTGGGGTAATGAACTGAAAAGCGAAATTGGCAACTTTTGGGAAGTTAAGGTTTATAAGCAAAGTTCGGGGAAATTTACAAGTCTATCTGGCAATCTCCCCAGCATATCAATACATATTATGGGTCCCCAGGTAGTTATTGGTAAGTCTATCTACTGGTGTGCTGTAGATTGTACAACTGTGGATACTGTGTTTAAAACTGGTAATCTGATTATGTCATTTGATATAACTAATGAGAAGTTTGAAGTAGTAGACCTCCCTGAAAGGATGGCTATAATCACTTTCTCCCTACTTTCTGTATCTAAGCTAAGGGAGTCTCTTGTTATACTTGAATACAATAAATGCGGATACAATGATACCATTGAGGAGCAAGTTTGTTGTACTGTATGGATGGTGGAGCGTGGTGTAGAAAGATCGTTTACTAAGCTATTCAGTATCAAGGCACCAGGTGACTTGATGACGGCAGTGGGTTTTAGGATGAGGGGCGGACCTATTATGGGAGTTCAAGATTATGCCTTTGAATCAACTGAGGAGCTTGTTGTTTATGAGCCTAACTCAGAACTAAGCAATCATCTCATTAGTGGGTATAGATTCACAGTGAATTCCTACATTGAAACACTAGTTTTGGTCGGTAGTTCTGATTGTAGTAGCTATTGACATACCAATTTCAAGGACAATATCTGTAAATTAGTTGAAGTTTTTTAAAAGTTAATTGCATCACATATAATTTGATGTCCGTTTAAGTGTTTATTCAATGTTTGTAACATTACTGATGCTATATAAATAGCACATTTTTATGAAAATTATGTTGTAAAATCTTGGTGTTAGTCTGATTGCATATGTTTAGTAAATAACCTCGGGCTGCTGACCTAGTGAGAGGCTTGTGACCTTGGTAGTTGGTTCTTGCCATTGGTTCTTTAAAAAATCTAATACTCGATATATTTTTTTAACTTTGTGTTGCAACGTGGTATTCTTTTGCTCAATTTGGCAAAATATTAATGACCATGATATCGTAATCGTATGAGGGAGTTCAAACTGGTAACTCTGTGTGCTTTTTGTTTTTTGACACTACAATTAGTATATGTCCGATTATATTTGGTTGTTCTTCATAGGCTAATAACTATATGGAATCTATAAGTAATTAGCTTACATGTTATGTATAAATAACAGTGTAGTATCCAGTTGAAATGTTAACTATCCATATACGGGCTTACTTAATTCAATGAGGATAATATTTACGTTAATTATATATATGAATTTGTTGAATTGAACGAAGTTTCAAAATGACTAGATAAAAGTAAACGTGGCTGTCGTTTAATGAAAAAAATTCTGAATATGTTATCATACCATTGATGCAAGCTAGCTAGCAACAACATTGGTCTTGTGAATGACACATCATTAAAGCAACATGTAACCAGTGTTTTAAAACTCCGGTTGAGCTGACGAGTTAAAAGAACTGGTTAATTGGGCAGGTTTTTGTCTATTGTTGAACGGATTGAACCGACCAAGTTTCCCAGAAAAAACTGGTTGAAGCATTGACCGTAACCCGGATGACCGAGTGGTAGATTGATCTTATTTACGAATCAATATTGTAGTTTACATTGTTCGTCACAATTGATAAAAGAAAAACAATACAAATAAACAATGCTGCTTCTTATTATAACTCAAGAAAATAACTCAAAACTAGGGTTACAAACAATGCTCATGAGGTCTCTCAATCAATCTAACCCAAGCCGATACATAACTTTTATTTATAGAGATCTTAATCCATGCTCACCAAGGAAACTTGACTCTTGCTTAACGTCCTAAAATTCAAGATCAAAAATATTTATTTTTAGATTAATAAAATAATCTTTCAAAACATGTTAACATAACCATAATAGAATCAACATGTAATCAAAACATCCAAATACCTGAGAGTCAAATAAAATGCAGAAAAATGTGGTGTGTGCGATGCGATCGACTCAAACTCTTCCTCTTGGAACTGGAAGTACCGGAAACATAAACTGAAAATCGTAAACACAAAGTTAGTCAGTTCCCCAAAGTCCCACATACCATACACATCAAACATATAACGGGGCCCGTCCGACATCGAGCGCCGCTCGGAACATATCTGTCAGAAATATAAGATGGGCTCCACCTCATTGCATTCATCAGGTCCCGCCTCGCATCGGCCCTGCTCAGTATACATATAATTGTTGGGTTTTCTATGCATCAAATACACTCTAAACTAAGCAGTGGAAGCATCGAAACTGCGATATACCTAAGTATGCATCCTATGGATCTATGGCTTCATGCTAATTACATCAACCCTAGAAAAAATAAAAACAAAGAAGAAAACTACCAAGTTGAATTGTTCATTGCTGCTATTGACAGTCAGTTACAAGAGTTAACCTGTAGATTTGATGTGACAAACCGAAATTTATTTCCGTTATTTTTGCTCATTTCTGTTAATAAAATTTAATTTTTATTAAATTTTTCTGTTAACTTATCGGGTCTAATTAAATATTCTAAACTCAATACAATCGAGGTTTGGGTCCAAAGAACGAACTTTTCCGAGTCAAAGCATAAAAATCCAGGCCAAACACCCCTTCGAAAGGAGTGTACGGTCGCAAACTCGAGTTTACGACCGTACACCCCCTACCCCACCCTTGTCTGTATACTCACCCATATATAAGGGATGAGTACCCTTCATTTCATCTTTTTCACACTCTAAGAGGCTTTCTCTCTCTACTCTCTCTTTACAATTTTCGAGTTTTGCTCAAGGATCCTCAAAAATGTAAGTGATTCTTCACTTTGATTGTGTTTTAATCCCTTTTCTAGTGGTGAATCCATGTTTCATCTCATTAATCTCATATTGTTCTAGATTTTCTCTCTCACCAAGAACACCGACAACACACACTAGTGTTTGGTGGCTAAAAACATCATTTCTAGCCTCTTATAGTAAGTAACTACCATCTATGCTTGATACCCAATAGAAATCATTAGTTTTTCACCTAAAAATCGACCCAAATCATGAACACGAAATGGGTTTACAGCCGTAAACCCGTATGTACGGTCGTACACCCTTCAATGGCTGTAAACTCCATTTTTGGTCGATTATTGGCCTTTAAACCCAATTTTGAGTTGTGCACGAGGCTTAGAACAATTTCAAGAGGCTAGATAGGACCTTGAAACGCCGAAAATCACACCTTTTACCAAGTGTTTACGGCCGTAAACTCATGGGCCGCAAACGTTTGGGCCATCAACCCTTGGGTCGTAAACCCTATTGGGCCGCAAACCCATGACCGTACACCCTGATTTTGGCCACAAAATCCCCATCTTCAATCACTTATGATTCTAACACTTAGTTTCAAGTGTTTCCTAGTCCTTAAGGTGGTTTCCTTCTATAACAAATACTATTGTTCCCTCATCTAATACATATATGTGCTTTATATGTTAAATAGGATCCGTTTGTATCCGAAGCATTGTCTGACACCGAACAACTCCTATTGATTAACATTCAAATCCCACGTCAAGTAGTGAGTTCACACCTCTACGCTTTTACAAATTTTAAAACGTTTTCAAGGGGGAATACAAGCCAAACATAACTATTTTTACAAGTTAAAAACTGATGCAATTACAACGGTTATACATAAGCATAAACAGAACTTACATTCATTTACACTAGTGATCTACATCTCTTTTAAATATCTCAGTGTAATTCGACTTCATGTCAACACCTGTGATATAAATAAACTGAGTGGGTCAGGTTGGGAAACCTGGTGAGTACATAGGGTTTTCAACCCACAATAATATAATTATTATGTTTAAACAATCAAATAAACAACTCAATTACCCATCCCCATTATCTTCTTTATTCTTAAGGATCTACCCTAAGAATCAGCTATTTCTCATTCATTCATTCCTAAGGATCATCCTAAGGAAACAACATGAAGTCCATTGTTGCCAATGACACATTAGTCAAGCACAACTGCTAATATTGTCACTTAGGCGCAGCTGCCAGAATTGGGACATTTTCTATGAGGTGCTTCTGTCGGTATTGACCTTTAAACGCTAATGTCATGGTCATAAGGCTCCCTATTAGGCGTAGCTGCCGATACTGTCCTTAGAGCGCAACTGCTAGGACATTTACCATAGATCTAAATCATCTACGGGTTGTGGCGCAGCTGTCAGTGCTCATCTATAGGGTACTAGGTCCACTGCTGCCAATGTATACCTATAGGACACTAGGTCCGTACTACTAATGTTCCTCTATTTCAGCTTTTAGCCCTCATCATTCATCTACCCATGTTTTACCCAACATATTTTGTAGATATAAAATACTTTATACAGTTTACATCATTTAAAACATATATAAAAATCTTTCACCAGCATAGACAGCAAGTATTCAGACAATATGCACATATAGCACGTAATTTATATTAAAATACTTCATATCTATGTGTAAGATGAAAAGGATCATGCACTCACTTGAGAAGATGGTGACTCGGAGCTTGGACAACACTCCGTTACTCTTAACACAATTTTCTTCGACAAAACCTAGTATCAATATGACTAGGGTTTAGTCTGACGTTAACCGCGACTAATTAATAGTCTAGCTATTATTATTATTATATAAGCATTAAATAACACTCAATATAACTCATAATAATATCCCAAATAATTATTTTAAGGTCCTAATAATGTTACTAAAATTAATTATAAGCTATATTAAAAATAGCGTAGGCGTAGCTCACTTACAACAGGTTTTATAGAAAAAACTGGGTTTTGCTGGAGCAACGTTTCCGAGCCGAAAGCTTTTCTTCTCGGAGCCGTCGGGCTCTCCGGGGCTTTCTTCTCGTGCTAGGGAGGTTCCCTAGACTTGGGAGGGGTTTAGGGAGGCCAGAGAGAAATTAAAGAGAGAAAGAGAGGCTTATGGTGTGAGGAAATTATGAAGAGTTCATCTCTTATTTATAGGAATTTTATAGTAAAGTAGTCTCCAAGCATCGTCCGTATCTTTTGAGCACGAGCTCCGTTTTCTATGTTCCTTATCTACACACATTGGTATTTACGAGTACTACAACTTTCATTTAGACTCCGTCGGCTAATTCTCCTTCTATCTCATATTTACAAAAATTGTATCGAATTCGCCGCGCTCGAAAAGTAGAGACTAAGCTTCGTCCGTAACTTTCACATACGATCTCCGTTTTTGTCGATATTTATATCCACGTGTTGGTATTTACGAGTACTACAACTTTCATTTACACCTTGTTGGCTAATTCTCAATCTATCTCGGATTTACAAAACTGTATCGAATTTGCCGCGCACGAAAAGTAGAGACTAAGCTTCGTCCATAACTTTCACATACGAGCTTCATTTTTGACGTTATTTATGTCCATGCGTAGGTAAAAATAAAATCTACAACTTTCCTTTTTACTCTGTCGGCTAATTCTTGACTAAATTTAACAGTAAGAAGAGATTAGACTGTTAAATGACCGCGAAGAATTCGTAACTCCTTCATATGGACTCCGTTTTCGTCTGCTTTTTTACCGTTGAGTTCCAATTAATGAGATATTAAACTCTAATTTAGGTTGCGTAAGCCAAAAACCGCTCGAACTAAAATTCGAGTTTCGGGCCATGTACCGCTATGTCAAATCTTAGAAAAATCATAACTTCCTCATACGAAGTCAGATTTGGGCGTTCTTTTTATGGACACTCTTGGTTTAACATTTTCTATGACTTTTGTGTAGATCGATAAGGCTAAAAGTCGCTCTATCGTAAATTCACTATTTACGCTTTCCGGTGTCGTGCCGGTTTTGCCGTAAAACATCGACGGACCATAACTTCCTCGTTATAACTCGGATTTCGGCGTTCTTTATATGTACGGAAACCTTGAGACATATTCTAGAACTTGGTTAAGACTATTTATTATAAATAATATTTGCCGAAAAGTCATTTTCAACACTTATTGCCTCTAAATTAACTAGCTCGGATCTACGGGCGTTACAAATCGTCTATCTAATCTTTTGACAACATATTGTAATTGACATTTTGAAACATGTAACGCATACAAATGATGTAACTATTTCAATTATATATATATATATATATATATATACACACACACATATATATATATATATATATATATATATATATATATATATATATATATATATATGGTGGTTGTATTTGCTTTAAACATTTATACTCAACTGTTATCATATTATACATGATAGTCACCCGCCATAGGACGTTTCCGCCGATCTGGTTTGGGGGTGTGACATTTGCCTTATTTTAAAGTGGTGGCGGAGATTGAAGATGAACTTGGTACTTTATGGCGCAAATTTATTTTTGGCATCCACAACCTATTCATCATCCCTCTAGAAAGTCCATAACTGAATAGTATAGCCAATGCTAACATTGACATTCAAAAAGTTGGTTAGGGATTCTTTGATATTTTAAATTCAACCCTTCTTCTGTTTCATGGAGTTATGCCTTAAACTCGAACGACGTTTAAATAGTAGAGAAGCTCAGATGCAATTATGGATCGTAATCTTCTTCATAATCCTATTATTGATTCATTGGTTATTTGGTGTAAAGAAGTTCCGATCAATGTTATATGTGTTCTATGGAGAGCAGTCCAATGTAGAATTCTTTTTGTTGTTTCCCTCGCTAGTTGTGGTCTGCCTATTCATTCGATTGCGTTTGGGTTGTGTGGCGAGTCTCTAGAATGTGCACACGATGTCCTAGTTGAATGTTCCTTGGCGCAAAGTGTTCGATGGTTGATCTGGAGATGGTGTGGTGTCAATCAAGCATCCTTTGGTAACATAAGCGATTTATTGAACGTTGCATCTAACTGACGACGTAGTTCTATGAAGCGTAAATTCTTATAATGATTTGCTATGGCATGGTTTGGTGCCTATGAAAAACTACGAATAATAGAGTCTTCAACAAATGGTTGCCCTCTGCTTCTATGGTGACCGATAACATCATTTCTACGGTGTATCTTTGGGTGAAATATAAAAGAAATTTAGGAAGTTGTAATTGGATTGATTGGTGTATCTACCTGTTTTCTTGTAATTCTGTCTTTATACATTCTTTTTTTCACTGCTAGAAGTGGGTCTTTGTTTTAATGTTATTGACGGTTTCCAAAATAATAATAATAATAATAATAATAATAATAATAATAATAATTGATGAGATTAAAACTTAATCTGGAAGATCGATTAGATCTTAAACAGGTAAATAAATATTTAAACAGCAAGAACGAACGCAAAATAAAGAACAACTCAAGGATGAATCAAACGTGTCGAATGATTATAAAATAACCCTCAGAAGAGCTCGATCAAGAACATCAACTGTAGAGGGTTTGAAGGTTTACAAGAACAATAAAGAAATCTGTAATATTATCGTAATTATTGTTACTCCTTAAATCGATAACCTAATATGCATGCAAGCATATTCTTATATAGTAAACCTAATAAACTCACGGTTGGACAGGCCCAAAACTGGAGTACAAAATAAATGGACTAACAACCGAGCCCAATGACGCAACACTTAAGTAACTCTTCAACCCAACAATCTCCCCCTTTGCGTCAATTGGAGTGAGATCTTCACTTGTTACTTGGGCCAGCAGCAGTAGCAGGTACCTTCTTCTTCACAGTCTGAAACAGACGAGAGACAAGAGCAAGTATCGTCTGTCTGAATCTGATGTACCACTGGATCATATCGTTGAAATATTTGACATCGTCTGCTGCATTCTCTTTACACCGACGGATGATCGACATCACATGCTCAAGACAAGCAGTGGTATAAAGATGTTTATCCGCTAAAGCAAAGAGGCATTTCTGTCCTTCTGCTCTAGTGAACATGACCGTATTACGCTTAGGGTCGATCTTGCCCATCTTCATTTGATTGAGATCACTGGCCGATCCCACAGGAGCTATCTTCGGTTTCTTCTTGAAGACTGTGGAAATCTCCTGATCCATTAGGGCGACCTCCATGATGTAACAAACAATCATCCTCTTGAGATGGTCTATAATTGGACCGTATTCAGCTTCATTCGTCAAAAGGATGTTGTGCAAAACGATCCAATCATGAGGGTTTAGGTTCGGTAGATCTGCCAATGATATAAGATGTTCGGTTCTAGCAGACCCTCTTATCACCCTGAACCGAACGTTGATGAATCTCCCTTCGGTATAAGGCTTTAAGACCCGAACATTCACGTTCTTCTGAGCGCTCCATGTTTGGTATTGCGGTTGAGCGGCCTTCAGATAGAACTCGATAAGCTCCCTATCGACCTCAGAATTAGGATGAGGGACTTCAAAAATGTTGGAGAAGGCGTGGAAGATAAACGCCTTTCGAGTCAACGGCATATCGAACTGCGAATCGACAAAATTATTGCAGTCGAAAGAGATCACCGGTTCGAGCCATAGGATGCTAGGAGTATCTATGGCCTCCTTAATCATTCTCTCTCGAGTCCAAGCAGGGAAAAGAGTTTTCCTGCTCTCGAGGAGATCGTGGGCTTCTTTCTTCTTTCGTTCGGCTTCTTCAGCTTCGCGCGCCACACGATTGATATCATCTTTCACATTGCGACTGTTTTTGCGTTTAAGCAAGTCAACAATGGTTTCTTTATCATCTTCTTCTTCTTCCTCAGCTATGTTCTTTCCTTTGTCCTTCACACCCGAACCCGAAGTTTGACCAGTCGGAGGTGGTTCGGTTGTGTGAGCAGCTTTTGAGGAAGGAGGTGGTTTCGATCCGGACTTCGCTTCTCCCCCTTGTTTCGGATCGGACACGAAACTAGGTAAGCCTTCAATTTTGCTGAGAAGGTCCAGGGCAGGAGCAAGTTTTTCAGCAAGGGTTCGCCTCACCGAATGATTGAGAATCGGATCGTGTGCTTCCAGGATGTTGGATAGGGCAGCGTGTACATCCGAAACACAAGTTTTTATAACCTCCCGTTCAGATCGAAGAGCTTCAATCTGTTGCTGAGAATTTGAAAGATGAGTGCTCTTGACCTTAAGGGCGGTGGTTTTACTTGCCAAAACGTCCATTAATGAGTTTTTGGCAGCGAGATCCTCTTGAAGCTTAGCGAGGCGCTCATCAATGGAGGCACGAAGGGCCGAGTTGTCGTCGCTTATGGATTGGCGAAGTGTAGCGAAGGACTGTAACTCCGTTGAGATGAACGTGGCCAATTGTTGAAGGATTGGTTCCAACGTTGTCTTTGTGGCGTCAGCACTCTCCTGTAAGGACTTCAACAGGGAAGAGGCGTCTGAGAATAGTTTATCGACTTTTGCGGTCGCAGCCTCACAGGCTTTTGTGGAGGCATCAATGGCGGCTGTGGCTGAAGCAACAGAATCATGTTGAGCCCTGGAGAAGGCGTCAACAATCTTCTGAAGAGCGGCTTCAGAGAGAGAGGACTGAGTGTTAGAGGATGACGCAAGAAGTAAGTCAACCTTCTCGTTTAGCTCCTTTAGATGCTTCTTTGTTACTGGAGCATTGTCCTCATCGTCACTTTGAACCTGAAACGGACTAAAGTAGACCGAATCGAAGGTCATATTTTCACCGCCAAGGAAGGGGTTGTCTCCATCAGAGGCATGATCTGGAGATGGATGGGGTGGGGAAGCTGGAGGTGTTGTGGTGTGGGTAGGTTCAGGTTGAGTGTTGGTTGGAGTAGTTTCGGGTGGTGGTTGAGTGTGGGTAGGTTCGGTTGTATGCTGGGTTTCGGTTTGAGGTTGTTCGGTTACAGGTGGTTCGGTTACAGGTGGTGTTTCGGTTGCACTGGTATGAACCCCCGTATTAGATACGTTGGTTGTTACCTTTGCAGTTGTTGTAGTGGTATCTATGAAAATGGGTGGTGGTATAGGGAAAGAGGTTTTAGGGATGGTGGTAGTGGGGTTTATGGTGGGAATGGAAGTAGGGATTGTTTGAGGAGGTGAGGGAATTGGTGAGACATGAAATTCCATGTCTGGGGTAGGTGATCGGGGTGGGGTGTTGCCTCTGGGAGGGGTTTCGCTTCTTTGAGAGCCGTCCGAACCCGAACTCTCGCCTTCTGAGTCACTCGAAGAAGAAGCGATGATAAGCTTTCGCTTTGGTTGAGTCTTCCTTCTCTTCGGTTGCGGGGACGGTGCAGCTTTTGTTTGTTTCCTCTTCTTGGGAGAAGAACCTTTAGGATCTTTGGTCACTTGCTTCCCTTTTTCCGCCTTTTTGCTCCTATGAACAGGCTTGTCAGCGTCATGGATTGACTTGAGCATTTCCTGTGTAAGTACCCTAGGACCAGACGCCTTGAACTCCTTAATGGTCCGGATAATCCTGCTGTCAGAGGGAACATCGCCATACATTGTCTCCGGAATAGAGCCAATGAAAGAAAAATTGGATGCATTAGAGACGATGATCTTCGTGGTATGAAATGTACCGATCGAAGACATCGATGCACCAGCAGCAGTGGGAATATCGAATTTGTTCATCGCCCATTTGGTGATGATTGTCCAGAACCGGGCATACGACACCTCAGAGTGTCGTGAAGAGGAAGAAAGGCTCTGGATGAGTTGCTGCCAGAGAACCAACCCATAGTCAAGATTTACGCCGTTGTAGACGCCGTACAAAATCGACAAGAACAGTCGACTTGAACCATCGGATCCGGAGCTCCGTTCAGATAAGCCCTTGAAGAGGACTGTAAACATGCTGTTCCATTGTGGCGGCAAGCAGGATTTCTTGAACTTCGCGACGGAGGTGAGGACCTCCGTGTACCCCATATTATAAAACATGTTGTAAAGCATCCCAACCGGAATCATCTCCGGATTAATTCTTGAAGGATCAGCAGCCAACCCTAGCAGTGTACCAAATCGTTGTCGAGAAATGGAGGTCTTGTGATCAGCAACCTCGAAGAACACCCTTTCGACGGCTTTGTCATAGTGTGCAGTCGAATACACTTGCAATAGAATCTCCATGGGTACAGACTCAACTCTGGAAAGTGCTGGAGCGATCTAGGAGTACTTCAGGCACTCGATGATCGGAGCCATATAGGAATCATACAACTGAGGAGTGAGGTCAATCACCAAGCATTGTTGAGGACGTATGGGAAGGATGTGTGAGGTAGCATGGACTGAGGATGATTCTGCCATTGTTGAAAGTAGAAAAAGAAGATGAACAGTGAAGCTTTTGGGAGTTTTTGCTCTCTTGGAAATTTCGGATGCAGTAAAGAGGTAAATGGGAGTATAGACTGCCTTTTATAGTGGGTGAAAGGAGAGAGAAAAATCATTTCAAATCTTCTATGGAAATACGAAAAGGTTTCTGGAATTACAAATGCGTGACAGTTAAGGTATGCGATGATCACGTAGGAGAGAGAGTGTCAGATTCCTAGGATCACGCCGCCCAACAAGCGCCGTTTCAGAACATACCGTTTCAAATCCTCACGCGCCTTTAAGTGCCAGAGAGGTGTCTCTTGAAATTCGCACACGCGTCCATGATGTCAGTAAAAGTATGGGCGTTCCAAATTCACCTGCGTTCCCTTTTTACCGTCGTTTGAAATTCAATCCTTTTAACTCCCGCCTGAGTCAGCAACCCTTCGTCTTATCTTTTAAATGGCATCTTTTGAATTAACTTCCCACGTGGATGAGTGTTGACAACAGCTTGATAATTAATCACCAAAGCAATAAAACAGCCTGTAATTATTAGTAACGGAATTTTGGAAAATCAAAGATTTTCGTGCGAAGAGTGTAAAAAGAAAAGAAATAAAGCAACTCTTTTTAGGAATGACTGTGATGTCAACAATGACACGAAACAAATGATCCCGGGCACGAATCTCTTCCTTCAAGATCAAGAGAGATCTCAAAGTGTTAGTGTGGTTTCCCGTTGAATGACGATCAAACATTTATTAATAAATGTTGAAAGGTTTCTTTTAATAAGGCTACTTAAGGGTGGCTTTCGCTTTGATTCAACAAATCTAATCTTGAAATAAGAAAGAAAGTGAACAAAGTACTTGTGAGACCGGTGTAGTCTGTTGAACAAGTAGGTAGGAATTAATTTTAAATTGGCTTGGAAAATATAAAATCTCAGAAAAAATTAAAAACTGGATCCCAAGTGAAGAAATGTTATGGTGTTTAACAATTTTCATAGGAATCACACAAAAATAAAAAAATGTGAGATTTCAGTAGGATACATCCGTCAATTCGTTGGTGAAAACTTGAGCAAATTTATTGTTCACCGTCAATTCAGATTTGGTGTTGAATTTTGGGTTTCACTCAGCTCGTAGTGGCACTAAACTGAGATCATAAACACAGTGGTTGTGTAACCATAAACCTCAGTGGTAATTTCTGAGAGTCTCAAGGGTTACGTTGATGAAATGAATGTAATGGAGAAATGTAATGGAGATGGTGTAAGAAACTAAAGTACCTCCGCTGCAAAAATAAGGACCAAGCAGAAAATTCTTATCTCATGTGAGAAAAGAGTGAGGTAGCTCACGATTAGAATAAATGGGATAGCCTAATTGGGAAGACAAGGTTTGTTTATACCAAGTCATTAAGGCTATTATTCAGAATCTTATGAGGCTCGGGACACATACAGCAGCATGCTTCTAGGGACACTTAAGTAATCCAACAATTTTATCCCCATAAACGAACGAACACATAAATTAAATAAGAAAATATTTTTGGAGGTTTTGATAAATATTAAAAAAAATAAAAAAAAATAATAAAAAATAAGTAAGAAAAAATTTGGAAAGAGTAAGTAAAAAAAACTTTGGAAAATTTTGAAAAACCGAACCCGAACGTTCGGTTGGTTTCGGTTGGGAAAAATTTTAAAAATCGAACCCGAGCGTTCGGTTGGTTTCGGTTTGAGAAAATTTTGAAAAACCGAACCCGAGCGTTCGGTTGGTTTCGGTTTTGGAAAATTTTGAAAAACCGAACCCGAGCGTTCGGTTGGTTTCGGTTTTGGAAAATTTTAAGAAAACCAATGAATTGAGACATGCAATTAGAATATACTTTTGACAAGAAGACAAACAACTTCATACAATAAATATACAACCAAGAAAACTACCTTTGTGGTGATGAGCGAGTTAGATAATTTAACCGAACCTGAACGTTTGGTCAATTACGCTTCTTACTTTTGAGGTTGAGAGGTAGTTTGAGGTACTGACTCTGATTCCATCATACCTAGCCCTTGTAAAATTCTGTTGAATGATGCTTCAGGAAGAGCTTTGGTAAAGACGTCAGCCAGTTGATCAGTGGTTCGAACAAAGTGTACTTCAACGTTTCCATCTTCCACATGATCTTTGATGAAGTGATACCTCAGTGCTATGTGTTTGGTTTTAGAGTGTTGCACTGGGTTATGACAGATCCTAATTGCACTTTCAGAGTCACAATATAGTGGGATCTTCTTCCTATTGAGTCCATAGTCTCAAAGTTAACTCTGGATCCAAATCACTTGGGAGGTGCAGGATGCAGCGGCTATGTATTCAGCTTCGGCAGTAGACAACGACACGCACGTTTGTTTCTTTGATTGCCAGCTCACCAACTTCCCATCAAGGAATTGACAGCCGCTAGTGGTGCTTTTTCTGTCGAGTCCACATCCTCCAAGGTCTGCATCTGAGTAGGCTTGAACGAAGAAGCCTGAGTTGGAAGGATACCATAGACCTAAGGAGGCAGTTTGCTTGAGATAACGTAAAATGTTCTTCACTGCAAGCATGTGAGGTTCGCGTGGGTTTGCCTGAAATCTAGCACAGTAACACACAGAAAACATGATGTCAGGCCTGCTAGCAGTAAGATACATCAGTGAGCCTATCATTTGACGATAGAGCGTGATATCAACAGCCGGTTTGTCTAGGGATGGAGTTAGCTTGGTGCCGAATGCCATTGGGACTTTGACTTTGGAGTCTCCCATCATACCAAACTTTGCAAGGAGAGTCTTCGTGTAAGCTTCCTGATTGATAAAGATGCCTTCGGGTCCCTGTCTAATATTTAAACCAAGGAAGAAGTTAATAAGACCCATTGAGCTCATTTCAAATTTAGTCTCCATCAGCTCTCTGAATTCGGCTGTTAGGCTGGGATTCGTTGACCCAAAGATGATGTCATCGACATAAATTTGAACTATCATAAGGTGGTTACCTTCCTTTTTGCGAAAGAAGGTTGGGTCAACCGAACCTTGTTTGAATTTGGACATCTTTAAGTATTTAGTCAGCGTTTCATACCAGGCTCTCGGAGCTTGTTTGAGTCCATACACAGCTTTATCCAGAATGTAGCAATGATTTGGATACTTTTCGTTCATGAACCCAGGAGGTTGCTCCACGTACACTGTTTCTTCTAGTTCTCCATTAAGAAATGCACACTTGACGTCCATTTGGAAAACTTCGAAGTTTTTGTGGGCAGCATAAGCAAGAAATATTCGTACAGATTCCAGCCTGGCTACAGGAGCGAAAGTCTCTTCATAATCAATCCCTTCCTCCTGACAATATCCTTTTACCACCAGATGAGCTTTGTTCCTAATCACTTTCCCTTCCTTGTCCATTTTATTCCTAAAGACCCATTTGAGACCAACAACCGAGGCATCTGGAGGAGTTGGAATGAGGCGCTAGACTTTGTTCCTTTCAAATTCATTCAGTTCGTCTTGCATCGCTTGAACCCAATCGGAGTGATCGAGAGCAGTGTTAACTGTCTTCGGTTCAACTTTTGATACGAAAGAGTTAAACATACAAAACTCAACTTTGGAAAATAAGGATGTCTGTTTTGCCTTCAGTTGTGATCGGGTCAGAACCTTTTCAGAGACATCACCAACCACTTGAGAGATAGGATGATCTCTGGTCCATTTGGTGAGAGGAGGATAGTTTGGATCAAAGGTTGGGTCTAGTTCAGCATTGATCATTTCTTCTGGCTCGGATTGGATTTCGTAGTCGAGTGACATATCACCATGCTCCCCCTCGATTGATGAGCTATGAGAAACTTGAGGTTCAGAGGTTTCTTGTGGTGTTGGGCTTTCAGGCGTTGATGCACCTTCGGTTGGTGAAGCATTTTCGGTTGGAGTTGGACATTCGGTAGCAGTTGTAGAGCTTGGCTCCCCCTCAACATGTGAGCTTGGCTCCCCCTCAACTGAAGCATCGTTGGATGGAGGTTCATCAGAATTCGATCCTCCTTCGTTCATTCTCCTGGCAGCTTCTTCGACAATTCGTTTCATATGGTCTACCTTGTTGTCTGCTGCACCTGCTTCTGAGAGAGTGGCTTTCTCTGGTTCGTCAAATAGCTCCATAAATTTCTCGTATAGATTAGCGATCGAGACTGTGACTTGGCCAATTTGAGGAAAGATTTCCCCAGCTGTGTCTTCTTTGGCCTGTAGCTTTTTGACATAGTTATCATCGAAAGTCACGTAATAGGTCTCTTCGATTTTCCTCGAACGCTTGTTTAGGACTCTGTATGCTTTGGAAGTGAGAGAGTAGCCCAGATAGATTCCCTCGTCGGCTTTGACATCGAACTTGTTGCGGTATTCTTTAGAGTTAAAGATGAAACACCGTGAGCCGAACACGTGGAAAAATTTCACATTAGGCTTCCTGTTGTTGAGAATCTCATATGGTGTGAGCGTGAATCGCTTGTTGAGATATGACCTGTTCTGTGTAAAACAAGCAGCAGAAATAGCATCAGCCCAAAAATAAAGAGGTAAGGAAGCGAAACTTAGCATTGTTCGGGCAGTTTCACACAAAGATCGGTTTCGTCTTTCGACAATTCCGTTCTGTTGTGGTGTGTAGGGAGCTGAGAAGTTGTGACTTATTCCCTTTTCTGCCAGAAATTCTTCAAATTCCCTGTTCTTGAATTCCAGACCATTGTCGCTCCTGATGTTGCGAACGACCTTCTTGAGCTGTACCTCAATCTGCTTGATGAACACTTTCAGCTTATGAGTCGCTTCAGATTTGAGCTTTAGAAAGAACACCCATGTAAATCGCGAAAAGTCATCAACAATAACAAGAATATACTTGCTACCACCGATGCTTTCGATAGATGATGGGCCACACAAATCAATATGAAGTAATTCGAGTGGTTCGACAACTTTCGTGTTAATTATAGATGGATGACTTTGACGACTCTGCTTCCCCATTTCACATGCAGCACACAAATGATCTCTGTCGAACTTGAGTAATGGAAGACCTCGAACATGGCCTCCAGTGACAAGTTTGTTGATATCTTTAAAGTTCAGATGAGAGAGTCTTCGATGCCACAACCAGCTTTCGTCAGATTGTGCTTTTGATAACAGGCATATAGTTGGGTTTCCTTTGATGGGTTTGAGGTTTAGAGGAAACATTTCACCCTTACGCTCTGATTTGAGAATAACTTTCTTCGTCTTCTTCTCAATAATTTCAGAGCCTTCATCGTCGAATGAGACTTTAAGACCTGTACCTCCAACAAGCTGAGATACACTGATGAGGTTGTGTTGCAATCCTTCCACATATGCCACCTTCCTTATAGTAAAATCACCATTGGTAATCATTTCGTATCCCTTTATGGTGCCGAAAGAGTTGTTTCCAAACTTGACGTTGCCACCATTTGAAAGAGACCTGTATTCCCTGAGCTCTTCTTTCCTTCCTGTCATGTGACGCGAGCAGCCACTATCGATGTACCATTCTTCGTCAAACTGCTCGTCACTTATAACCTGCAAAAATTAAGCAGATTTAGGAACCCAAAGTTTCTTGGGTCCTCGTGAGCCTTTCACAGGAACAGGAATAGTAAGAGAGATGTCAACTAGATATGTTCATTTTATTAGTGTTGTTTCATCTTTCTTTTTGATGGTAAAAACTTTGATTTTATTAGGATTAGGTGCGTTCGGTGTAGACTCTGGTTTGGATGCAGAAACCTTCTGTTTGCCCTTTTGTTCAGCTGACGAATGAGATTTTTGAGAGCGTGCTGAGTGAACTTTTGAGTGAGATGGAAATGAATTGGAAGAATTAGAAGAATTAGATGAGTGAGAAGGGGATGACTTCTTGGCTGGAGACTCTAGGTGACCCTTTTGCTTTTGATCATTGGTGGGACTGACCTTAGAGTTTTGATCTCTTTTGATTTCAGAACCGAACCTTTGCTTTTGGTTGGAGTCGTTCTCTGAACCGAACCTTTGCTTTCGGTTGGAGTTGTTCTCTGAACCGAACCTTTGCTTTCGGTTGGAGTCATCTTCAGAACCGAACCTTTGCTTTCGGTTGGAGTCATCTTCAGAACCGAACCTTTGCTTTCGGTTAGTATTCTTTTCCGAACCGAACCTTTGCTTTTGGTTGTTGTGGCTCTCATGCTTTTTAACAGGATTATTCTCAAACTTCAGATTCTTGTCATGATGAGAGAAATATGCATTCTGTGATTGCCAGAATTGTTTCCTTTTAGAGAGATTCTTCCTGTATCTCTGGTTCCTTTCACGTTTCTGATTCCTCATCTACTTCGGTTGATGATGGATATTGGCTTTCATGTTCGGTTTCTCTTTCGCTGGTTCACTTTGAACTGTGGAAGTTTCACTTTGAACTGAGGAACTAGAGGGAATGTCTTCTTTTGCTGAACTACCATTTTCTAGAGGAATGTCTTTCGTACCACTGGTACTTGGCACATCGAAATTATCTGGCTTGTTCAAGGGTTCTGGTATGTATCTACCTTTACTTATCCATGAGGTCCTTTCTGATAAGCCTACCGTTTCATGTGCATTATCTATTGGAGCTCACCAGAAGAACTCATCGCAACCATCAGCATTGTCTTCGTTTACAATTGCTGTGAGTTCAGCAGTCTGATGTTCGGTTACTCCTGTGACCTTGTAAACTTGATTTGGAGTGGTCCTAACCCTTTGATATACAACAGCTTTCTCTGCTAAGATCGGGGATCTTTTTTGGGACAATCGAGCGAACTCCACTGAATTTTCTGAAATTAGATTCTTGTGCTTTTTAGGTTCGCTTTTCACAAATTCTGAGCAGTCAACCGTGTCCTCTACAGAAATTTCACTCATATTGTCATCCTCATTAAGCTCAGATGCATTTTCAACATCAATTTTGTTTTCTGAGCTCAAGTTGGCGTTTAAAGAGTCAAATTTTTGTATGGTTTCGGTTCTCAGTTTAAGTCTATCATTTTCATCCAAAAGGTTTTTGAGCATGTCTTTATGGTCCTTGGATTTAATGAAAGATTCAATTTTGTCTAGTCCATACATATAGGTCGGATTGACGTCATCAGATGATATTACACTCTCATAATTATAGGCTTCAGCATCAATTTCATCCTCCTTAAACTCAAGGAAGGGCAAAATCATGCGATGAATCTTTTGACCTATTTCACAGTTCAAGTGAAGCTGAGTAATATTAGTGTAAAGACGTTTTGCAATCAAACAAAAAAAATTTCGCTGTTTTAACAGCTTTAAATTGTCTCTCTGTAAATAAATGTTTTCGTCTTTTATTTTAACTAATTCTGACTCCTTCAACTCGATCCACATGTGCCGCTCCTCACTCTTCGAAGACGCCCTGCTTAATTGATCAGTCAGGTTAGAATTGGTGACTCGAGTTTGAGTTAAACTACTATCTAGATGAGAGATTCGAGAATTAACACTTTTTAGTTCTTTTTCATATGTGCTTTGTGGTACTTTAAATGAAACAAAAACCGATTGTACCTTCTTGATCAGTTCATCGAGCTCGTTGAACTGCACGCTGAGCGGTTTGGCCGTAAAGCACATATCCTGCTGCTCCTTCGGTTCATTGCTTCCACCATCAGTGTTGTATCCCCTCATCTGAGATACTTCAGATACCATCAAGCACCTGCCTCCACTGCTCTCCTCTTTTGCCACACAAGCCTTTCCATGCGAAGGCTTCCTCACTTCATCGTCTTCAGAGTCGGATGACCAAACTTCCACGCCACCGAACTCGTCACCAGCAACCGAACCCTGCACAATTAGAGCATTCATGGAAGGGTTAGCGGTAGATTTCTTCTTCCTTATCTCATCAAGCTTTTTCTGCAGCAAAGCTTCCTCATCATTTTCCTCATCGTTTTCAGCCATCTTTTTTAGGACACAATCCTTAGCATAGTGATTTTTGCCTCCACAGTAGAAACAGCTCACTCCAGAATCACCTTCTGCCTTCGGTTCCTTTTTAGACTCTTCAACCTTCAGTTCATTGTTAACCTTTTCTGAACTATAACTCCCCTGCCAGTTTCGATTTTTGTTGCTGGGGAATCTCTTCTTAATGAACCTTTTGGGGTTAGACACCATCATAGCATAATCCTCAGACGTGAGGTCATACTCCTCCAGGTTGAGGTCTTCGTCCTCCATCACAGCTTTACTTTTTGACAAGAGGGCCAGCGAACCTAGGTTTGAAACAACGTTCTTTTCCTACAGCACAATCTTCTCCTGGGACTTGAGAATACCCACCAGTTTCGCCAAAGAATATGATTTAAACTGCTCATGGGCTTTAACTGTAGACACCACTGCTCTCCACTCTGACCTTAGACCATTTAGAAAAGTAACCTTCTGCTCGATAAGCTTCCTTTTAATGTCATGTTTGATCATCTTGCTGAGAAGGTGATTGAAGCGATCGAACGTTTGGGTCACAGTTTCTTCGGCTCCTTGCCTAAATTCTCCAAACTCAGATAAGAGCAAGGTTTGGATAGAGTGTTCAAGATCCTCGTCTGTAGAGTACAGTTCACAAAGTCTATCCCAAACTTCCTTTGCCATCGTGCATGAGCTTACCAACCTGAAGGTGTCGGACTGAAGGGCGAATCTGATCAATCGTAACGCCTTGATATTACACTGGAATTTATCCTTTTCATCTTGCGCAATATCTTTGACATCCTTCAGTAGATCATTATACTCCTTTTGAGTTTTAATAATCCTCGACGTTGCAGAGTGAGAGAAAGGTCCATTAATGATTGCTTCCCATATGAGGTATCCATTATGCTCAGATCCTATAACGTAGTCTTCGAAGTGATGCGCCCAGACTTTATAATCATGGGTATATAGGATGGGAATCTTCGTGGTTGAACCGATGCTGTTGGAAATATTGATGGGATTCAATTGCAACTCGTCCATTATGATCGAATAACCTGTTCAAAGATCAGACTTGTAATAAATCAGATTAGGGCAAAACAATAAATATCAAGATACGTCAATAATGAGATGACGGCTCAATAAATATCAGTTATTGCGGAAAAACCCTAATTGAAACCTTTTCACAGAAAAGAAGTGTATCGATTACACAGCCTCCTGCTCTGATACCAATTGATGAGATTAAAACTTAATCTGGAAGATCGATTAGATCTTAAACAGGTAAATAAATATTTAAATAGCAAGAACGAACGCAAAATAAAGAACAACTCAAGGATGAATCAAACGTGTCGAATGATTATAAAATAACCCTCAGAAGAGCTCGATCAAGAACATCAACTGTAGAGGGTTTGAAGGTTTACAAGAACGATAAAGAAATCTGTAATACTATCGTAATTATTGTTACTCCTTAAATCGATAACCTAATATGCATGCAAGCATATTCTTATATAGTAAACCTAATAAACTCACGGTTGGACAGGCCCAAAACTAGAGTACAAAATAAATGGACTAACAGTCGAGCCCAATGACGCAACACTTAAGTAACTCTTCAACCCAACAATAATTTATTATTTGAATTTGCATTATTGAGCCAATTCAGGCATCCTATGCATCCAATGATATTACCTAGCTATAGCTATTCTAACAAATAACATTTTTAAAAAGTAATATTTTTTAATTACCAGCTGTATTTAAATATATCTTAATTCATGGTTAATGGAATGCAATTATTCCGGTTCATCTGCTTTTAGTATGGTAGAGTTTAAAATGTAAATATTCATATTGTAATGTAATGGTTGTGTTATTTTTATTACTATGATACGATTGTTGTAATACTACGCATGACGTCACCAGCCCTCGGACATTTTCGTCGTTGTTTTTCTGACGGTTCGGGTGTGTGACATTTAAGGAGTCTGTAACAGAGCTTCTTCGTCTTAGTGTTGCATTAGCCCCAAAAAAAATCATTGAATGTTGATGATATATGTAAATTGGCAACAACTTATTATCCTTTGGACTTTACAGAGCACAAATTTAATTTGCTGAAACTTGAGTTATGACATTATGAGCTAGATTTGCACAATCACCCACAATTGAAAAATTCATATACAATTTCTGAGTTGTGTAGGGGGCTACATGAAACAGAAAAGTCAAGTACTTATCCTTTGCTTGACAGATTGATTCGCATTATATTGACGTATCCTGTTTCTACCATGACATCTGAAAGAGCATTCTCAGCAATGAAAATCGTGAAAACGCGACTTCGGAATACCATGAATGATAATTATCTTACAAGTTGTCTGCTTATTAGCATTGAGAGAGAGATTGCTGACCCGTTTTCCACAGATAAAATTATAAATGATTTTTTCTTCTATGAAGCAAAGACGGGCACAACTTAAAGTGTGCAAGGTACTACTTTTTATACTTTTAAGAAAATTATTTTTATTCTTCTCAATTGAACATAATATCATATGTATTTATGTCTAACTCATTATTTTTATAATTTTAGGTTAATATATGAGAATCGGTGTTTATAATCATTGGAAATCTTTTGAAGATTGGTTCTTTTAAAGATCTATGCAGTTTCTATTTAGACGATATTTGTATTTATTAGCATCTTTTTCAATTTTACAGACTTGATTAAGTTATTTGATTTTTTTTTAAATATATATAAGCCCCTCTTATCCTATAATCCTGGCTAATTAGAAATATATATAAGCCCCTCTTATCCTATAATCCTGGCTAATTAGATCTTAATTGATAACGTATAGCAAAATTACTGTGTAGAAGCATGATATTTGTTCTTCTTTTCTAAATCCTATTAAAAAATAATATTTTGGTATTGCATTTATCAAAATTATAGTTATAGTTATTGCTTGATATCATTTTGTCAACTACTAAAATTCTCTATTTTTTTATTGTAATTATTCAAATTTACTAGATGTTGAGTTCATTTCATACAAGTAATCCACCAGTATGATAATCCCATTATACTTTTTGTTGATATTGATTTCCTTGGGCTTAGGTGTTAAAAATAGGATGCTCGCTACATGCATTAATCTCATCACGAAGAGTTTCCCTTTGAATTCTTATTGTATTTTCATTACTACTATTGTTTATTGAAACAATACTAGAATTGAATAAGAACTATCACATTCATAAATTCAGATTGAATGTTATTAATTTATACCACATTACTGTTTATACAGATTTGGATGCCACGTCAAGTTCCATCGGTTCGGAGGATGATAATGTTAAAAGTAGCCGAATTTTCGACTCAAGAAACATGATTATATTTAGATGCTTTATATGAAATATAACATGAGGTTGCATTTTTTTGCTACCGAAAAGAAAAGTGTGGCCCATATCAGATTATTGTAAGTTTATTGTGCTTATTAATTTATGTTTTTCCTGAAGAAAAAATATTATTGATTTGTTTTTATGCAACCATTGGGTGAAGGTTTGGAAAGTTGGTGTGGTTTTTGTTAGAGCATTATGCCTATAAAAATGGTGCTTTCCCTGAATATTCTCGTTAGTTTGTACCCGCATTTGCTTTATTATGTTTTTTGCTATCATAATTTATAAAGGTTCAAGCTTTCAATTCATGTAAAGTAAAGCTTCTTTTCATCATACAACATTATAAATTCTTAAGAGTAAACTACAAAAATGGCCTCTCTGCTTTCTAACGTTTAACATGTTTTGCTTTCTCGTTGATTTTAGTCTCTAGAATCTTTAATAAGGGCAAAACTTTATAAAATTCACAAAGTATTAAATTTTTTAATTTGCTAACAAAATCTGCAACTTTTCTTTTGGTAATTTTTAAAATTTGTTGCACTGATGTTGCTTTATGACATGTTTGTGATGCATATATGTTTTCTATTGCGTTCATCGAGCCAATGCATGTGGTTGACTTTCTAATATAGCCTTTGAATAGGGATGTTTTTGCAAGACCTTTATCTGATGATGCAGACCGACTGAAGGTTAGCTTCTTTTTTAAAATTGTTTTAATATGATTCAACACTTATTGATGTGCTATGTTTTCCTTTTATGTATTTTTTATGTTGACTATAACAAAAGGCACAAAAAGGAGTCAAGGTTGAAGTTACCCACCATTGAAATATGCCTAGAAAGTATCGCATATATGGTTTAACATCTCTGGCTACACGAGAACTAAAGTAAGAACCAATTATATGCTGCAATTTTATTATTTGGAAAAAATAGCAACGTACCATATGTCGTTTTGATGTTCACATGAATATATTATTTTTGCTGCTTGGCAGGAAGTAGAGCTAGTAGAGGTTGTTGTCATGGAAATGGAAAGGTTGGTGCAACGATAGGGACAAGAAAAAATATTTACTTTGACTTTGTATACTCAAAGCATATTGCTTTCAAATAAAACTTGGTATTGATTTTGTTAGAAATTTAATAGAAAGTTTTGTTGGAACAGTTTCCAATAAATGCCATTCGTAAGATTAAAATCTTAAAGAAGCTGCATCATGAGAATGACATAAACCTTAAACAGATTGTTACTTCTCCATGTAAGTTATCGTCGATTTCTAATTTATGGAAACCACCTCAAGCTCAATGTTTGATAAATAATTTAGGTTGTGTATGTGTTTTAGGATTCGTCATCTAATTTGCTTGTTAGCTAAAGCTTTTCCAAATAAATGTTTATCCATCCAAGGTTTGATAACCGAGTTCTAAACTCATGGTTTTTTTTACCCAATTTCCAGCCTTCTCTACAACATCCTAAATTACTCTTGTGGTTGCATTTACACCTATTTCTTTCTGTTTTTCTTCCAATTTCTTTCAATTTATCGACAAAACTGATTATTAAGGCCACATTATAAACATTAGTATATTTTGTCACCAATTTATGTGACTTGCGCCAGCTCACTGTAAATTTTTTTCCAAAAAAAAACGAAATTTTAAAAATTAATCGTGGAAAACCCGGAACCATACCCGGAACCGAACCGGAACCGGTTCCTATATACCGGTCCGGTTTCCGGTTCTATAAAATCCCGTTAACCGGTTCTGGGTTTTCCGGGTCCGGGTCCATCCGGTCCGGGTTTGGACCCACTTTCATCCCTACTCAGAACACATAACACAATACAATTGTTTATTGTTGATCATGTTTTGTAACTGAAACTAATCGATTTGTAAGGGAAAATCATTACGTTGGTAATGGGTCATCTAATGTTAGAAGTAACCAAGTATCACATATGCTACCAATGACATTGAATCGGGTTCCTTCTTACTATGGGCGTGTACTTAAGCATGGTCGTAGGTATAAAGGTAAGGTTGTTAATTCTACTCCAACATTTAAGGATGATGAATCGACAATCTATGAGGGAAAACTGATGATGATGGTAATATACTTCCATATAGAAACCCAATGGAAAATTTTCAAAGTTTCTCTAAATATCAGGATCATATTGGATTGGGCCCATTCCATTTAAATGGATAATCAAGCTGTGTTCCTAAAACACATATCACGAACTTTGTTGACAAGATATGTAGATTAATATACAAGTAGAGATAAAAAACCGAAAGAGAGTTGAATTTTTATTAATCGATACATGAAAAAGTTACAAAGAGTATGATTTTAGAAATAGCTTGTCTAGGCTATGGTGTGCACTAAATGATGATTGTTGTACATGGATAGATGGAATTGGTCAGCATAAATAGACACCGATTTGTTTCCTTGGAGTTAGTTATAATAAAATAACATCAAATAGTGTCAAGTCCGTCAACATATTATCAAAATAAACATAGAACCTACCGATAAGTCCAAGTCTAAATCAAAAGTAACAGTTCGTCAAATACATTGTAACATCCAAAATGCAGGTAATTGCACTTTGACCCTTGAAATGAATGTATTTTAGCATATGAAGTCCCTACATATGCAAGGCGTACCTATGAATACGCTTAGCATACTAGGATGGCATGTAGCGCCCCGATTCAGGTATGAATTTAAATAAAGAATAATTGGCCTTATATCCTACTCGGCGAGTTGGTTTCCCTACTCGTCGAGTAGCAGCGGGAATAGAACGAGTGTTTAGTGACCTACTCGAGGAATCCACTAAGGGACTCGGCGAGTAGGAGCTGGCAGATGAAACCCTAAATTCTGGGGGTTTTGCACCCTATTTAAAGGATCATTGGCTTCCACCAGCCTCCCCTTACTGCTTGTTGTCCCTCTCAAACCCTAAATCGTGTGTGTATGTTCCTTGGTGTGTTCAAGCTTGGAGGAGTAACCCTGGAGAAGGAAGCACTTGAGGTAGAAAGGAAAAGCAAGGTCAAGAACTCGTGGGAAGCTAAGGGATTTCCTCAGTTATCACTCTTTGGAAGGTATTAGGCTGTTCCTTAAGTTCATTTCTCTTTTAACCTCTCTTAGATGGGTGTTATGAAGGGCTCTCCATGTTTAAGCTAAGATCTGAAGTTGTAACTTTAGATCTGGACTTCCCTTGACCTCTAGATTCATAAAGTTCCCAGCTTGTTCAAGGATGAGACTCTCCCAAGGTGTAAAACTCCATTAAGAGCTTAGATTGATCATTTAGGGCCTTTAGAGCCTTGCATGTGCGTAAAGTTTGCAACTTAACGTGATAAACATGCCTTAGGAGCTTGGATCTGTAATCTGGGACCTTGCACGGCTTAAAAAGCATCTGCATGGATTAAGAACTACAAGGAATCGGCAAGTTGGATGAACAACTAGGCGAGTTCGTTGAAGATTGCCATGAACTCGACGAGTTATTAGAAGACTCGGCGAGTTTGCTAGGGTTTCTTACTAATCTTGGCCACGTATGAACTCGTCGAGTCGAGTAAACATAGACTGTTGACTCTGACTGTGGACATTGATTTGGACCAAGGGTTGACCAGTTGAATTCTATTGGTTTCTGGTAATTGGCAGATTTATGAAAAAGGTTGTATGGTACATATAGGTGGTGGAGTTCGTGTTGGACCCGGGAGTTGAGCTTTCTTTTTTCCGACGACAGTTACGAGGTGAGTTATCCTGACTATACTAAGGGGTCTAAGGCACCAAGGTCGGCCCATTGGATATGATATCCTAGTAGTTGTATTATGTTGAGTATGAGTTAGTTATGCATGCTAGTTGAAACGCTAGAGGGTAGGTCTGTAGGACTACCTGTGATACTGATTGATTGCCTGTATGTACATTATCTGTTACATGTTGATATGTTATGTGGGATGGGTTGAGGTTGTACTGCTCCGTGCGGTAGCCAACAAACCCTAGAGTAATCCAGATATGAGCTGAGGGCCCGGTAGGGATTCTAGACTAATACTGAGGACTTAGGAGCATTCCAGATACGAGCTGAGGGCCCGGTAGGCATTCCAGACTCGTACTGAGGGCTCGGTGGCAATCCAGATGTGAGCTGAGGGCCCGGTAGGCATTCCAGACTCACACTATGGGCCCAGGGGTATTCCAGTCTGTAAAGCTATGGACCCATTATGTGTTGTTCTGCTCAGTTTGTTATGATATGTGATGGTGTGACATGGTTATGTGGACTGTATGTGTATCGGTATTTTGGGGGTAACTCACTAAGCTCTCGGGCTTACAGTTTCATTTTATTGTTTCACGTACATCAGGGGATCGCGGCAAGGCGAAGGCATGATCGTACAGCTCCTCCTATTATGTTATGTTTCTGGGAAAACTCTGATATAAATGTATTTTGAAAACAAAGTGGTAATGTTTTGATGAATTCGACATGTTTTGAAAGTTTAAATTTAGCTTGAATTTTTGGGTGTTACAAGTTGGTATTAGAGCCTTGGTTTGAGTGAATTGGAGGAACACTCGTGTGACTCTAGTCTCAAATCAAGTAAAGGATTTTCAAAATGAATTTTTTTTTCAAAAAGATTTTCAAAATAAATAAAGGAGGATGCAGGGCGTACGATCACCTGGAGCCAGATAGTAGACTCCACAATACAATACAAGTTAATTGATTATATGATATGATAGAACAACATGTTAGTGCTAGGCTAGGGATCTTCAGAAATTGCATGATGCTTGCTAGCCTAGGGTTTCCTTATGTGAGATTGAGATCATTACTGTAGTTGTCTAATCTATGCATCACAGATGTACATAATTAAGATCTTATAGCCTGAGAATGTTTGATTTGTCCTTATGTTCTGTTCATGTTTGATTGGGAGCTTGGGTAGGATTGGGTATTCGAAAGTCTATAGGGTCCAGCGTTATGTATGGCTAGCATACATTAGTGCTGCAGGGTTGGTGAAAGTTTCATGGATAGGAGGGTTTAAGTGAGACCGGGAGGTCAGTTATGAGATATTTAGCATTCCTCTAGGAGTGAGGGTTGAGCGCTCGCCAGGTTGTACATATTGTTAGGGTGTTGTGGGGATACTTGGGCCAAATATGGGTAGGTGTGGAAGGTAGTATGGGCCCATGCTACTGAAAGCTCAAAACCTATACGCGTGTCAAGTAAATCGCAATCCCTAGGGTTAGTAGGGAGTTGGCTCCCAATGATTTATATGAATTATCTAATATCTTGTGATATGCTTCAGAATGGTGATGACGAGGCTCTTCGTGGTTGGATCCGGTTCGGGATCAGGATCAGGGGATGGAGGCCAGGAGGGGCCGACAGCACCTAAGCCAGTGGTGCAGATGGGTACAGAGGAGTTGGTTGCCAGGATTCGAGAGATCCTGCATGATGAGGTTGTTGTTGCATTCCAGGCTCAGTTACCGAAGTTGTTCGGATCGATCAAGACCGCCATGGTGGAGTATTTTGATGAGCGTTATGCAGCCCTTGCAGATACAGCTACCGCAGCAGCTGCATCAGCTGTATCAGCGACGGGAGGAGGAGTTGGTAGAGGTTTTCAATACAGGGACTTTGATAACACGAAGCCACCTGCTTTTGATGGAACGCAGGATCCCATCAAGGCTATGAGGTGGATTTCAGATGTGGAGGGGTGTTTTTTCACCTGCTCGTGTCCTGCTGACCAGAAGGTCAGGTGTGCTCTAAACCTGCTTAGGTCTTGGGCCAAGGACTAGTGGAGACTTGCGACTGGGTCATACTCTGATGATCAGAGAGCTGCTGTTACTTGGGAGCAGTTAAGGGATATGTTCCGTGCCCGTTACATTCCACGGGTTTAGCGGGAGCGATTGTCAAAGGAGTTTTTGAGTTTGAGATAGGATGGGGAGTCAGTGACGGAGATCACCCGAATGTTCACTGAGAGGGAGATGTTTTGCTCGGAGTTTGCTTCAGAGCAGGATCAGATGACCCGTTATCTGAGGATGCTCAAGACGGATATCCGTCAGTTTGTGTCTACCCAGCGATGTGATACTCTTCTAGAGTTGCAGGAGGCCACCAGACGGCGTTAGTTGGAGATTGAGCAGCAGTTGAGAGAACAGTGGCAGGCCCCGGCACATTCTCAGCTGACGCCGAAGCGGTCTAAGAGCATGGGGTTTCTGCTTCTTCAGTTTATCGAGGGTGTGACTTGGAGATTTTCGAGGTGTCATTTCCGATAGATTTGATTCCAATTCCCATGGGGGAGGTATGCGTGATTGTAGGCATGGATTGGCTCAGTCGATTCGGTGCCATGATCGACTGTGAGGGGCAGCGTGTAGTAGTTCGAACCCCAAGTGGGGGAGAACTGATTGTATATGGCGAGGGCACAAGAATGGGATCAGGGTTTTGTTTAGGTGCCAAGGCATGACCGTACATTCAGCACGGGTGTGCAGGTTATCTAGCGTATGTGGTAGATACGCAAGTCAGGGATCAGATTTCGGTTTCCGACGTACCGGTGGTCAGGGAGTTCGCAGACGTATTCCCGGAGGAGTTACCAGGGATACCTCCGGAAAGGCAGGTCGAGTTTAGGATCGACCTGGTGCTAGGTGCGGCCCCTATTGCTAAGGCGCCGTACCGATTGGCACCGCCAGAGATACAGGAGCTGTCATCGCAGCTGCAGGAACTACTGGGCAAGCAGTTCATTCGACCAAGCAATTCTCCATGGGGAGCACCGATACTTTTCATTTGGAAGAAGGATGGTCCGCACCGGATGTGTATCGATTACCGGGAGTTAAATAAGTTGACGGTGAAGAACCGTTACCCACTCCCGAGGATAGACGATCTCTTCGACCAGTTACAGGGTGCATCCTGGTTTTCCAAGATAGACTTGAGGTCTGGGTATCATCAGGTTAGGGTCAGAGAGGAGGATGTGGAGAAGACCGTGTTTCGAGCTCGTTATGGACATTACGAGTTCGTGGTGATGCCGTTTGGGCTCACCAACGAGCCAGCGGTGTTCATGGACCTGATGAATCGGGTCTGTAGACCGATGCTTGATCGCTCAGTCATAGTGTTTATAGATGATATCTTGGTGTATTCCAAGACCCGAGAGCAGCATGAGGAACATCTGCGAGAGCTGTTGGGAGTTCTGAGACGGGAATGGTTGTACGCCAAGTTCTCAAAGTATGAGTTTTTGGTTATGGGAGGTCCAGTTCCTCGGACATCTCATTAACCAGGAGGGGATTTTGGTCGATCCGGCCAAAATCGAGGCGGTTATGCAGTGGGAGGTTCTGAAATCTCCCTCGGATATTAGGAGCTTTCTGGGGTTGGCAGGGTACTACCGGAGGTTCATACGGGACTTCTCCAAGATCGCAGTGCCACTCACTCGTCCGACAAGGAAGGGAGTGGATTTCCGATGGGGTCCCGAGCAACAGAGGGTGTTTGAGACCCTCCGCCAGCAATTGTGCGAGGCTCCAGTATTGACACTCCCGGAGGGAGTCGAGGATTTTGTGGTGTTATGTGATGCATCCATCACAGGTTTAGGGGCGGTCCTCATGCAGATAGGACGAGTGATAGCCTACGCATCGCGGCAGCTGAAGCCGCATGAGACGAGATACCCTACGCATGACTTGGAACTGGGGGCGGTGGTTTTCGCCCTCAAGATATGGAGACACTACCTCTACGGGTTCCGTTGTACCATTTACACGGATCACAAGAGCTTGACACATATCATGGATCAGCCGAACCTAAACATGAGGCAGCGCAGGTGGCTGGACGTAGTCAAGGACTACGATTGCGAGATCCTTTACCATCCCGGTAAAGCGCATGTAGTGGCGGACGCTTTGAGCCGCAAGTCTTCAGGGTCTTCCACCCCAGCAGTATGTATGAGGATAGTAGTGGATTCTTCGCTGGTGGGTTTGATCAGAGATGCCCAAGTTGAGGGAATCCGCCCGGAAAATTGGAAGCTGGAAATGATCAAAGGCGAGAACTCCCAGTTTGTGCAGGATAGTCGGGGACTATTAACCCGATGTGGTCGGGTTTGGGTCCCGATGACGGGTGGGGTTAGGCAGACGGTTATGGAGGAGGCTCATAAGTCTCATTTTTCTATTCACCCGGGGGCCACCAAAATGTATTGAGATTTGAGGTTGAGCTATTGGTGGCCGTGCATGAAGCGGGAAATAGCTTGGTACGTTGAGAGGTGCTTGACCTGTAGGATGCTCAAGGCCGAGCATCAGAGGCCACATGGAAAGTTGTAGCCCCTAGAGATTCCCATGTGGAAATGGGAACATATCACGATGGATTTTATTACCAAATTGCCAAAGACGGCAAAGGGGTTTGATGCTATATGGGTCATCGTGGATCGATTGACCAAGAGCGCCCATTTCTTGGCTATACGAGAGGGCTCATCGGATGAGAAATTGGCCGAATTGTACGTTCGGGAGAACGTGTCTCGCCATGGGGTTCCTGTCTCCATTGTCTCTGATCGGGATGTCAGGTTTACCTCCCGCTTCTAGAAAAAGTTTCACGAGGAGCTGGGCACGCGGTTGCACTTCAGCATAGCATTCCACCCGTAGAACAAAGGCCATAGCGAGCGGACTATTCAGACCCTCGAGGACATGTTGAGGGCATGTGTCATTGATTTTGGTGGGAGCTGGGAATCTCACGTACTGCTTACGGAGTTCGCTTACAACAACATGTAACGACCAAAATTTCAAAAAAATTAAAACTTTTCGAAACCACTCATTTTAATAACGTTGTTACAAAAAGGTTTTCAATACATTATTTAACAGAGTATTTTCCCAGGTTCATATCGTAAAACACCAACGCGAGGAACGGTACGATCACGCCTTTGCCTTGCCACAGACTCCTGAGAACCTGAAACATAAAACTACAACTGTAAGCCCGAAAGCTTAGTGAGATACCCCCAAAATACCAACCACATATACGCCTTTCCAGGCCACGACCTTCCGGTCCCAAAATATATCGCCTTCCGGCCCATAACGCAATGCCTTCCTGCCCATAACATATTGCCTTCCAGCCCATAACATATTAGCATACATCTCATAACAGAACATAGAACGACCCTGCATACCGGGTCACATCAGGTCTAGCAATCATACGCATAACACATAATCATATAACAGTTCACAATCAGCAATCTACCAACAGACCACATAACATAACCTTACTCTATTCAAGATACCGGCCTAGCCGGTCACTAGCATAACATCACCCTACGAATCAATCAACATACTAAATGCACACATACGCCTTTCCAGGCCATGACCTTCCGGTCCACATAGCAATGCCTTCCGGCCTATATCATAACAATGACAACTACCCGGATTTCCATCCGATAAAAAGGTTGGCCTTGGTGCCATAAACCCTAGCGATATAGTGAGGATAACTCACCTCGAAACTGCCGACTGAACAGATATCTCAAGCTGCTCCGATCACTGATATGATCTCCACCTCTGGACAGTCACCAATGCACTGAACTCAAACAATAAACAACAATTACCAAATTACCCTTGGAACCACTGGTCAACCCTTGGTCAAATACAAGGTCAAAGTCAACCCCTAACTGACCCTACTCGCCGAGTCAACCCTATGACTCGCCGAGTCGCCCCAAGACTCGCCGAGTTCAACCACTCTGAGTCCACTCGCCCTTAGCTCACCGATTCCTTAAGATTCCCTTTCTACACGTCGAGTATCCCCTTTTTGACTCGACGAGTTCCTCCTGGAAGAATCGCGGGGCCACCCCGACTCAACTCGCCGAGTCTGAAGAACAACTCGACGAGTCCCAGTTAATCTTCAAGCTACTCGTCGAGTCTGTTCATCGGACTCGGCGAGTCCATGCCATGCAACCGCTCCAACTGCCTTCTAAGGTCAGAACTGCTCCGACCATTCATAGGCCTGGCCTTCCTAAACTGATTCATCACGTAAGGTCCTCATTTCGGTACTCATAATACACCCCATGATTCATAATTTACATTTTGACCTAAGGCATAAGGATTCCAATCCAAAACCTCCATCAATTCTCGAAATGCTCAGGCATGGGACATTCTGGACCTCCAAAGGTCCCAATACAGGGTTCCAATCGTTTGGGGGACTAGGGTAACATTCAATCTAATCACAAAAGGGTTCCATAAACCCTAAATCCATATACACATCAACATAGAAGAATGTAATTCGAATTATTACCTGAATAATGTGCCCTCTATGTCCCCAATCCTCAGAACGTGACTTCTCTTGTTGTTCCCTTCACCAAGCCTTCTCTTCCTTGCACAACAATTCATCCAAAATCACCAATGGTCTTCAACCTTGCTCCAGATGCACACAATCGAATTAGGGTTTCTCTCAGAAGGCTAAAGTGAACAATGACGGCCAATAAGTCCCTTATATACGTCCCAAACCTAAACGGTTAGGGTTTTCGCTGAACAGCGCAGACTCGCCGAGTCCATATCCGGACTCGTCGAGTCCAGTCGCGAACCCGCGACCTAGTCCGCGATCTTACTCGGCGAGTCTAGGCTCCAACTCGCCGAGTCCCCTCTAAAACATCCCAAAAACATAATTATAACAAAACCTGGGATTCCGGGCTGTTACAATTCTCCCCCACTAGGATTATACTTCGCCCTCGAAGTCTCACACTGAAAATAGTTCCGGATGCTACTTCCGCATCTCACGTTCCGGCTCCCAAGTCATTTTCGATCCCTTTCGGTGTTGCCACTGAACCAACACCAGAGGTACCTCCTTGTTCCTCAGAACCTTGATCTTCCGATCTCTGACGACCACTGATCCCTTGGTATAACTCAGGCTCGCATCTACCTGAATGTCTTCTAACAGGACCACTGCCGACTCATCGGCTATATATACTTTCTCAATTGCGACACATGAAAGATGTCGTGGATTTGTCTCAATTCCGTGGGCAACTCCAAACGGTAGGCCACCCGCCCTACCCCCGCAATCACATGAAAAGGCCCAAAATACCGGGGCCCCAACTTGCCCCTCTTCCTGAATCGAATCACTCCTCTCCAAGGAGAGGCCTTCAGGAGTATGAAGTCGCCGACCTGAAACTCAAGCTCGGACCGGCGTCTGTCTGCATAACTTTTCTTATCGGCTCTGGGCGGTCAATAACCTCTGTCTCATCTGCTGAATCTACTTTGTCGACTGAAGCACGATCTCTGTACTACCCATCACTTTCGGTAACCGAGAATTACCCAAGATGCAACTCTGCTCTAAATCTCAACAATCACTCGACCCACAAGGGTTAGGAAACCAGAAACCACCGGATCCCCGATCCAAAGCCCACTTTGTCCATACCGGACCGACTGAGAGACCCATTCTCACTCTCAGAGCAACTCTCATGAGTTCTCCTCTTGCAATCACATACCCATGCTGAACTAGCCCCAACACCCGCAGGTTGGAAGACCCGATACACTGATGATATCCTCGAACATCTCCTAGGATGAACCACTAATATCCACCCTATACCCTGATCAGACTCACACTGAGAATTCAAGATTCTCTCTCCCCCTGCATCCCTTCTGAGCCTCAACAGACATCCTAAACCGGATGGGTTCCTACTTCACTACCGCGCACACGATGCTCAAAACCATACTCGAATACTCTAACCATAACTCTGCTCTGCAGTTTTCACTTTCGTGAACTTGCACTCCCCTTCGGAGTTACACACCTTTCTCTTTTCCTTTTCCAAGGAACCCTCTTGGCCATAATGCTACTCCAACCAGTGCCACGGTGCTCGCCCCAAGCGACACCACCCTTTTTGCGTAACCGCTATCCACATACTCTGGCTCTCATTGCATGGGCTCTCAAGCCCATGCACTCTCTCCACTCCACAGAATCACTACCTCAACTAAACAAAATCACTAACCCGGGGCCAGACCTTCCAATGCAATCACACTGCAACATACACAATCCGCAATTTCAAACTGATCCAGCAATACCATCAGAGCCCCCAGCATGACTGAACCGACTCTCATAACACACACTAGCCAATTGAGGCTATATCTCTGTGGGTCCGTACACCCAAACTCTGTGAACCCTCAAGTTCTAACTCTGGGAACCTTCCGGTTCCAACTCTAGAAACATGCACAACATAAATCCCGTGGGATTAATACAGTACGACCCATCACATACATCAAGCATACAAATACTCTGATCACATAACCCCGGTTACTTACTCAAACTTGATCCTGGCCTGCTCCCAGGCCTCCACAATCAAATGCCCTAGGTCTGTATCCTGCCCCGCATACCCGACACTCGCTCTTGTCAGCCTATACTCTGAGCTGACAGTACACTGTTGAATCCCAACAGCTAAGCACTCTCACATACTCATCGATCTCCCGGAGAATTCTCCAATTCTCCCCCACTTAAAGCACTGACTAACAGCCACCGATCGCCATTAACGACCTTTCGGAACAATCCTGCACAAAGAGAACATTTACACACTGACTGCTTCCCACAAGCATAAGCAACCCTCAGCAAAACACATCTCTTCCCTGATCAATCCGCTCAAAAGAATCCGGTCTTTCAATTATCCACTCCACGACTGCAGATGCTACCCGACATTCAACCCAGTGTCGCATCTCCACTATTAACCCTCCCGAACGATAACCAACGGAATTCCCAAACAATAACCCATAACCAAACCCACAACCTGCAAAAAGATGAATACCGCATCGAAAACCCCACAAGGCTACCGGCACCAAAACACCAAACTATAACCATACCAAACCATCAGGGAACAACGAATGCCAAAGCGAAAACCTGAAACACCAATCCATAACCATGCCAAACCCGCGAAACACGAATACCGCATCGAAATCCACACAAGATACCAGCACAAACAATACGCCACAATCAACGCAAGACAATCAAGACATCAAGAAAGCATCATACCCGGAGCTGCCTCCAGCACCGCTCCGTCTCCCTCTGCCGCAAGCCGATACGCACGAAGCTGAGCCCTTGGGGCTCCGCTCCATCCTGTCCTCCTCCTGAACTCCTCAAGGTGGCCGGTGCTAGAGCCTGCACCGGTCCTGCAGAAAGCTGTGGACAGTTGACCCTCAAATGTCCAACCTGCCGACAATGATAACAAATCCTAAAATCCCGAATCGGCACTGACTGCCGACAATCCCGCGCATAGTGCTCCTCCTTTCCGCACTTGCGGTATGCACCACCGGACCAGCAAACTCCGGTGTAACCCCTCCCACACTTCTCACAAGTGTGGCCGATCTGATCCCCCATTCTAACATCAACGGTACTGGACCGTTTCGGCGCTGGCTGCGACTGCATCGGAGCCCGCCTCAGCTCACGCAACTGCAACTCAACCTCTAACTCACGCCGCATGGCGGCCTCCTGCAACACCAACAAGGTCTCGCTCCTCTGTGCAGACACGAACTGTCTGATATCCCCCTTGAGCATACTCAGATATCGGGACATCTGAGCCTGCTCCGAAGCGCACTCAGGGCAAAACATCGCCCTCTCAATAAACATCCTGGTGATCTCAGTCACCGACTCCGAATCCTGCTTCAGCTCAAGGAACTCCTGAACCAATATCCCCCTCTCATCTCGAGGAACATAGCGAGTACTGAACATCTCTCGGAACTAATCCCCTGAAACCGCAGCCCTCTGCGCATCGGAATATGACCCCGCGGTCAATCTCCACCAATCCTTCGCCCCGAGCCTTAACAGGTTCAGAGCACCCCTCACTCTCTGATCAGTAGAGCATAAACTCGTGGAGAAACACCCCTCCACATCTGATAACCATCTCATAGCAACAATCGGGTCCTGAACTCCATCGAACGTGGGAGGCTTCGTATAATAGAAATCCCGATACTGAAAACCCCGACTAGCTCCTCCCCTTACAGCCGCTGCTACAGCCGATGTAGCCGCCGCGGCAGCCGTCTCTGCGAGAGCCGCATATCGATCATCAAGATACTCAATCATGGCGGTCTTGATCGACCCAACAATTCCGGCAACTCAGCCCGGAACAATGCAGCAACCCCATCACGTAGGATCTCGCGAATCCTCGCATCCAACTCGCTCGTGCTCGTCTAATCGATAACCTCAGACGGCACCGATCCACCCGAAACTCGCTCTCCAGCTCCCGATCCTGATCCGGATCCACTATCATCATGCCTCGAAATCTCCATACCGAAGACACCATACCAATCTCAGACACTTCCCACAATCCTGGGGTCCAACTCTCGCAACCCAACCCTAGAGATCGTGGTTTCCCTGATACGCGTATGGGTCCTGTGCTTTCAGTAGTACGGGCCCATACTACCTTCTACACCTACCCATATTTGTACGAAGTACTACCACAATACCCTAGAGAACATGCATAACAACTATCAACCCTCACCACTAGAGGAACACTGAGAATCTCCCATAAGGGACCCTAGGCTACAGGCATCGCAAATCAGGCAACATTATCATGAATTCCTGAAGATCCCTAGCCTAACTCTAGCATGCTGTTCTATCAAGCTCAAATAAAACAAATATCATGTATGGTATCTTGGGGTTACTTACTGGCTCCGACTGATCGTACCTCCGCGTCCTCCCTTTACTTAATTTGAAAACCATTTTAAATTTTCTCTTTTTAAAATCCTCCTCGATTTGAAACTGGAGTCACACGAATGTTCCCCCAATTCACTCAAACCAAGGCTCTGATACCAACTTGTAACGACCAAAATTTCAAAACAATTAAAACTTTTCAAAACCACTCATTTTAATAACGTTGTTACAAAAAGGTTTTCAATACATTATTTAACAGAGTATTTTCCCAGGTTCATATCGTAAAACACCAACGCGAGGAACGGTACGATCACGCCTTTGCCTTGCCACAGACTCCTGAGAACCTGAAACATAAAACTACAACTGTAAGCCCGAAAGCTTAGTGAGATACCCCCAAAATACCAACCACATATACACCTTTCCAGGCCACGACCTTCCGGTCCCAAAATATATCGCCTTCCGGCCCATAACGCAATGCCTTCCTGCCCATAACATATTGCCTTCCGGCCCATAACATATTAGCATACATATCATAACAGAACATAGAACGACCCTGCATACCGGGTCACATCAGGTCTAGCAATCATACGCATAACACATAATCATATAACAGTTCACAATCAGCAATCTATCAACAGACCACATAACATAACCTTACTCTATTCAAGATACCGGCCTAGCCGGTCACTAGCATAACATCACCCTACGAATCAATCAACATACTAAATGCACACATACGCCTTTCCAGGCCATGACCTTCCGATCCACATAACAATGCCTTCCGGCCTATATCATAACAATGACAACTACCCGGATTTCCATCCGATAAAAAGGTTGGCCTTGGTGCCATAAACCCTAGCGATATAGTGAGGATAACTCACCTCGAAACTGCCGACTGAACAGATAGCTCAAGCTGCTCCGATCACTGATACGATCTCCACCTCTGGACAGTCACCAATGCACTGAACTCAAACAATAAACAACAATTACCAAATTACCCCTGGAACCACTGGTCAACCCTTGGTCAAAGACAAGGTCAAAGTCAACCCCTGACTGACCCTACTCGCCGAGTCAACCCTATGACTCGCCGAGTCCCCCTACTCAGAACTTCACTCAACCCGCGACCTAACTCGCTGAGTCGCCCCAAGACTCGCCGAGTTCAACCACTCTGAGTCCACTCGCCCTTAGCTCACCGATTCCTTAAGATTCCCTTTCTACACGTCGAGTATCCCCTTTTTGACTCGACGAGTTCCTCCTGGAAGAATCGCGGGGCCACCCCGACTCAACTCGCCGAGTCTGAAGAACAACTCGACGAGTCCCAGTTAATCTTCAAGCTACTCGTCGAGTCTGTTCATCGGACTCGGCGAGTCCATGCCATGCAACCGCTCCAACTGCCTTCTAAGGTCAGAACTGCTCCAACCATTCATAGGTCTGGCCTTCCTAAACTGATTCATCACGTAAGGTCCTCATTTCGGTACTCATAATACACCCCATGATTCATAATTTACATTTTGACCTAAGGCATAAGGATTCCAATCCAAATCCTCCATCAATTCCCGAAATGCTCAGGCATGGGACATTCTGGACCTCCAAAGGTCCCAATACAGGGTTCCAATCGTTTGGGGGACTAGGGTAACATTCAATCTAATCACAAAAGGGTTCCATAAACCCTAAATCCATATACACATCAACATAGAAGAATGTAATTCGAATTATTACCTGAATAATGTGCCCTCTGTGTCCCCAATCCTCAGAACGTGACTTCTCTTGTTGTTCCCTTCACCAAGCCTTCTCTTCCTTGCACAACAATTCATCCAAAATCACCAATGGTCTTCAAACTTGCTCCAGATGCACACAATTGAATTAGGGTTTCTCTCAGAAGGCTAAAGTGAACAATGACGGCCAATAAGTCCCTTATATACGTCCCAAACCTAAACGGTTAGGGTTTTCGCTGAACAGCGCAGACTCGCCGAGTCCATATCCGGACTCGTCGAGTCCAGTCGCGAACCCGCGACCTGGTCCGCGATCCTACTCGGCGAGTCTAGGCTCCAACTCGCCGAGTCCCCTCTAAAACATCCCAAAAACATAATTATAACAAAACCTGGGATTCCGGGTTGTTACACAACAGCTATCATTCTAGCCTTGGCGCCCCGCCATTCGAGCTGTTGTACGGGCGGAGATGTCGCACCCCGGTCTGTTGGGGCGAAGTTGGACACAGGGTGATGAGTAGTACGGAGGTAGTCTTGCAGACTACCGAAAAGATCCAGCAAGTTAGACAGCGCTTGCAGACCGCTCAGAGTCAACAAAAGAGTTATGCCAACAAACACCGATCCGAGTTGGAATTTCAGGTGGGGGACATGGTACTCCTGAAGGTCTCTCCCTGGAATGGCGTGATCCGCTTCAGGAAGAGGGGAAAATTAGGTCCCCGATATATTGGTCCATTCAGGATCATTGCCAAGGTTGGCAAGGTGGCTTACAGGCTAGAGCTGCCGGAGGAGCTTAGTCGGATACACAACACTTTCCACATTTCGCAGCTGCGAAAGTGCGTCATGGATCAGGAGACGGTGGTGCCGTTGGACGATATTCAGGTCGATGAGCTCCTGAATTATGTGGAGAGGCCCGTGGCCGTAATGGAGATAAAGATGAAGATACTAAGGAACAAGGAAATACCTTTGGTTAAGGTACAATGGGAGCACCGGAAGGGGTCCGAATGGACGTGGGAGGAAGAGGCAGAAATGCGAGAGCATTATCCGGGACTGTCCACCGCAGCAGACTTCGAGGATGAAGTCTAGTTCAAGTGGGGGAGAATAGTAGTGCCCCGATTCCAGGTATGAATTTAAATAAAGAATAATTGTCCTTATATCCTACTCGGCAAGTTGGTTGCCCTACTCGTCAAGTAGCAGCGGGAATAGAACGCGTGTTTAGTGACCTACTCGGCGAGTCCACTAAGGGACTCGGCGAGTAGGAGCTGGCAGATGAAACCCTAAATTCTGGGGGTTTTGCACCCTATTTAAAGGATCATTGGCCTCCACCAGCCACCCCTTACTGCTTCTTGCCCCTCTCAAACCCTAAATCGTATGTGTGTGTGTGTGTTCAAGCTTGGAGGAGTAACCTTGGAGAAGGAAGCACTTGAGGTAGCAAGGAAAAGCAAGGCCAAGAACTCATGGGAAGCTAAGGGATTTCCTCAGTTATCACTTTCTGGAAGGTATTAAGTTGTTCCTTAAGCTCATTTCTCTTTTAACCTCTCTTGGATGGGTGTTATGAAGGGCTCTCCATGTTTAAGCTAAGATCTGATGTTGTAACTTAGATCTGGACTTCCCTTGACCTCTAGATTCATAAAGTTCCCAGCTTGTTCAAGTATGAGACTCTCCCAAGGTGTAAAACTCCATTAAGAGCTTAGATTGATCATTTAGGGCCTTTAGAGCCTTGCATGTGCGTAAAGTTTACAACTTTATGTGATAAACATGCCTTAGGAGCTTGGATCTATAATCTGGGACCTTGCCACGGCTTAAAAAGCATCTCCATGGATTAAGAACTGCAAGGAATCGACGAGTTGGATGAACAACTCGGCGAGTCCGTTGAAGATGGCCATGAACTCGGCGAGTTGGATGAACAACTCGACGAGTTCGTTGAAGATTGCCTTGAACTCGGTGAGTTGTTAGAAGACTCGACGAGTTGGCTAGGGTTTCTTCCAAATCTTGGCCACGTGTGAACTCGTGGAGTCGAGTCAACATAGATTGTTGACCCTGACTGTGGACTTTGATTTGGACCAAGGGTTGACCAGTTGAATTCTGTTGGTTTCTCGTAATTGGGAGATTTATGAAAAAGGTTGTATGGTACGTATAGGTGGTGGAGTTCGTGTTGGACCCGAGAGTTGAGCTTTCTTATTTCCGATGACAGTTACGAGGTGAGTTATCCTCACTATACTAAGGGGTCTAAGGCACCAAGGCCGGCCCATTGGATATGATAGCCTAGTAGTTGTATTATGTTGAGTATGAGTTAGTTATGCATGCTAGTTGAAACGCTAGAGGGTAGGTCTGTAGGACTACCTGTGATACTGATTGATTGCCTGTATGTACATTATCTGTTACATGTTGATATGTTATGTGGGATGGGTTGAGGTTGTACTGCTCCGTGCGGTAGCCAAAAAACCCTAGAGTAATCCTGATATGAGCTGAGGGCCCGGTAGGCATTCTAGACTAATACTGAGGACTTGGGAGCATTCCAGATACGAGCTAAGGGCCCGGTAGGCATTCCAGACTCGTACTGAGGGCTCGGTGGCAATCCAGATGTGAGCTGAGGGCCCGGTAGGCATTCCAGACTCACACTATGGGCCCAGGGGTATTCCAGTCTGTAAAGCTGTGGACCCGTTATGTGCTGTTCTGCTCAATTTGTTATGATATGTGATGGTTTGACATGGTTATGTGGACTGTATGTGTATCGGTATTTTGGGGGTAACTCACTAAGCTCTTGGGCTTACAGTTTCAGTTTATTGTTTCAATTATATCAGGGGATCTCAGCAAGGCGAAGGCATGATCGTACAGCTCCTCCTATTATGTTATGTTTCTGGAAAACTCTGATATAAATGTATTTTGAAAACAAAGTTGTAATGTTTTGATGAATTCGACGTGTTTTGAAAGTTTAAATTTGGCTTGAATTTTTGGGTGTTACATGGCATGATCGCGGATTAGCACCACCTTTGTGGGACTTATTGGGACGTAAGTGGCGGGAGTCAAAACCCTAATTGTTGGACCATAAACCACTATTTAAACACACTTATACCTTTTGGACCAAACCCTAAACAGCCTCCATAGCCTCTTTTCATCCTTAAACCCTGTCTTTACACGTGTGTGTGAGTTTTGAGCCTAAAGGTGATTTTTGTGGATATTTTAGCGAATTTGAAAGAAGAGGGAAGTGATTTTCAAGCTTTGAATGTGGGAAGAGCTTGAGGATTCTGCATCTAGAGCATTTTAGTGGGCTTTTAAAGGTATTAAGCTTTCACCTTGCTAATCCTTAATGTTAATTGAGTTAGGGTTTTAAAAAATGCACTTTTGAGTCCATGAATCCTCTCTTGTGAGTTCAAGCAACTCTAGAGGTTGGAAATGTTAGATTTGAGGTCCTTTGGCTTGGTTAAAGCATAAAAATGCTAACTTCATGATGGTTATGGCTCCATGCATGAGTTTAAGACCTTTAAAAGAGTCCTAATGGACTAAGTGAGGTGTTGGGTTTACATATGACATGCAAAGGCATAAAGTTGCCAACTTTACGCCTTAGACCTTTCAAACAACCAAGATCTAGAATTTGAGCGTAAAGTTATCATGTATTAAGCACTTATTGGATTTTGTGCAAAGCAACTTGTACATTGGGTTGTTTCCAATAATAATAATAATAATAATAATAATAATAATAATAATAATATACTTGTATGTTATTATTTGAATTTGCATTATTGAGCCAACTCATGCATCCCATGCCTCCAATAATATTACCTAGCTACATCTATTGGAATAAATAATATTTTCAAAAGGTATTATTATTGAATTACGAACTGTATTTAAATATATCTTAATTCATGTCAACTCGAAATGTAATTATTCCGGACCATGTGCTTTTAGTATGGTAGAGTTTAAAATCTCACATTATATAAACCGTTAAAAATCAAGTATCAACGACACCCAAAATCAAAATGTCTGACCAACTGCCTTTCCATATCCAAGAGGCAATCCTGAAAAGGCTTCCTATCAAATCATTGATTCAGTTTAGATCCGTCTCAAGAACATGGAAGTCTTTGATCGATAGCTCAGAGTTTATTACTGCTCACAGCGTCAACCACACTCAGCCACAACATCTGTTTGTATCGTACACAGACACAAAAGAAGCTAAATATGTTTCTTTTGTGGATGATGACTCTTTCCCCCGACATAGGTTTGTTCCGTCTCTTCCCCTGTCCATTATACTTCCAAAAATAGTTGGTAGTTCTTACGGCTTGTTGTGTTTCCAAGGTGATTCAGCTTCCATCTATAGAAAGAGGATGGCTGTTCTTTTGAATCCTTCCATTAGAAAATCAATAGCTATTGCACTGCCTGATATGATATATATGAATCATATGATCGTTCTTGGTTTTGGAGTTTGTCCTGTCACTATTGATACCAAGATCATCCAGATCACTCAATTGCGTTGGGGTTGGGGGAATGAACTGAAAAGCGAAATAGGCAACTTTTGGGAAGTTAAGGTTTATAAGCAAAGTTCGGGGAAATTTACAAGTCTCTCTGGCAATCTCCCCAGCATATCAATACATATTATGGGGCCCTAGGTAGTTATTGGTAAGTCTATCTACTGGTGCGCTACAGATTGTACAACTGTGGATAGTGTGTTAAAAACTCGTAGTCTGATTATGTCATTTGATATAACTTACGAGAAGTTTGAAGTAGTAGACCTCCCTGAAAGGATGGCTATCATCAGTTTCGCCCTACTTTCTGTATCTAAGCTAAGGGAGTCTCTTGTTATACTTGAAGACAATAAATGCGGATACAATACAACCAATGAGGAGCAAGTTTGTTGTACTGTATGGATGATGGAGCAGGGTGTAGAAACATCGTTTACAAAGCTATTCAGTATCAAGGCACCAGGTCAATTGATGAGGGTAGTAGGTTTTAGGAGGAGGGGCGGACCTATTATGGAAGTCCAAGATTATGCCTTTGAATCAACTGAGGAGCTTGTTGTTTATGAGCCTAACTCAGAACTAAGCAATCATCTCATTAGTGGGTCTTCATTCACAGTGAATTCCTACATTGAAACACTAGTTTTGCTCAGTAGTTTTGATTGTAGTAGCTATTGACATACCAATTTCAAGGACAATATCTGTGAATTAGTTGAAGTTTGTTAAAAGTTAATTGCAGCACATATAATTTGATGTCCGTTTAAGTGTTTATTCAATGTTTGTAACATTACATATGCTAAATCTCACATTTTTATGAAGATTATACTATTATTTTTGTGGATTTATTGTATGAATCTTTAAGTATATTAAATATTAAATATTGAAAAAAAATCCCAACACTTGGTTCCTTCTTTGACTTATCTCTAGCAGATTAGTGGTATTGTTAACGATGTAGACAACAAAAAACGAATAACATTTGTGACTAACGCAAGCAAAATGATCATATATAATTGTAATAATTCATGTAAAGGCAATTAAATATTAAATATAAAAAATTTTAAAAAATGTAAAACATAAAATTCTAGATATCGAATATCTGAAATATATGAAAATCTATAAAATCATTATCCAAATCCGAATCCGAAAATCGGATGTCCGATAATGCGGATATCCGAATTATTGGATAATTTCGGATCGGATTATCGGATTCGGATGTCCGGATTCTGTGTGCTTTTTGTTTTATGACACTACAATTAGTATATGTCCGATTATATTTGGTTGTTCTTCATAGGCTAATAACTATATGGAATCTATAAGTAATTACCTTACATGCTATGTATAAATAACTTAACTATATGGAATCTATAAATAATTACCTTACATGCTATGTATAAATAACATTGTAGTATCCAGTTGAAAGGTTAAATATTGTACTTACATGTTATGAATCATTTGATTCATTTTTTGTTTAACATTATTGGTTGTTCATTAATTAACCACAAAATGAAAACAAATTTGTACGTAGGCGTGATTATTTAATTCAATGAGGATAATATTTACTTTAATTTTTTTTGGAACTGACAAATAGATTTATATATAAAAGAAAAAGAAAACATGGGAAACAAAGTTGCAACCACAGATAAGTGGCAATACAAAGAAACAGACAGAGAACAAAAAAGGCGAACAACTAAAAGAAAAAAGGGCATTGAGACCAATTTGCCCAAATTAAATTCATCTTGATTCCCCTGTTCTTCACCCAAAGAAAGGTTATTGATTTGACATATTCAATAACTTTTTCGGGTGGTATCCGGTTCCTTTTGAAGACTTTTGAAGACTTGTTATCCATATTCTCCATAGTGTAGAATAACAGATTGCTAGAAAAATCTTCCGCTTTTTAGTACACGTTCCCCATTTATTGGCAAGGTTCAGAACATCTGACACCGCTTGGAGATCTTCCATGTGAGTATGCACCTTGCACCATGTCATTACTCCTTCTATGACCTTCTTTGCATAAGCACAATCTACAAGAATATGATCAACGCTTTCTTCCTTCACATTGCACATCTGGCAAGTTAAATTTTCCATGTTTACCCCTCTTTTTACTAACTCCTTAGCTGTTGGGATTCTGCTCCATTGTGCTCTCCAAATACAGCAAGAGACTTTGAGTGGGATTTCTTTTATCCGGTGGAAATTTATGTTGGTTAATGGAATCCGGTAGTCCCATCTTGATCTAAGAGCATATACTGTGAAAGAGCCATCCGGGGTGAGCCCACATCTCCATATAACACCATTATTTACTATTCGTTTGTCTAACACAGTTTGAACTTGGATATTCTTTTTCTTTAGATCATTTCCATTTTCAGGGATGTTATTCCATACCCCAGGTAACGACTTTGTAGAGTAACAGTCATCAGGTTTCGACCTTAGATTGTGCACACTTGTTATCACAGCATCCCATAACTAATCCTGCTTGGTTCTCAACCTCCACCACCACTTTGTTATTAGAGAGACGTTTAGTGCTTTTATTGAAGAATGGAGTGGAACAAACTTTCAAAATAACATCATTGGTCATGTGAAAGACCAATATTAATTAATTATGATTAATTTATCTTATCAAACACGTTTAGCTAACGACCCTCCACCAATCAAGGAAGTGGTGGGTGAGAGTGGACACCCATTCAATCATCATTTTATAGGCAATTTTCTTATATCGGCTTCGTGAATGAGGTATACTAGCGGTTCGACTAACTTAGTCTTATACGTATAGTAATATTAGACTTCTAATGTTACATATAGTATAAGAATATATTTTTAAACATTTTCCACAAATACTAGGTTAAATTTTAAATTTCAAAAAATTAACAAATTAATTTAAAATTTAAAATTTAAGCCAATCATGAACTCAAAACGAGGATATTAAATTACTTTTAAAAAATATTTAGTTTTAAAAAATTTTAACATTATTAAAGGTAATTATCCTAATCAATTGATGAGATTATGTATAAAACCAAATTTTATAGATATGACAACCCACTAGGTCGTTTTAAATAATTTCCACGTCGTGGTAGAGCAAAAATGGAGGTCACCCACATCGTGGTGAAAGGCACCACGTCGTGGTGGCGGAACACACTGATGATTTTGTTTTCTCCTCCTTATTCAAGTTCAGCCATTGTATAAGTTCAATAGAAAACAAAACCTATGCTCTGATACTACTGATGTGTATTATGCAAAACATATAAATCCTATGTGTGCATGTAACCCTAATAATTGATTTATGTTTTCTCAAATTAAACATACAAATTGGACAACAAAATAGAAACCCTAGAAAAATAGTATATAATCGAAAAATACATCATTAGGGTTATAAGAATCATACCGTTATTGTTATGTAATAATAACCATGCAAATCCTTGTGTAGATGAAGCCTTCAGAGGAAGCGTCACAAATGTCACGCCTCTAGTGGTTAACACACAACACTAGCAATGGAAGAATGATTGAGAAGGAGGAGAGATGCTTTAAAATTCGGCTAGGTATTCCAAGAAGCAACTGGTCGAAAATCTTAGCTACACTTGACGCTATTTATATAATATAGTCAGGAAACCCAAGATAAGGTATAATCCAAGATTATTTTAAATCGGGTAATTATCTACTTTCCTGTTTATCCACTAGGGATTATTCTAGAAACCCTAAGGCCAAAAGAAAGAACATCCAAACCTTTATGAAGGGTTCTGGATTGCCTCTTGCTCAACTATTTAACAACTGACTGCAGTCCTTACACTTTTAATTAATTCTTTTAATCACAAAATTAAATCCAATTAATTTTTGATTAAATATTAATTAAATATTACTATTTCTAATTATTATATTATTCTTATAATATATTAACAAATCATTTATTTTAATTTATTAATCAAATAATAAATCAATCTCTTTCTCTAAAATCATCTTGTCTAGTTCATAGTTTTGAGGGCAACCCAAAATGACCGTGCTATTATCAATTTATGTATATACGAATTATAGTTATGGACTTAGACTCCTAATCCAACATGCTTCTTCTTGTGCCTCTATAGTTATGAATGGTTCCCCAATAACAAAATAATAGCTATGGAAGGCCTAAATGATGCTTTAAAGTTATAGATAAAGACATCTTTCAAGGTATCAAAATTCCCAACTGTAACACACTTATCTTGCATCTCCTATAAGCTGACGATGCATTGTTTGTGGGTGAGTGGTCCAAATTATGTATTACAAACCTAACTTGCATTTTGTTGGGCGCTCATATCTCGTCTGGTCTGAAGGTGAACTACTCAGAATCAAAGGTATTTTGTATTGGTGCAAATCAGACTGAAGTGAACAGTTGGGCGAACTTACTAGTTTGTGAACCAGGCTCTTCGGTTTCAATACCTTGGTATGCATGTTAGTGCAAACATGAATCTCATAAAAAATGGAAGCCTGTCATTGACTGATTTCGGGACAATTTATCATCTTGGAAATCAAAGACATTATCTTATAGAGGGACTCTTACCCTCATTAAGTATGTCTTGGCCAATTTGCCCAAATTCTACATGCAATTATTTAAAGCTCTTTTGGGTATTCGTGAAACTTTAGAGAAGATTAGAAGAATTTCTTTTATAGGGATCGAACAACAATAAAAATATTCTTTGGGTGAGTTGGGATATGGTTGTGGCTGCAAAAGAGCATGTTAGTTTAGGTGTTGGTTCTATTTACGTCCTAAACATTTGCATTATCGTAAAGTGGTGGCAGAGATTAAAGATGAACTTGGTGCTTTATGGAGAAAAGTTATTTATGGCATCCACAACCTTGAAGGAAAACCTGATCATCATCTCTCTAAAAAAATGTGTAACTAAATAATATAGCCAATGTTAACATCAATATTCAAAAAGTTGGTTTAGGATTCTTTGATATTTTTAAATTCAACCATTCTTTTGTTTCATGGAGTTGTGCCTTAAACTCGAACGGATTTTACATAGCGGAGAAGCTCGGATGCATTATGGATCGTGATCTTCTTCATCATCCTATTATTGCTTCATTGGTAATTTGGTGTAAAGAAGTTTTGTTCAAAGTGATGTGTTTTCTATGAAGAGCAATCCAAGGTAGATTTCCTTCTGATGTTGCCCTAGATAGTTGTGGTATGCCTATTCATTCGATTAGGTGTGGGCTTTGTGGCCGGTGTGGCCGGTCTCCGGAATGTGCAGACCGTGTCCTAGTTAAATGTTCCTTGGACCCAGCTTGTGATGCCAAGAGTTGGCGGTGCACTTGGAGGAGACGGTGGAGTTGATGCTTGGAAGATTACGAAGAGAGCAAATGGCTGCATAGTAGAGATCATTGATGTTCACTCCCCACATGAGAATGGTGCCCGTGCGTAGGTCCTTGATAAGGAAAAAATAGGGGAAAAAATTCAATAGAAACTTTGTTGTTTATGAGCCTAACTCAGAACTAAGCAATCATCTCATTAGTGGGTATAGATTCATAGTGAATTGCTACATTGAAACACTAGTTTTGGTCGGTAGTTCTGATTGTAGTAGCTATTGACATACCGATTTCAAGGACAATATCTGTAAATTAGTTGAAGTTTTTTAAAACATAGATGCATCTCATTCAATTTGATGTCTGTTTAACTGTTTATTCAATGTTTGTAACATTACTGATGCTATATAAATAGCACATTTTTATGAAAATTATGTTGTAAAATCTTGGTGTTAGTCTTATTGTATATGTTTAGTAAATAACCTCGGACTGCTGACCTATTGAGAGGCTTGTGACCTTGGTAGTTGGTTCTTGTTATTGGTGCTTTAAAAAACCTAAGATATACTTTTTTAACTTTGTGTTGCAACTATTCTTTTGCTAAATTTGGTAAAAAAAAACAAATGACCATGATATCGTAATCGTATGAGGGAGTTCAAACTGCTAACTCTGTATGCTTTTTGTTTTATGGCACTACAATTAGTATATGTCCGATTATATTTGGTGGTTCTTCATAGGCTAATAACATTATGGAATCTATATGTATTTACCTTAGATGTTATGAATAAATAACAGTGTAGTATCCAGTTGAAATGTTAAATATTGTACGTACATGTTATGAATCATTTGATTCATTTTTTGTTTAGCTGTATAGCTTGTTCATTAACCACAAAATCAAAACTAAGTGTGTACATAGGCGTGATTATCCATGTGTGCGCTTATTTAATTCAATGAGGGAAATATTTAGTTTAATTATATATGAATTTGTAGAATGGAACAAAGTTTCAAAATCGCTAGATAAAAGTAAATGTGGTTGTTGTTTCATGAAAAAATTATGAATATATTGTCATGCCAATGGTGCAAGCTACCTAGCAACAACATTGGCCATGTGAATGACACGTCATCAATGCAACGTGTAACCAGTGTTTTCAAACTCTGGTTGAGCTGACGAGTGAAAAGAACGGGTCAATTGAGTAGGTTTTTGTGTATTGTTGAACCGGATTGAACCGACCAAGTTTACCAAGAAAGATGGTTGAAGCATTGACCCGTAACCTAGTTGACGGAGTGTTAGGTTGATCTTATTTATGAATCAATATTGTAGTTTATATTGTTGGTCACAATTGATAAAAAAACAATACAAATAAACAATGCTCCTTCTGATTATAACTCAAGAAAATAACTCAAAACTTGGGTTACAAACAATGCTCATGACGTCTCTTAATCAATCTAACCCTAGCAGATACATAGCCTTTCTTTATAGAGATCTTAATCCATGCTCACCAAGGAAACTTGACTCTTACTTTACGTAACGTCCTAAACATCAAGATCAATTTTTTTTTTGTTTTTAGATTAATAAAACCATCTTTCAAAACATGTTCACATAACCATAATAGAATCAAAGTGTAATCAAAACATCCAAATAGATCATAGTCAAATAAAATGCAGAACAGTGTGTTGTGTGCGACGCGATCACCACAAGCTCTTCCCCTTGGATCCGGAAGTACCTGAAACATAAACTGAAAACCGTAAGAACAAAGTTTAATAAGTTCCCCAAAATACCACATACCATACATATCAAACATATAATGGGCCCCGCCTAGCATCGAGCACCGCTTGAAACAAAACTGTTAGAAATATAAGATGGGCCCCGCTTCATCGAATTTATCAGGCCCAACCTCGCATCGGGCCCCTCCCGGTATACATAAAATCACATAAGCAAATGCAAGAAATCACAAAGATAAATAACTTACAATATACTCATATGGCCTCTGTCACACCCCCAAACCAGAATGGCGGAAACATTCGGGGATGGGTGACTTCACATAGTACCATAACAATTGAATATCGTAAAGAAAGTAACACAACCATCATATATATAATAAAAACGTACATTGTTGCGTAACACATGTTTCCAAAAGAATATTACAAATATGATGGTTTAAAATGTTTGATAATAGACGCCTTAGCGTTTCTTCTTCAAAAGCTGGTAGTTACTTGTATTACTGATTCCCTGTGAAATACAAGTAGTTTCGAAAAAGTGTTAACAATAAAGTTGGTGAGTTCATAAGTGTTTTCGTACTGAAAAAGTATGTCTTTTTAGAAGAAAATAGATGAACATAGTTTCCAGAAAATCCAATATTTTCCATATATAGTTTGAAAAGGTCCCAAAAGTTTGAGGGTGTTAGTATCTTTCGTACCTAAATGATAAAGGTGCATTAATACTCAAAATAATGTAAATACTGAATTCATTCATGAGTCTCATAAATCAAGCTTATTTTTATACTTTCGTGTGAGTCTTATAACCATGCTATTGACACAGACTGCATGTAACAACATTCTTCAGGTGTTGTAGTGTTATAACATTTGTCACCCTAGACCTGCTGGTCTAACTGTAGCTAACTGTTTAGGTGCGGGATTGTCAATCTCATATAGATCTATACACAAGTATCACGCTCTCCCTCCAAGAGATTATGGTGTATAATACAGGACTTGAAATGCATACTTGAGAGTACGTTGAAGTTGAATATCTCACAACACTTAGTATAAATAGATTTACGAAAAGAAAGTCTTTATTTCACTTTAGATGAAAATATTTCGTTTTTTTTCCAGATATTTACGTAAGAATGTATGAATAACTCGCAAACTATACCCATTATAGTTTTTCCGAAAGTGTGTTCCATTTGGTGATAATAACTCGATGAAATACTAACTTTTCATGCAAAGTAAAATGTTGATATCGAATAATGATAATATAGAAGTTGTATTTAAATCTATATAAAGCGATACGTTTTCTTGTATCGCACTTGTATTCCCCGCCTAAAACATGAAAATACGTGAAAAGTAGGGGTATTAACTCACTTGTTTGGTTTGAAGAGAGTGAGACTAGAATCGAGTAGAACTTCAACTGCGGAAAGCTGCATCTTCGAGCTTCTCAGGGATCTCGGTAGCGTAGAACCTTCGTCGGGGCTCGGGTATGGAACCGAGGGTGTCGGGATGGCCTCTGGAGCTCACAAGTGAGTGAAATTGAGAGAGATTTTGAGAAAGTGTGCCAAAACTCAGAGCTCATGCCCTCTATTTATAGGGTTGAAAGTGGGAGTACGTTGGGCGTAATATCGGAGTACGTTGGGCGTACTTCGGTTACGCTGGGCGTTCGTATGCATCATGGCGTACGACTCGGTTATAGCTAAGCGTAGAGTCTACTAGCCAATGGGACTCGACACTGCGCCTCAGTACGTTGGGCGTACTCTTAAATTACATTAGGCGTAATTCGGGCTTCTATCTTCTAAATTCCGTAACTTTCGCGTACCGGCTTCATTTTTCACGTTCTTTATATCCACACGTAGGTGAGACTATGCTCTACAACTTTCATTTAGACTCTGTTGGCTAGTTTTGAATTTATTTTTAATATTATGATGTTAGTAGGCCAAGACTGCTAAAATCCGTTAAAAATTCATAACATCTTTATCCGACGTCTATTTTCGTCTGTCTTTTTACCATCTTACTCCTGTTGTGGAGACCTTCAATTCTCGTTTAGGTTGCGTTAGCTAAAAATCGTTTGATCTTTAATTTGAGTTTTTAGCTCTCTACTGCTGTTACGAAACTTAGAAAATTCGTAACTTCTCCTTACGAGGTCCAATTTGGGTGATCTTTTTATGCACGTTCACGGTTTAACGTAATCTATGACTTTTGTTTAGATACCTAAGGCTAAAATGCACTATATTGGAATTTCACTTTTTACGTTTAATAATGTTTGACCTGGTGTGTCGTGAGTATTTGAGTGGTCATGATCTTTTCATTATAACTCGGTTTTGAACGTTCTTTATGTTTTTAGTAACCTTGGCACGACATCTAACATTTGATGCATCCCAAATTTTGATTTTTGAACACTTTATTTTTGAGGTTAATTCTGTTGATTCCAAATAGTTCGTTGTATTTGACTTTTGAGTGTTACATTGATTTGGAAAAATATAGGGTTGTCACATCATCCCCCCGTTAGAGGGAATTTCATCCCGCAATTTAATCTAAGACAGAGTTTACGGGTTAGGAAAAAATGCGGGTACTTTTGTTTCATCTGATCCTCGCGTTCCCAAGTGTATTCAGGTCCACGCTTGGCGTTCCAGCAAACCTTTACAATAGGTATGCGGCTTTGTTTAGTTCTTTTAATTTCCCGATCCATGATCTCTAATGGTTCTTCTACGAATTGGATATTGTCATTTAATGCAATTTCGTCCAGAGGGACGACGAGGGTCTCATCGGACAAGCACTTCTTTAGGATTGATACGTGAAAGGTAGGGTGTACATTGTGGAGTTCCTGAGGTAATCGAAGCTTGTAAGCCACCAGACCAATCCTAGCAAGGATCTCGAATGGTTCAATGTACCTTGGGTTCAGTTTCCCATGCTTTCCAAAACGTATTAATCCCTTCCAGGGCGAGACTTTTAGTAGGACACGGTCTCCAACCTGGAATTCCAAGGGTTTCTGTCTTTTATCCACATAACTCTTTTGTCTGTCCCTTGAAGCCTTCAGTCGTTCCCGGATCTGAACAATCTTCTCCGTAGTTTCTCTTATGATTTCTGGCCCAGTGAGAGTGTTGTTCGTTGCCTGTCCTCTTGCTAGTTGTGTGTCACCCACTTCAGCCCAGCACAGAGGTGATCTGCACTTACGGCCGTAGAGGGCTTCGAACGGGGCAGTCTTGATGCTAGTGTGGTAGCTATTGTTGTACGAAAACTCGAACAACGGTAAATGGGTGTCCCATGCCTTGCCAAAATCGATTACGTAAGCTCTCAGCATATCTTCTAAAGTTTGTATGGTTCTCTCACTCTGGCCGTCGGTTTGTGGGTGATACGCGGTACTGATGTCTAGTCTCGTTCCTAGAGATCTTTGCAGTGACTGCCAGAACCTTGAGGTGAATCTACTATCTCGGTCCGAGATAATGGATATTAGCACACCATGCAATCGTACAATCTCCCTGAGGTAAGTTCTAGTTATCTTCTTCAACTTATATGTTTCTCTGATTGGTAGGAAGTGCGCGGATTTAGTTAACCTTTCGACGATCACCTAGATGGTGTCGAGTCTGCTTGCCATCCTAGGTAATTTGGCTATGAAATCCATGGTTATCGGCTCCCACTTCCATTCAGGTATTTCTAGTTGTTGTAACAATCCCGAGGGATTTTGGTATTCCACCTTGACTTTGGCGCACGTCAGACATTTGCTCACGTAGGTAGCAATTTCGGCTTTCATGTTTGGCCACCAATACAGTTTCTTGAGGTCCAAATACATCTTATCGGAGCTAGGATGTATGGAGTATCGTGTCTTATGGGCTTCTTCATGATGACTTCTCTGAATCCACCAAACTTCGATGTCCACATCCGATCCATGAAGTAACGAACTCCATCATTCTTGACTTCAAGATTCTTATCCATCCCCCTTAAGGCTTCCCCCATCACATTTTCAGATTTCAAGGCTTCTATTTGGTCTTCCTTGATTTGCGTGGACAAGTGTGAATGGATTGTCATAGTTAGAGACTTCACGCGATGGCCAGAGTATTCCTTTCGGCTGAGTGCATCAGCCACCACGTTAGCCTTTCTGGGATGATATCGAATTTTGCATTCGTAATCGTTTAGTAGTTCTACCCACCGTCTTTGTCTCATGTTGAGTTCCTTCTGGTTGAGGATATGCTGGAGGCTTTTATGATCGGTGAAGATTGTACATTTCGTGCCGTAGAGATAGTGCATCCATATCTTTAGAGCAAAAACAACTGCTCCTAGCTTGAGATCGTGTTTCGTGTAGTTTACTTCGTGCGTCTTTAGTTGTCTTGAGGCGTAGGCGATGACCTTCCCTTGCTGTATCAGAACACACCGAAGTCCTTGATTTGATGCATCACAATAGACCACGAAGTCTTCTGTTCCTTCTGGTAAGGTTAAGACGGGCGCACTACATAAAGCTCGCTTTAGTGTTTGAAATGTGATGTCTTGTTTTTCTCCCCAGTCGAAGGTCACACTCTTCTGAGTTAGGGTGGTAAGCGGCTTAACAATCTTCGAGAAGTTTTGTATGAACCTTCGGTAATACCTGGCGGGTCCCAAGAATTGTCGGATTTCCGTTGGGGTCCTTAGAGTCGTCTAATTCTCTATTTCTTTGATCTTGGAAGGATCCACGTGTATCCCCTCTTTGCTTACTACGTGAACTAGGAAATCTACTTCCTGAATCCAAAATTCACACTTTGAAAATTTTGCGTATAGTTTCTCTGTCCTCAATGTTTCCAAAACTCGGAGGAGGTGTTGGCTGTGTTCTCCCTTGCTTCTTGAATAGATGAGTATATCATCTATGAGCACGATCACAAATTTATCCAGGAAAGGACGACATACTCGGTTCATCAAATCCATGAACACCGCTGGTGCATTTGTCAATCCAAAGGGCATCACTACAAACTCGTAGTGACCATAGCGTATTCGGAATTCCGTTTTGGGCATGTCTCCTTCCAGCACTCGTATTTGGTGATAACCAGATCTTAGATCGATCTTTGAGAAGTAGCTTGCTCCTTATAGTTGATCGAACAAATCATCTATGCGCGTTAGGGGATATCGGGTCTTGATCGTGAGTTTGTTCAGCTCTCGGTAATCGATGCACATGCGAAAGGATCCGTCCTTCTTCTTTACGAACAGGATCGGTGCTCCCCATGGTGAAAAGCTCGGTCTGATGAAGCCTTTGCTCAGCAGCTCGTTTAATTGACTGGACAGTTCTTGCATCTCGTCTAGGGCTAGACGGTAAGGCAATTTTGCTACTGGGGTAGTTCTGGGAATTAAGTCAATCCTGAACTCGACTTGGCATTCTGGTGGGACTCCTGGAAGATCTTCTGGAAAGATGTATTGGAAGTTGCAGACTTCCAGAATGTCTTTAATTTCCTTCGATTCTCATTTCTTGTCTACTATGTGGGCTAGAAGGGTATGATATTCCTTGCGGAGATATTTTTGTGCTTTGACGCAGGAGATGATTTTTAAATTTGTATTGGGTTTGTCACCATAAATGACAAGAGTTTCGCCGTTTGGCAGGTTGAGGCGAACGGCCCTTTCGTGAAAAAGTATATTAGCATGGTGAAGGCTTAACCAATCCATACCGATGATGACATCAAAACTTCTTATTGAAATTGGCATAAGATCGATTTGAAACAAGTGCTCGTTTAAATTTAATGTACATCCTATGTACATATCGCTTGCGCTTTCCGTTTTACCGTTTGCCATTTCTATAATGAATATTTTATTGAGTGGTTGGGGTTTTTGATTAAGTAGGTGTTTGAATTTATGACTCACAAAACTTCTCTCCGCACCGCAGTCAAAGAGTATGCATGCATAAATGTTGATGAGGAGAAACGTACCCGTAACCACCATGGGGTCAGCTATTGCTTCATTCTGTCCTATCGCCAGCACTCTTCCTACACCGCCAGTATTCTTTTCCTTGGGGCAATCCCTCTTGAAGTGCCCAGTTGCTCCACACCCATAACATGCCTGGCTTACTCCAGTACCAAAAACTTGAGTGATTGGTCGCTCCGGTGCCTTACAGAAACGGGCAGTGTGCCCTTTCCTGTCGCAGTTTTTACATTAGTGCATTTCTCGGCAATTACCGTGGTGATGTTAATTGAATTTGTTGCACTTTGGCAGGTTCCCAGCATATTGCTTCGTTGGCGCAGGGATAGTTGGACTTGTAGTGGGGGCAGTAGCAGCATGGACCGCTACCATTTGTTTCTTTGAAAGTTCTTGCAAAGTTTGACCTTTTCTCTTGTTCCAGAACTTCTTCTTCTTGTTGTTGTTGGTATTGTTGTCGTTGTTGTTGCTTCCTTTGGTTGGTTCGGCGACGAAGGTTGTGACACTTTGACAGAACCCATGATCAACGAGAGATTGCGCCAGTTCCTTGGTGCTGTCGAACGTTGTGTGTTTGAAGGCTAGCACACTTCCTTGAAGCTAGATATACCTTTCCACCTTTTAGCTTTCCAGGATCATCATTCCTGGGCAAAGTAATACCAAGTCACTGAATCTATTTCTATAGCCTGCGATGTCCGAGCCTACCATCGTAAGGCCCCACAGCTCCTGTTCGAGCTTCTAAATCTCACCTCTTGGGCAGTACTCTCGTAGAAGCATTCGTTTCAGGTTTTCCCAACCCATGGAGTTTGCCACTACCAGGGTTAGTGTCTTGACGTGGCCGTTCCACCACATTAGGGCTCGTTCGGAGAAAGTACAAGCGGCAAATTTTACTTTGCTTTCTTCGGGGCACACGTATATTTTGAACACAACTTCCGTTTTCTCTATCCATTGGGATAGAGCCATCACTCCCCCAGTCGCCATTAAAGAGAATGGGTTTGCCGTTGGTGAAGTCTTTGTAAGTACATTCCTCGGAACGGCCTTGGCTTTGGCCATTTGTAAAGCTGTTTATTCCTCCTCCTGACCCATTCTTACTCATTTCTGCCATCGCTGTGGTTACAGCGTTGTGACAGCAGCTTGGAACATAGATGCATCCATAGTTGGAGGGGGTGGTGGAGGTGGTGTTGGAGCTGAGTTTCCGCGTGATGATCTACGGGGAAGCATGTTCTGGTAGAGAAATAGAAATGAAGACTATAAGTTTTTAATGATTTGACAATCGTGCACTAGAGGGTTAGTTATATCTATAATTTGTTTTCACTTTAGTTAATGGTTTCGAAGTAGATATAACAATTTAGATAATCCGATAAATTTCGAGAGGTATGTATGTGTGTGTGTGTATATATATATATATATATATATATATATATATGTCAAACATACGGTGCGTTACATTTTTCTGTGTGGTTAGGAAAATTTGACCTATCTAAAGGTCTCCGATTACAAGTTCAAAGAAGGTAAGAAAAACTTTATCCGTGGTCCTATTCTATATCAAAATTGTTAGGGTTGGGAAAGTCCTACTTGCGGCATGTTGTGCGTTTGGAGCTAGACTCTACATCCGATTGTTTGACTCCCATTAAACGCCTCTCAAGGACCACTTGTTTTTCCTTTATCTCTATTATTTTTGCAAGTGCTGCCTCCATTTGGCTTTGAAGCGTCCCTGTGTGGAGTTGGTTATCTTCATGTAGTCCATCCAGACGACGGATGTCTGCGGCATTACCCTGTGCAGCAGCAATGATCTCACGAATTCGGGCCGCTTGAATTCCCGACTGGTAGGTCTGGGTGGCTATTTTGCCCACAAGGACGGGAAGCGCTCGGTCGGCTGATCCTCCACCACTGACATCGTAGAACTCCCGACACATGCCAAAGGGAGGGCGTACACCCAGTTGCTGGCTCCAATGGTGGAGATGGCTTCCCCAAATGGGAGTGGGACCTTGGTAGCCCATTCTAATTGCAGGAGGGTTGGGAGCTGGTGGGTTGATTACTTCCGATTCGGAGTCTGTTCCATCTATACTTTCCTATTCCTCCTCCATAGGCTCCTCTTCGATTTCCTCTAGGTCTTCTTCCGGATCTTCTTCTATCCATCCACCGTTACCTTGGTTCGGCTAGTAGGGATCTCCCGGTATATGGAATCCGGCATTTTGTCTGTACTAGAATAGAGGTATGAGAGTTTTATGAGAAAATAATTTTTTTATTCGACGGCATCCTATGTTTAACCAAATCTAGAGGTGTGCATGATTTTTACTGTCCTTATTTTTATAAAATACTCCTATAGTATTTTGAATTTTGCAAGTTTAGTATTTTTATTTGGTAAGTTTTTGACTTGTTGTCCATTACGACCATTCCTCGACGTACGTTGGTCAAATCCAGGATAAATATAGTTGATCAAGCTATATTTATTTTCGATTTGATTACATACCTCGAGGCCTAGTCGTAGTGTCGCAACTTGCCTTAATACTTTTTAGGAAAATTTTTGCTTGGATACGAGACTGATGCATGCGTGTAAAAATGTATATTTTTTTAAAAAAAAATATTGTTCATGAAAACGTTTTGTCAGAGGGTTTTTGGTCTCTTTAGCATTTATAGTTTGTATATCTTATGTGGTTTGATATACTTAGTTCACTATAAACAATGCTCTAATACCAATATGTCACACCCCCAAACCAGAATGGCGGAAACATTCCGGGGTGGGTGACTTCACGTAGTACCATAACAATTGAATATCGTAAAGAAAGCAACACAACCATCATATATATAACAAAAACGTACATTGTTGCGTAATACATGTTTCCAAAAGAATATTACAAATATGATGGTTTAAAATGTTTGATAATAGACGCCTTAGCGTTCCTTCTTCAAAAGCTGGTAGTTACCTGCATTAATGATTCCTTGAGAAATACAAGTAGTTTCGAAAAAGTGTCAACAGTAAAGTTGGTGAGTTCATAAGTGTTTTCGTACTGAAAAAGTATGTCTTTTTAGAAGAAAATAGATGAATGTAGCTTCCATAAAATCCAATATTTTCCATAAATAGTTTGAAAAAGTCCCAAAAGTTTGAGGGCGTTAGTATCTTTCGTACCTAAATGATAAATGTGCATTAATACTCAAAATAATGTAAATACTGAATGCATTCATGAGTCTCATAAATCAAGCTTATTTTTATACTTCCGTGTGAGACTTATAACCATGCTATTGACACAGACTGCTTATAACAACATTCTTCAGGTGTTGTAGTGTTATGACATTTGTCACCCCAGACCTGCCGGTCTAACTGTAGCTAACAGTTTAGGTGCGGGATTGTAAATCCCGTATAGATCTATACACAAGTATCACACTCTCCCTCCAAAAGATTATGGTGTATAATACAGGACTTGAAATGCATACTTGAGAGTACGTTGAAGTTGAATATCTCACAACACTTAGTATAAATAGATTTAAGAAAAGAAAGTCTTTATTTCAATTTAGATGGAAATATTTCATTTTTTCCAGATATTTACGTAAGAATGTATGAATAACTCGCAAACTATACCCATTATAGTTTTTCCGAAAATGTGTTCCATTTGGTGATAATAACTCGATGAAATACTAACTTTTCATGCAAAGTAAAATGTTGATATCGAATAATGATAATATAGAAGTTGTATTTAAATCTATATAAAGCGATATGTTTTCTTGTATCGCACTTGTATTCCCCGCCTAAAACATGAAAAGACATGAAAAGTAGGGGTATGAACTCACTTGTTTGGTTTAAAGAGAGTGAGACTAGAATCGAGCAGAACTTCAACTGCGGAAAGCTGCGTCTTCGAGCTTCTCGGGGATCTCAGTAGCGTAGAACCTTCATCGGGGCTCGGGTATGGAACCGAGGGTGTCGGGATGGCCTCTGGAGCTCACAAGTGAGTGTAAGTGAGAGAGAGTTTGAGAAAAGTGTGACAAAACCCGGAGATCATGCCCTCTATTTATAGGGTTGAAAGTGGGAGTACACTGGGCGTAATATCGGAGTACGCTGGGCATACTTCTGATACGTTGGGCGTTCGTATGCGTCATGGCTTACGACTTGGGTCTAGCTAAGCGTAGAGTCTGCTAGTCGATGGGACTCAACACTGCGCCTGAGTACGCTGGGCGTACTCTTAAATTACGCTAGGCGTAATTTGGGCTTCGATCTTCTAAATTCCGTAACTTTTGCATACGGGCTCCGTTTGTAACAACGTGAATTTTCAAAACAAAATTTTCATTTCTTAAACATGTTTTCATCCAAATCAAATCATAAAATTCCAATGTATCATAACTTAATACAAATCGTGTAAATCCCAAGATCATAAATAAATCCTCCGGTAGTGTGTACAGATCACACCGGCGCCTTCCCACGGTCCTCGCTAGTACCTCGAGGAAAGTCTAGAATATCACGTGCTCGCTATCTCCGAATCTCGAAACGAAGACCCAACCCCGCCTAATCATAAGAAAATATCATTCTAATTAATATAGACTTCCACAACTAGGCTTCACCCTTATTAATATTCCTCAGAGGGGTAAAAGACCATTTTACCCTTTCTTGACTCAAAGTCCACATGTTGACCAAAACCCTAAAAGTCAACAAAAGTCAACATATCCCAGTACGCGGGGCGTACATCCCTGATCCACAATCGGGGTCTCCACCCAGTACGCTGCGCGTATTGGGACTTACGCCCAGCGTAACAACCAGATTCAGTCACTCTACATTTCTGGTCTTAAATGGTTAAGACACTTCTTCAACTTCTAGATCTAGCTCACTTTAAGCCTCCTTACCCATAAAGTCGAAACCTTTAACCCTTGGCATGGCTGTAAAGGCTCCTACACTCCCTAATACCTTTCCTTTTCAACTCAAAAGATCTAGATCTCATGCATGGCTAATCATTCACGTCCAAGATTACATTTTTATGAACCTACAACTCAAATGGACCAGAAATATGATAGATCTAAGCCAATGGAGACTACTTGCTCATAAAGTCTCCATCTTTGGGACCAAAACCCTAGAAAATGGTCCATAAAGCATACCACAAGATCTAAAAGGCAAGATCTGAACTTTTTACCTTAGGAAGAAGCTCCAACCTTTGCTATTCAAGGATCTACACTTGAACACCAACTTCTAGCCTCCACAATGGACTCCTCTTTTCTTTTGCTACCTTGAAATGGCACCTCAAAGCTTAGAACACTCACAAAAAAGATATGAACGAAGGAACAACTCTCTTAGGGTTTCTTTCTAAAGGATGGTGGCTGAGGAACCAAGCCATCTCATTCCTTTTATAGCCAACAACCAAATTAGGGTTTTTGGGTATGGACCGGTTACGCCCAGCGTAACCTTGGGTACGCCCAACGTACCCGGGTGATGATGTGTTTAAATGAGGCGCGCGAGTACGCGCAACGTACTCCTTGTACGCCTAGCGTACTCGCCCAACACAAAGGCGCAAAATGACTATTAAACAAAGATGAAGGGCTAAATAGTGGTACCTGGATTTCAGGCTGTTACACCGTTTTTCGCGTTCTTTATATCCACGCGTAGGTGAGACTATTCTCTACAACTTTCATTTAGACTCCGTCGGCTAGTTTTGATTGATTTTTAATATTATGATTTTAGTAGGCCAAGACTGCTAAAGTCTGTTAAAAATTCATAACTTCTTTATCCGACGTCTGTTTTCGTCTGTCTTTTTACCATCTTAATCTTGTTGTGGAGACCTTCAATTCTCGTTTAGGTTGCGTTAGCTAAAAATCGTTCGATCTTTAATTCGAGTTTTTAGCTCTCTACTGCTGTTACGAAACTTAGAAAATTCGTAACTTCTCCATACGAGGTCCAATTTGGGCGATCTTTTTATGCACGTTCACGGTTTAACATAATCTATGACTTTTGTTTAGATACCTAAGGCTAAAATGTATTTTATTGGAATTTCACTTTTTACGTTTAATAATGTTTTACCAGGTGTGTCGTGAGTATTTGAGTGGTCATGATCTTTTCATTATAACTCAGTTTTGAACGTTCTTTATGTTTTTAGTAACCTAGGCACGACATCTAACATTTGATGCATCCCAAATTTATATTTTTTAACACTTTATTTTTGAGGTTAATTCCGTTGATTCCAAATAGTTCGTTGTATTTGACTTTTGAGTGTTACATTGATTTGGAAAAATATAGGGTTGTCACATCCTCGCAAGGCATCGGGCCCCGCCCGGTATACATATTAAATATCATACATGCAAGAGTCACGCAGATAACTAGCATCCTAAGCATAATAAACCGTGAGCCAACATTGGTTCTTTTGACCCGCCAAGCACAGTGAGGAAGCTCACCTCAAGCTGTTGAATATCTTAGATAAAGATTCGGACTGCTGATCCGTAAAAATCCACACACTAACGGAAACAAATGATATGCAATCAATAATTGGGTTACAACCCATCATTGGAATCCTAGTGCAATTGTCCAACACTCAGTGTAAAAGACCATTTAACCTCTTCCTAATTTGGCCCAAAATTTGAGACCCACTCTAATAGCACTAAAAACCCCAATATGTCCTAACTTCCTAATTGGGTCAAAAACCCATCTCAGACCTAATTTCAAGAAGGCCTAAGGCCTAGGAATTCCCCAAAAAATAAGAACGATAATGGTCCAATAAGACCCAAAGCTCATCTACCCAAAAGTGGCCCAGACCGAGAAAGTCAACAGCAGCTTAGTACGCCCAGCGTACTCAGGCTTACCGAAACATCCCAAAAATACGGTCAAAAAATTTCATTTTAAATCATTTAAGAAAACCATAATTCACCAATCATCATAAAGAAAATCATAAATCATGTATCTCCAAAACATCATGTCTAAAAGGGTATCACAATCATGAGAGTAAAATATCAGAGTCTAAGCATCCCAAGATAAGGTTGTGGTGTGTGCCAACAGTCATCCCGAGCTCTTCCCCTTGCTAGTGGAAGTACCTGAAACCAAAACTAAAAATTGTAAGCACGAAGCTTAGTGACTCTCCCCAACTACGACATACCATACATATAACATGCAACTAGGAGATACGGGCCCTGCCCACTATATTGGAGATTCGGGTGCCGCCCACACTCCACCGTCTAGGAGATTTGGGCCGCGCCCACACTCTGTTGTCTACGAGATTCGGGCCCTGCCCACACTCCGTTGGCTACAAGATGCGGGCCCCGTCCACACTCAGCTACTATGAGATTCGGGGCCCACCCAGAATCAGCTACTAACATGCATACAAGTATCACACAGACAACAAGTATCTCTATCTCTAGCAAGCATGTATATACTATAACAACACTGCGAGATTTGGGCCCCGCAATACTCGGCTACTATGAGATTCGGGCCCCTCCCCTACTCAGCTAATAACATGCTGCATATACTGGCCGAACTTGGTGTCGTAGACCGGTTCATACTAAATGAAACTCACCTCCCAAACTGGATGCTGAACTTTTGCATGAAGAATCTCTGTTGTCTGCTCCTACGACTATCCGACTATCACTATACAATTCTACTTAGTCAAAAATCTGATAATCTTGCTTAATGTAAAATGACCATTTTGCCCCTCGTCAAAGTCAGCATTCTGGTTGACTTAACTCGCCGAGTCAGCCTATCGACTCGCCGAGTCCTAAAGCTTAATAATCCTGATTTCGCGATCCAACTCGTCGAGTCAACCCCCTGACTCGCCGAGTTCTCGGGCTACTTCTCATCGCGATCTAGCGAATCAACTCATCGAGTCACCCACAGACTTGTCGAGCTCTACCATAATCAAAAATGGGACAATACATCTCAAATTGTCGAATTCCTCTATGGACTCGACGAGTCCCTCTGTCTGTTTGGGCCATCTTAACAAATTAAGCCCCTAAACTCTAGAGTCAAGCTCCGTACTACTTCTACATGCTGGAAATGCCTTCTTAAGGGTAAAGTTTTATAACCTATCTTAATGGATTTTAACCAAACCCCATATCCTTAAGTTGTAAATCTTTGTCCAAAAGCCTTATTACTCCAAACCAAAACATAGAAACTGAGATCTAGGTCCTAAGCAGCAAATGAACACGTAAAGTCTCAGACTTTACATCCATGCATGGTCATTTCGAGCTAGAAAGGCCATAATAGAGTCCTTAAGCTTGCATGGGGCTTCCATGATCATAAAGTTTTCACCTTTATGCCATGGAACCCCTTCTAGACTATAGATGTGAAAGGTAAACCACTTGGGACGTCCATATCCCAAGGTTCATGCTTCTTGGGCCAAAAACTCCATAAAGGTGAAAAGAAGAGATCTAGGTGACTATTAAGGAAGGTTGGAGCTTGCTTAACTGAAAATGTAGCAAATTGAGTGTAGCTTCTAGATCCACTCTCTTCCTCTTGAGCTCCTCTAGCTTCTTCTTCTTCTTACAAGCTTTAGTTGCACCAAAACACTCAAAAATGGCACTCACACACACACACAAAGCTCCAAATGGCGATTTAGCGTTTTCTTGAAAATGGGAGGAAATAAATGAGGCCACAATCGGTGTTATGTTCCTATAAATAGGGTGCCAAACCCTTAAAATTGGGGTCTCCTTCTGGCAGACCTACTCGTCGAGTCGGGGCTTCCCAACTCGTCGAGTAGACTTCAAAACCCGCGCCCCTTTTTGTCTCTACTCGACGAGTTTGGGGCTACCAACTCGTCGAGTTGCCTTGTATAATGGATAAATTAGTATTTAAATGCATACTATGGAGCTGGTCGTTATAATTCTTTCCCGGTTGTCTTAGACTTCGTCCTCAAAGTCTGTTGTCTCGAATAACTCAGGGTAGTGCTCCCTCATCTCCTCCTCGCACTCCCAAGTCCACTCTGAACCATTGCAGTGCTGCCACTGCACCTTCACTAGCTCAACCCTCTTGTTTCTTGGCTCCTTGGTCTTCTTATCGAGGATAGCTACTGGCCTTTCAATGTAATTCAGGCTATCATCAACCTAAATATCCTCTAAGGGTACCACTGCAGAATAATCCAATAAGCACTTCCATAACTGTGACACATGGAAAGTGATGTGGATCTGGTTGAGCTCTGCTGGAAGATCTAACTGGTAAACAACCCGACCCACCCGGGTCAAAACCCTAAACGGACCAATGTACTAGGGGTCCAGCTTGCCCCACTTCCTGAATCGGATGACACCTTTCCAAGGTGACACCTTCAGGAGAACCATATCTCCTACCTGGAATTCCAGGTGTGAACAATGCTTGTCGGCGTAGCTCTTCTGCCGATTCTGAGCAGTTTGAAGCCTATTTCGGACCTGTTGGATCATCTCGGTGGCCTTGAGTACCAGTTCAGTACTCCCTATGACCATCTAACCGACCTCGGCCTAATTGATTGGGGTCCTACACTTCCTCTCATAGAGCATCTCAAAGGGAGGTCGGTCTATGCTAGTGTGGTAATTGTTGTTATACAAAAATTACGCTAATAGAATATACATATCCCAACTGCCACCGAAATCCAATACACATACATGAAGCATGTCCTCGAGAATCTGAATCGTCCTCTCGCTCTGTTTGTCCATATGAGGGTGGAAAGAAGTGCTGAAGTGGAGACGAGTGCCCATTTCGTCATGAAACCCCTTCCAAAATTTGGACGTAAAGCGAACATCTCGGTCCGACACGACCGAGACTGGCACCCCATGATGTGCCACCACCTCTCGGACATAGATCTCGACTAGCTTCTCAGCTGAGATACTCTCCTAGATTGGGATAAAATGAGAACTCTTGGTCAACCGATCCACGGTGACCCATATCGAATTTACTCCGTGTGTGGTCCTGGGAAGCTTTGTGCTCAAATCCATAGTGATATCTTCCCATTTCCACACGGGAATGTCCAACGGCTACATATTTCCATGGGGCCTCTGGTGGTCTGCCTTGATCTTTTTTCAGCTCAGGCACAGCTCTACATACCAAGTTATATCTCGCTTCATGCAGGGCCACCAGTAATCAGGGCGAAGATCCCGATACATCATCGTCTCCCTGGGATGGATCGAGAACCTAGACTTGTGAGCCTCCTGCATCAGTACCTGATGTACTCCTCCCCAATAGGGAACCTAGACCCTCCCATGCAGGGTCAACAACCCACGACTGTCATAGTCAAATATGGCCACCTAGCCTATGATTCACTCACACTTCCGACGCTCTTCCTTCATACCCTCCTCATGCGCCTCTCGGATCTGCTCTAGCAATGGAGTCATCATTTTCATCCTCATACATATGTCTCGTATCGGAGTTGCTACCGCCTTGCGGCTCGTGGCATCAGCCACTACGTTGGCCTTGCCCAGGTGGTAAAGGATCTCACAGTCATAATCCTTCGCCACATATAACCACTGACGCTGCCTCATGTTTAGATTTGGCTGATCCATGAGGTACCTCAAACTGTTGTGGTCTGTGTAAATGGTCCAACGAACCCCATAGAGGTGATGCCGCCAAATCTTGAGGGCGAAAACCACAATCCCCAGCTATAAATCATGTTTCAGATAGTTCGTCTCGTGAGGCTTCAGCTGCCTCGAAGCGTAAGCTATCACGTGACCCCGCTGCATCAGTATTGCACCTATTCCTATGATCGAAACGTCACAGTAAACCACGAAATTAGCTACACCCTCTAACAGGGTGAGAATCGGTGCCCTCACAATCTTTGTCTGAGAGTCTCGAAGGCCACCTGCCGTTCATGCCCTTAGCGGAATAGCACCGACTTCTTGGTCAGTCGGCTCAGTGGGACAGCGATCTGGGAGAAATCCAGAATGAATATCCGTTAGTAACCAGCTAAACCAAGAAAGCTCATAATCTTAGTTGGAGACCTCAAAACCTCCCACTGCATCGATGCCTCTATCTTGGCCAGATCGACCAATATGCCCTTCTTATTGATAAGGTGCCCCCGAAACTGCACCTTGCGCAACCAGAACTCGCAGTTGGACAACTTTGCGAAAATTCTCTCCTTCCTCAGTGTCTCCATCACCTCCCTCAGGTGCTCCTCGTGTTGCTCCTCAGTCTTGGAATAAACCAAGATGTCATCTATCAAGACTATCACAAACCGGTCCAGCATCGGTCTGCACACACGGTTCATGAGATCCATGAACACAGCTGGAGCATTTATGAGCCCAAATGGCATCACCACAAACTCATAATGACCATAGCGAGTCCTAAAATCTGTCTTCTGCACATCATCGTCCCTAACTGGCACTTGATGGTACCCCGACCGCAGATCAATCTTCAAGAACCAAGATGCTCCCTGAAGTTGGTCAAACAAATCATCAATCCTCGGGAGTGGGTAACGGTTCTTTACTGTTACCTTTTTCATCTCCCGGTAATATATGCACATCCAGTGCGACCTATCCTTCTTCTTCATAAACAGGATTGAGGCTCCCCATGGCTAACTACAAGGTCTGATAAATGCCTTTTCTAGCAGATCTTGCAGCTGCGTCGAAAACTCCTGCATCTCGGGAGGAGCCAAACAATACGGTGCCTTGGCTATCGGAGCCGCACCAGGGACTAGGTCAGTCCTGAACTCGACCTGCCTCTCCAGAGGTACCCCAGGCAGATCCATTGGGAATACGTCCGGATACTCTCGTATGACCGGTAAATCGTCTACTGTCGCCTTACCCTTATCTCGGGTATCCATAACATAGGTGACATATCCAACACAACCATGCTGAAGTTAGCGTCTCGCCGTTGCTGCTGAACATAGAGTCAATCCTCACTGCGGCCTCTTGCTCTGAATCACCAATCCTCCCCTGCTAGGAGTTTGAACGCTTACTAGCTACTGCTGGTAGTCGATCACTACTCCATTGGGAATTAGCCAGTCCATACCCATAATGACCTTATTCCCTCATAGGGGAATAGGTACCAAGTCTACCAAAAACTGCTCATCAAACAACTATAGTGTACATCCCCGATGAACCCTTGCAGCCCTGAGGGTCCTGTCATCTGCTATCTCAACGTCTAAGGGACAATCCAGCTCCCCTTGATCTCTACTAAATCGCTTGCTAAGTGCAAGCGACACAAACAATCGGGTAGCCCCCGAATCGAACAATATCAGAGCAGATATATCATTCACTAAGAACGATCCTATAAATAAACACATAAACATAAGCAATAACCAATAATAATAAAGAGATAATGGAGAAGATACATACCTGTAACGACGTCAGGGGATGCATGTGCCTCCTCTGTTGTCAATTGGAAGGCTCTGCTCTTCGCCACTGTCGCCTCAGCCCGACCCTGACAGCCGTCTGTAATCCTCAACGTGGTAGGAGCGGGTGCTACCACCTGTCATGCTGATGCTGGACTCGGACATTGGGACTTCTTGTGTCCCCTCTGATTGCAAAGAAAGCAATTCAGATCAGATGCTGTAGTGGTGGTGGTGGTAGCAGTACAATCCTTACTGACATGCCCAGTTCGGCTACACTCGAAGCAGCCCGAACTACCCGCTCTACAAAGCCCCTCACATCCTCTGTCACACTTAGAGCAGTGGCGTCGTCCCTGCTAGCCCTTCCATCCGGAATCGACCTTGGGCTTTTTGCCTGCACTACCTAACTAAACCCACTCTGGTTTCCTCTTCCTCTCCATCTCTAAATCCAACTCTCTCTCTCTCTCTCTCTCTCACTCACTCTCTTTCTCTCTCACTCTCTTTCTCTCTCACTCTCTCTCTCTATCGCCCTAGCAATCATGTCCTCTAGCGTCTTGAAGTTAGAGTGGCTCACAAACTGGCGGATATCACTCCACAACATCTCATGATATTGGGCCTTTTTCATCTCCTCGTCCGCCACGTACTGCGGAACGAGAAGGGCCCTCTCCCTGAACATAGCAGTGATCTCAGCCACCGTCTCCGTAGTCTGTTGGAGATCCTAGAACTCCCTCGCAAGCTGTTGCACCTCTATCATAGGTGCAAACTCGACCGTGAACCTGGCTGAGAAATCACTCCAATTCATAGCCTCCAGAACTATATCATCACCAATGGCTCGTCCGACCTCCTCCCACCAATCTCGTGCCCTGTCCTTCAGAAGATAGGACACAAGTCGGACCTTATCCCCCTTTGGACATTTGCTTGTACGGAATGCATTTGCGACATCAGTCAAATATCTAGTACTCGCAATAGGATCCCGGCCCCCATTGTAATTAGGAGCTCTACATGACCTAAACTCCCTGAAAGTCAAGGTGGGTGGCCCCATCAAGGCCGACACCTCAGTACGGAAGGCACTCAACCTCTCATCCACCAGCTCTAGAATACCCTCCTTGATCGTGCTAAAGATCACTGGACTTTGCTTAATGATGTTACACGTCATCTCTACGGAGATGAACTCCCTCGTCTAATCATCTAACAGCCTAGCTCCAGAGCCCGAGCCTAATCCCTTACCAGCTCTTGAACTGCCGATTGGTCTAGTGCATAGTACAACCATTCTGAAGGTACATCATAAAAATCATTAGAAAATCATCATACTCGAGGGATCTAACATACAAAAAGTTCCTCGAATTCATCTCAGCCCTCCTTGACTCGAGTATGGATCCTTTTCTTTTAGAAGTACGGGCCCATACTACCTTCCACATCTATCCGTACTTTCCTCAAGAATTGCCTTGACTTCACTAATTCCCTTTTACTACTACTGCTTCACGCGCTAATCTCTTCCTGTCTTGCCCTAGGGTAATCTCCGACCTACTCTCTACCAACAGTTGCATAAGAAGTCCCTATTACCCTTCCCTAACTAGCTGGTGAATACCATTACGTATTACTCAGACTAGATAATTCTTTGAATGAGAGGTCTCACACTACAACGGTTAGGACTCAAACAAGAGTTGCGCAATAACATTAAAACCTAGCATTCTCTAATTATTTATTCCCTAAAATATGTAACTTAACGTATTCGTTTACTAGTTAATTAAAGATAACTAGAACTCCTATAAGCATAAAGCAAGCAGCATTCGAGCATTGAGTAACCATAATCAAACATAGTCTACTCTGACTATCATGTTACTGACTAATCAGTACTAGCATACAGCTCAAAAAGCTCATAGTACTGGCATACAAGGCATCCTTCCTAGATCCTTAGCCCTAATCTAGCATGCAATTCCCATACGCATAAAGCATGAGTACATGGAATCCTTCTTAGATCCTTGGCCATGATCTAGCATGCTGATCACATAATCATATGATATCAAATAACTTGTATGGGTAATTTGGGAATACTCTCTTGAGCTCGGCTGATTGCATGCACCACACCCTTTTTCTCTTTTTTAAAACTCTTTTCTCTTTTTAAGTATCATTTTAAAAAAAATTATAAAAAAGATATTCTTTTGAAAATTTCATACCAACTCCTTAGTTTGAGTTCAGACACACCCGAGAGTGTGGTCGAATCCCTCAACCAAGGCTCTGATACCAACTTGAAACATCCCAAAAATAAGGTCAAAAAAATTCATTTTAAATCATTTAAGAAAACCATAATTCACCAATCATCATAAAGAAAATCATAAATCATGTATCTCCAAAACATCATGTCTAATAGTGTATCAAAATCATAAGAGTAAACTACCAGAGTCTAAACATCCCAGGCTAAAGCAATGGTATGTGGCATGCAGTCATCCCGAGCTCTTCCCCTTGCTAGTGGAAGTACCTGAAACCAAAAATGAAAACTAGATAAACGAAACTTAGTGAGTCTCCCCAACTACCACATACCATACATATAACATGCAACTAGGAGATATGGGCCCCGCCCACTCTCTGGGAGATTCGGGCCCCGCCCACAATCCACTGTCTAGGAGATTTAAGCACAACTCACACACCATTGTCTAGGAGATTTGGGCCCCGCCCACACTCCGTTGGCTACAAGATCCGGGCCCCACCTACAATCAGCTACTAACATGCATACAAGTATCACACAGACAACAAGTATCTCTATCTCTAGCAAGCAGGCATATACTATAACAATACTACGAGATTTAGGCCCCACACATACTCGACTACAATGAGATTCGGGCCCCGCCCCTACTCAACTAATAGCATATGCCCCACGACTCTGCTAGCTGCTCCCACGACTCCCCAACTATCACTATATAAAAATACTTAGTCAAAAATCTTATAATATTGCTTAAGGTAAAATTACCATTTTACCCCTGGTCAAAGTCAACGCTTTGGTCAAAGTCAACATTCTGGTTGACTCAACTCGCCGAGTCAGCCTATCGACTCGCCGATTCCTAAAGCTGAATAATCCTAATTTCGCCATCCAACTTGTCGAGCCAACTCCCTGACTCGCTGAGGCCCCGGGCTACAAGTACACAACCATCATCCCTCCGACCTATATGAACATGGTTAACATTGTAACGTCCCGAAAATCAAGCCATAAAATTTTTTGTTTTTAGGTTAATAAAGCGTTAATATATATCTTTCCCATAAGACCAAGGTAAAAAAGTTTTAGCTAAACATCGTTAAATCAGAGTAATTCACAAATTGCGAAAACATGTGGTGTGTGCTCTGCAATCATCCCAATCCTTTCTATTTGAAAACTGGAGTACCTGAGACATAAACTGAAACCCGTAAGCACAAATCTTAGTGAGTTTCCCAAAATACCATACAACATACAACTACAAGTTATCATGCAACATACAAATAGATGCCATGGGTTCGCCCTATAGTCGTTATCTAATATGTCATGGGCTCCCCCCATGGTCTGATATGAAAATGTCACGGTCTCCCCACGAGGTCTTCCATGCAAGTATCACAGAGACAACAAGGATACCACATAACACCTAAGGGGCTGACATTAATGCCTTCGACCCATGGATATAGTGAGAAGACTCACCTCGATTCGCTACAAATCTGATAACACTCCGCTGGCGAATTAGAAATCCCACACTAATAAAAAAATAATTATGCCATACTCCATTAACCGTGGTCTCAACTCATAAGTCCTGAATTCTAGGGTAAAAGAACATCTTACCCTTTCCTTAATAGGCCCAACCTAAACTTGGTTCAAGGCCCAATGATGGCCCATCAACACAACTCAAGGCCCAATCTATACCTAAGGCCCACTGAAAGTCTTCAGGCCCAACCAACTAATTCATTTCCCAACGAAACAATCCAGCCCAACCGAAGCCCGTTTCAAGAGTCCAAGTCCAAAAGCCCAATTCTCATCTGATCAAACGTATGCACGACGTACATGGTTTGTACACACAACGTACGTCGCTTGTCCAATAACGAGTATCATAGGCAAAATGCACGACCTTTCCTAGTGGTACACATGACATTCCCGGCGGCCACCCAAAAGTCATTCCAATGACTTAATCTTATAAGCCAAACGTCCAAAAGCTCAAAATAGCTGAATATAAGTGACTTAATCCATAAATTCGAAGGCTTTAAGCCTTTGCATGGCTTAATGAAGCCCAATCACCAGGGATGAACTCCAAAATGTCAAAATCACTCCAAAATTGTCTTAAAACATCTTAATACCTTAAGACCTCAATCCAAACTTCCAGATCTAATTTCAAGGGACTTCTTAAGTCATAAAGTTTCCAACTTTATGACTTAGCATAACTCAATGAAAGCCAAATAAACACCCTAAGTCCCAAATTTCATCAAATGACTACCAAATCATGCATGGAAGATTTATACCCATCAAGATCCAAACTATATGATTGCATAACCTCAACATGGACCAAATATGAAGCTCAAAGGTTCTATAGTAACTTCTACTCATAAGAACCACCTCAAAGGGACCAAAACAATAAAAAATTGCCACCTAGATAGATCTACATGAAAGAGTTGTCAAGGTTGAAACATTATACCTCCAAAAGATAGATCTAGGTGCATAAAGCGTTGATCCAAAAGCTCCAAGTCAAGAAATGACTCATCAAGAAGTTCCTACTTCCTCCTCAAGCACTAAAAATATTCATAACTCACCTTGAAGCTCAAGAATAACTCAAATGGAGGATAGGGTTTCGCTCATAGGGTTAGAGAGGATGGAGGCTGAAGGAAATGAGGGTTGAAGATGAATTAATGTCTTTAGATATGGTCCAAGACCCTAAATTAGGGTTTTAATTTGTCATGACGAACGGAACGCATTCCCTTGGGGAACGTAGGGCGTTCCCAAATGCTCCCACGTCCAACTTCCCATGTACGCTATGCGTACCACCCTTACGCCATGCATACCCGGTTTGGTCCAAACCCTTCTAACTTCAAATGATCATAACTTTTACATCCCTTATCCTTTTTCGACGCTATTTATATCCCTCGAAAGGTAATGAGAAGCCCTACACTTATATAAACTTGATTTAGTCTGAAAACCAACCAAAATTAAATCCAAAATTCATAAAAAGGCCCGAACCAATGCCTTTACCGATACCATTAGGCTCCAAAACACAAATCGAATACCCAAATCATCCAAACTACATCATCCACCAACAAAATAAGATCAAACTCAATTCTTCATGGGTTATAGGCCTGCTAATACACATTTCTTGATCAAAACCCCTCAATGGGAGACGATTCGAAACAGGTCGTTACAAACATCCCACTTAACACTTACCAAAACCACATGAGATATACCATTCTATAACATGCAACACTTCTATAGCCTAGGATGCCACCGATACATCATCAAAGGAAAACATAGATGCAAGCAGGAATAGACAACTAACACAATAAAACTTCCAAATTCAAGGAAAATTCCAAAATTATCTTGAAATGTCCTTAATCGAAATATACATAGATCCATTATCACACCTGAAAAACCGAACAATGACACTTTGACTTCCGAACTTCTAATAAAAATGGACGGTAGCCAAACTTGACTTGTTAGAGACAATGATTCCCCACCCAAACAATCGAGAGTACATATATCCAAAACCCATTACACATCACAATAGGGGTAGAAGATGAATAGAATAACCAATGATCAAAAATTGGTCGAAAAACTAGACCTAATGATTCCACTTACTACCGAATAAGCCCATACGAAAATGCACATACCGATTTTTGAATTTGATCAACAGATCAGCCACTATTAATAGCATGTCGCAATGCCTAACTAATAAAGAATATAATTAAAAAATACTGCTCAAATGCACTGTGGGTAGTACAAGAAAGTAGGGTCGATTCCATCGAGACACATCCTAAAGTCTATGCCTCTCTTGCATAAGGCACACACTAATTTAACTGAAACTAAAATGGGGGGGGGATTTTTTGACAAATAAAACTAACTTGGACATAAATTCATAAAAGAAAAAAATGCAATTTAAATACTAGAATAAAATTCAGAAAGTAAAAGCAATTTCAGTTTCGTTGTGACTCTTTTAATCATGCAAATAACCTTCTATGCGATAACTAAATTGTGTACTATTTAAACTGGTACTGATCAGCTCTAACAATTTTCTTTTACTAAAATGTTTAACTAAAACAAGCTCTTTGAATTAAACCTTACTTTTTATTGAATTAACCAAATTAGCTCTTAATTAACTAAAATCTCAAAATATCCTCTATCTGACAGCTAAATTCGTCGAGTCCACATTGGAACTCGTCGAGTTCATCCAATTCGTCGAGTTCCTCATGGAACTCGTCGAGTTCATCAAACAGTTAACACAAAAAACACAATTTTCAGCAATCAAACAGTTAAACCATCACATACAATTGAAACCAATCATGGCTCTGATACCACTGTTGGGTTTTATGCATAAGAACAATCCCATGTGCTCATACAAACCCTAATGCTTGGATCTAGGTTTCTCTATTGTACATGCTTTAAATCCAAGACTTACAACCCTAGATCTATCATATAAAATTCGAAATCAACATCATAAGAACAGATCTAAGTGTTTACCTATTGCAAATAGCTTGAAATCCTTGTAGTCTTCTTGATCTTGAGCCTAGAGTCACAATTGTAACTCCTCTAATGGTTCACAAAACCCACAAGCAATAAGGCAATATGAGAGAGGGTGAGAGATGCTAAATCGGCCCTAGGTTTCTCTTGGAATCAAATGTAGCCGATTTTCATAGCCTAGGGGTCATATTTATACTGTAGGTTGCTAGGGTTTCAGTCTAAACCCTAATGGACAGCTTATCCACCAAGCAGCCCAAGTAACCTTCTGGAATAAGGCCTTGGACGAAAATATGATGGATCCCCATCATAATTTTGTTCCCCCTTTAGTCCATTAGGTTTCCCAGCCTAAAACTCAACTATCATACATTTGACAGTTTATGCCCCTTTATTTAATTAATCTCTTTTAGTCACCAAAATTAATTTCTAATTAATTTATGACCAATACTAATTAAATAAATATGATTTCTCCTTTAATATATTATTCTTATATTATATTAATAAACCATAATATTCTCTCTCTCTCTCTCTCTCCTTAAATTGCCTTGCCAAGTTGCTTTGGTGAAGGCAACCCAAAAGGACCATGCACAACCGGGTCAAGTACATACCAAATATAGTTACAGGCTTAGACACTAATCCAACAACATGTAGAACAGGTTGGATCATCTTAGAGTGATAGACTTGGCCCTATCGTGCAGCTTTCATTTGAGTCCAATCATTCTAGGATTCAGTCTTTTACTCAAAGGATTATCCGATCTCTGTTGCATGTGGCTATATTCATGAGGTAGCTAGTTTACATTAATGGGAATCCTTCAACAGCTGAGGACTGGGTGGGTTCAGGAACCTAGGAAAGCCTAGGATATGATGCAGTGAGTTAGTAGTACAGTTTAGTGAGTTTTGCGTGCATCAGTTTGAGGAAGCGACTTAGAGGATTCGAGAGGACTACTGAGGAAAGTGTGGATAGGTGTGGATGGTAGTATTAGGACCGTACTACTGAAAGCATAGGATCCATATTCGAATCACTGAGAGTATTGGAGAATCTAAGAAGCTTAGGGGGAAGAGGATCCTTGAGTATGTTTTGATTGTTTGTAGTGGTTTTTTAGTTTGGAGATGAGCACTCAGGGAGGTGGTTTTCGTTCAGGTTCTGGCTCAGGTAGGGGTATTGAGCCGATTAGTGAGCAGTTGCGGGAGTTCATTTTATTAGAGATATCTCACTGTGTTTTGGAGATTATGGATGAGCGCTTGGGTGCTTTCCGTGCAGAGGTTATGGCTATCATTGGAGCCCGCACTCATTCTTTCCGGGAATTTCGTGCTTGTGGATCTCTTGCGTTCCGTGAGGAGAAGGACCTCATTGTCAGTAGGAGGTGGTTAGCAGATATGGCTAACGCATTCAGGATGATTTTTCACCTCGAGGAGGCGAATGTTAGATATGCTTCCTGCCTGTTAAAGGACCGGGCACGTGATTGGTGGGATGAGATCGGTAGTGATTTGGGTGATGATGCAGTCAATGGTATATCATGGGATGAATTCTCGACTAGGTTCCGAGCGAAGTTTGCTCTGGTGATTAAGGTGTAACAGTTGGTGCGAGAGTCTCTTGATCTCCACCAAACTACCGAGACTATGGTAGAGATCACTACTAAGTTCTGGTAGAGGGCTTTATTGGTATCGCAGTATGCATCAGACGAGGAGATGAAGAAAGTAAGGTATCATGATATACTGCGGGATGAAATTAGGAAATTCGTGAGTCTTTCAGGGTGTGAGACCCTGAATGATATGATCTGTAGAGCCCGAGAGCAGGAGATTGATTTGGAGCACATAGAGAAGAGGAGGTCAGATCAGGTGCACCTTTTGGAGGGTCCCTTGAAGAGACCTAAGACTTTCGATTAGCTGTTTGGAGGCCAACAGGGCTGAAGCCAGTATAGCACGTGCGGGTAACTGGACGATGGAGTTTGTCATTCCAGGAGTCTGGGTTGCTACAAGTGTGGCCGGGTTGGCCACGTAAGCAAGGACTGTCCTCAGTGAGCAAGTCCTTTATGCTTTCACTGCAATTGCATGGGCCACAAGAAGGCCGACTGTCCGACGTTGACTGGAGGAGCAGTGAGCACACCTACTCCAACTACTTTGAGGATCACTGATGGACGAGAAGGTAGGGCAGGATCCCCAACGGAGAGGAGATGAGTTTTGTACTGCCAGACAAGGGAGGCCAGGACTCCAGCAGGCGATATTGCAGGTATGAATCTTTTTCCTTCTTTCGGGTCCTTTATATCATTATTTATGGCTGTGGGAATTTTGCGTCGGTTGGGGTTAAGCATATGTTCAGTTGATTTCTTTGCTCATGTTTGGGTTATATCTTCTAATATTGTCATATGCCATTTGCGTACCATGAATCTTTAATGGTTTAGCGAGCGCTGTTTTTTTATAGCAGGTTTGGAGTGTTTGGTGATATCTTGGTTGACTATTGAGATCGATTCATGGGAATTGTGTGAAAGGTTTGTGGTCAGGATTCAGTGGGTTAGCTATTTAGTGTTGCCAGGATTTAGTGGTTTTGCATTTGACCTTGGAATGATTTTTGGATTGGCTTTTGGAGTGCCGAGGGAAGTGGTCTCTTACTAAGGTTCTAGTTGGAATATCCGTCCTACGGACTTCAAGATCTGATGGTGATATCATTTAAGCATCTGGGGGTTACCGGTGTTGCAGGGATTCGGGAGGTGTTCACTTGGTCTTCAGGTTTGAACGGTTTTCTGGATGGCTAGTGATGGAACACTAGCATTGGAAAGTGCTAGTTGTTAGCAGATTGATCATTAGAATGGTAAGAAGGATTAGGAATCCTTCCAATATTATGTGCTATAAGAGCTTAGTCGAATCAAAGTGGGGGAGAATCGCGCAGGTATTCAGGATCAAAAGCGGTTTTGAAGCTTGGGTGAGTTTCACATCCTCGTCGAAGGGAAGGACGATCCAAGTGGTTGTTTGGATTGAGGATTATGGGAGTTAGAAGTTTTGGAAACTTACCAGCATTAGGATCGCGTTCTCTTGGTACTTGATATTAGACCTTAGGGGACCAAGTTGGGGTTCCAAGCATAGCTCGATTTCCACTTCGGCGTTCGGTCGAGGGTGCGCTCGACTCTGGGTATGTTCTATTGTTAAATTAGTGGAGGGAACTGGGCTACGAGTTAGTGGTAAGTGGAAGTGTTTTAAGATTTCGGGGTAGCCGTAGCATTCACTAGTTAGCAGTTAGTGAATGTGTTGTAAGACTGGGGGTGACCCATAGCATTCACTACCTAACGGTTAGTGGAAGTGTTGTAAGACTGCAGGGTAGCCATAACAATCACTAGTTAGTAGTTAGTGGAAATGTTGTAAGACTGTGGGGTAATCCATAGCATTCACTAGTTAGCGGTTAGTGGAACTATTGTAAGACTGCGGGGTAGCTCGTAGCATTCACTAGTTGGCAGTTAGCGAGAAATGTTGTAAGGCTACAGGGTGGCCCATAGCATTCACCAGTTTGCAGAGAGTATAGGCGTGTTGTAAGACTACGGGGTGGCCCGTAGCAGTCACTAGCAATCAGTTAGCATGAGAAGTGTTGTAAGACTGTGGGGTGGCCGTAGTACTCACATGTCCCTGTACAGCGGTAGGAGTGTGACAAATTGCGATTTTCTCGCGATTTTCTTCAGATGGATTAGGTCAAGATGGGCCAGTCCGCCAAGCAGAGGAGGGGCCACAACATGTTTGTAATTAGGATGTGGTAGGTCATAGGAGACCAGGTATGAGGAAGACTATAGTCGGTCCTGTAGCATTCAGTTTAGCATCAGGATAGTGCCGATATGGTTTAGGTAGTCGTTGCCTATGAAGCTTTCTATCAGAAGTCGCGAGGGGTAACTATGAGGGAGACTTTTGACTCAATGGCCAGGCTGGAGCCCGATAAATCAGTTAACTAGCAGATGAACTAGAAGCATGGTGTGTCACGGTGGATTTTGGAAAGCAGCCAGGAGGCAGTTTCAGTGTTCTAAGAAGAATCAGCGTTTTGGGCAACATTAGTGGTTTCGGTCTCGTGTGTGTGGAGTAACTGTTTGATTGGAAAATGCTAAGTCACACGCAAGGGGATTCAATAATCTCAGATTAATTGATTTAACCCTGTTGCATAGCTCTTGTTTGAGTCTAACCGATGCAGGGACGAATCTTCTACTCGAAGGATTATCTAGGACTTCTGTCGAGTTTAATATGGTCGGTGACCTTGTCCCCTTCAAGGTGACAATGTGATCGGGGATTGGAATAATTTTGTGTGGTGCGAGACTTTCTAAGGTTGGATTGGTGGAAGCTCAATGCGAGAGGTCTGACAGGGAGTCAGGCCATTGAGACTTTAGGTTTCGGACTCCATATAAGTGGGGTTGGTTTTTAATCGAGAGCTTGAGGATTCGTTCTTCACCTGGTTCCAGGAACTATTCTAAGGTGGGTTTAGGTATACCTAGATAGATCATTGTTGGAAGTATCATGATTGGGCTGCAATTCGTTGAAAGTTTGGCAGAGAGTTGTTCGGCAGGCGAGCTATTGAGAAGTCAGGTCATTGTAGATTTTAGGTCTCAGAAGGTAGAGGTGGGTTGCAAGGGTTGAAGTGAAACATCCCAAAAATACGGTCCAAAAATTTCGTTTATAATTTTTAATAAAACCATAGTTATCAAACCATTCCATCAAAAAATGAGTCAAAGTATCTCAAAACGTTATTATCAGAGTTTCCATATCAAAACATTAGAGTAAACATCCCAGACTAAACATCATGTTGTGTGCAATGCAGTCATCCCTGAGCTCTTCTCTTTGCAACTGGAAATACCTGAAACCAAAACTTAAAACCGTAAGCATGAAGCTTAGTGAGTCTCCCCAAACTACCACATACCATACATATAATCACATATACTGGTCCCCCGCCCCTTCATCAGGCCTCGCCCGAAATCGAAAATATCCAGCATCGGACAGAGTCCGGCATCGGGCTCCACCCGGCATCAGGCCCCGCCTGGCATCGATCCTCACTCGGTATACACATACAAACAATATCATATACTCATGATAGCATATAAAGAATCATACACAATACTATGTTCCAGTCTTACGGTCTCACCTATCATGGGTCCCGCCCCTACTCTACTAATAACGAAATATGGAACCCCTTCCACACTCAGCTAGTGATGAGATACGTGACCCCGCCCATACTCACCCCTACCAGGCACATACAAGTATCACAAAGACAACAAGTATAACTAAGCATGCATTCCTTCATCGAGTACCACCCGACATCAAACCGTAGTCCGGAAACAAACATATAAACATTCCTCGGACCCCGCCCGACATCGGACCGTAATCTGGAAAGCATAGAGACACTCCTCGGGCATCGCCCGACATCGGACCGTAATCCGGAAACATACAAATACAGACACATGAAAGAATTACAAATACATCAAGCATACATATAAACATTCCTCAGGCCCCGCCCAACATTAGACCAAAATTCGAAAACATATAAAGCTACATCGGGCACTGCCCGACATCGAAATTTGTCTGGAATATACTAACAAACATATATGGGCCGGCATTGGTGTCTTCAACATGTTCATACAGGAGGAAAGCTCACCTCAAATGTTGAAGCTCACTGTAAGAAATCCTTGGCTGCAGCCCTACCGCCTTTATGAGCTATCAATACCAAAATGTCACACAATTAGCAATTAGGTTCCAAAACTTGTTCCATAACCCTTACTTTGGGTGAAATGAACATTTCACCCTTGGCCCAACAAGATTCACAACCAAGGCCTAAAACTATAAAAAACCCATTTGTGGCCCATTTTTCCAAATTGGACCCAAACCATTACATGGGCCTTTCCCTCAAGCCCATTTACTTTTTTGAACCAATGATTTTCCAATGGCCCAATGGTCCAAGACCAATGGGACCAATCAAGAACTAACTACATTGGGCTAACTAAGGCCCAATCCATCATCCAATGCCCATCAGGGCAAGCCCAGTAAGGCAAGCCCAAGCAGAAGTCCATTACTCTAAAATACTTAGTCCATTGTGAGCCCAAACCAAAGGATAAGTCCAATACCATGCTAGCCCAAAATCAAAGAGCCCATAACTTGCACAGGTGATGCTCACGTCGTGAGGTTGTGACTTTGGCCCAGAAACTTCCCCGAACATGTTCTCACGTTGTAAGGCTTTATTCCTCACTTTGTGAGTCCGGATCTAACCAAAAATGAGCATTAAGATCCTAATCCATCAAGCCTTAATATAGGACAGTCTAGAGGGTCTTCCTTGACCCCAAGGATCATAAAAGCTGAAGCTTTCCAGTCACATATGTCCACTACATGACTTAAACACCAACTTAGATCAAAATGAAGGAAAAAGGGCCAAGACTCAAACCTGGAGTCCAAAACTTGCACCAAAATCCAGATCCAAGGGTTATAACACAGTAAATGACTCGATGGTCCATAAAGTTGCTAATTTTATGGACCTCACGCATGATAATTCAAGATCCCATACAAAGAGGGTAACCATAACCTAGATCTAGCAAGATTAGAAATGAAAGGTGTGATCTCTAAGACTTACAGAGGCTTATAACCTTAGAAGTGCCAAAAGGAGGAGCTTATCTCGCCAAAAAGGAACCACCACAAGAGCTTCTTCTTATTCTTCAAGGAAATCAAAACACCAATAACACACCAATACCACCAACAATGGCTCAAGGGCTTAAGAGGGTCAAATCTAGGGTTCTTCAGTGACTTGGGAGTGAAAGATGCTGAGGAGAAGCAACCCTAATCATCTCATACCTTTAAATACCACGAAAATTAGGGTTTTGGTGCATCACGTGCTCCTCACGTCGTGAGCACTTCATGCTCACATCGTGAGACTTAAATGAGCTTGGTCAACAAGTCAACAATCACTCACTCGAACTACTCAAACTTTAAACGGCCATAACTTCTTCGTTTCAACTCCGTTTTTGACGATATTTATATCCACAGAAAGGTGGAGAGAAGCCCCCTACATATCTATCAACTTATCCTCACCTCAAAACCTTCCGAACAAAAATCCAAATTCATAAAGAGCTCGAACTGCCACTTTATCGATATACCTCTTGGCTCCAAGGCACAACCCAAACTCTCGGATCACCTCAATTACGTTATCCATACCTAAATGGGTCTAGATCTCTCTTTTCCAAAGGTCCTAAGCCTTATGATAACATATCTTCAGGCCATAATCCCGAATTATGAAAGCGATTTGGAACAGGGTATTACATGAAGTTTTGGGTGTTATTTTCGTGATAGAAGTTTTGATCTGGGTTTCAGTTGCCTTAGGAAGGTAATTTGTGCGTAGAAATTTTGATCATGATCATCAGGTTGATTGTTCTGGTAAGAGTGTTAATAAAGAGCGATTTTGAGAACGAAATCTAGTTTAAGTGAGGGAGAGTTGTAACACCCGGAATCTAGAAGGCCAATTAAGGAAAGATAATCTTCATTTGAGAGGCCAAATCAACGAGTTCGAGAAGAAGAACTCGACGTGTTGGAATATTTTGGCACACAAGAATTTAAAAACCAACTCGACGAGTTGGGGAGAACCAATTCGATGAGTTGGACAGGGTTTGGGAAAACCTAAATCTGAGAATCTACACCGAATTTAAACAACTTTAACCCCGTATGTTGGCCTCATTTTGGGCCTTGTCGGTGTAGCACCTGGTTCCTGGTACGTATTCATTTTATCTAATATTTCTTAAATAATACATTTTTCCTTGGACTCGGCAAGTTGAAGGACCAACTCGTCGAGTAGAAGCTGGATGAGACACGGGGTCTAAGCTTTGGACTCGGTGAGTAGGCCCTGTTTGTGTAAAAGCCTTAACCCGGGTGTTTTCACCCTATTTAAACACTCTAACTCGGCATCCCTTATCCATAACACTTCCAGAAGAGCTGTAGAGAGAAACCCTAGCCCCCTTTTGTCCTTGTGAGCGATTTTGGCCTTGTGAAGGAAGTTTGAAGCTTAAGAGAAGAAAAAGGGGGTGGAAGAGTGCAAGGAGGAGAAGTAGATCCGACATCTACCCTGCAAGAGGCTTCCATTCAGGTAGAAAAGTCCCTACCTTGATCACCAGTTCACTAGATCACACTTTTGTCCCTAATTGGTGGTTTTCATGCCCTAAAACACCAAACTCCATGTTTTTGTGCTCTATGATCCGAAAGGACTTCAGATCTAGACCTTATGGACGTATTAGAAGTATAAAGTCTCTGTGGTTGAAGTGATTGAGGTCCCTATTGAGTGTATGACCTCATAAAGAGCTTGGATTTGCCTTTTGGAGCTTATAGGGCCATGCATGCACGTAAAGTTTGCAACTTTACGTGATAAGCATGCCTTAGGAACATAGATCTATGGTTTGGAAGCGTTGCATGTCTCAGATTTGGTCTGTATGGGAAGTGGGTTGAAGGGACTCGGCGAGTCCCAAAGTGGAACTCGGCGAGTTCTATGAAGATGTTCTTAGACTCGGCGAGTTGGATGAACAACTCGGCGAGTCCTATGAAGATTGCCTGGAACTCGACGAGTTGTTCTTCAAACTCGGCGAGTCATATGAACTGTTACTGAGTAAGAGGGGTTTAGGTGTTGAAGGTCCAACCCTTTGTATCTGCACGCGGAATTAGCAATTTAACGTGTAGCAATAGTCCCAGAAACCCAAATCCTCATAAAGGATGCTCTGGTGAGGATTTGGAAGCGAGTAGGAGATCTGCTCATGGGGACTCGGCGAGTTGTTCTTGGACTTGGCGAGTCGGTTCTTTCGTCCCAAGTAGTGAGTTAAGGGTGACTCAGTGAGTGAGAAGAGGGACTTGTCAAGTAGGAACGGGTTAGTAGGAGAAGGACTCGGCGAGTCTGTGCCATGACTCGGCGAGTCCAGTCAACTGGAAGTTGACTTTGACCAAGGAGTTGACCATGGACCAGGGGTGGGTCAGTCATCTGACCTAAGGGTGTTTATGAGTGGCTAATCTATGATTATGATTTTTAGCCGAAGGATTACCGGTTCAGTAGTCAGGCGCTTAGCAAGTAGACTTTCAGCAGCTACTTTTCGAGGTGAGTTACCTTCCAGTAACAGTGAGTCTACGACCACAATGTCGGCCCACTAGTAGGAGTTGTATGATTAGATGATTATCTCTGAGATATTCATCTACGGTTGCTACTACCTGTGATATGTTTTTGTGCTAGTATGATATGATGCTATGTGCTAGTGACAGTAGGGGAGATAGTCCCCAGATTACCGGTCGATAAGGCCGAAGGGGCAGTCATCCAAGCCATGCTAGATAGATTATGAGATACGTGTTACGTGGTAGTAGTAGGGGTGAACTAGTCCCCAGCATCCGGTCGAGAGGACCGAAGGGAGATCAGCACCCAGATATGCTAGTCAGCATCCGGTCGAGATGACCGAAGGGGAGACCGGCACCCAGTTATGCTAGTCAACGTCCGGTCGAGAGGACCGAAGGGGAGACCAGCACCCAGATATGCTAGTCAGTATCTGGTCGAGAGGACCGAAGGGGTAGGTCGGACACCCAGATATGCCTGACAATATATATATGTTATGTGGTTAGATGGTATGTTGTATGGTAGGGGAACTCACTAAACTTCGTGCTTACGGTTTACAATTTTGTTTTCAGGTACCTCTTCATCGAAGGGGAATGAGTTGGCACGATAGCGGCACATTATACACGCACATTGATTTCCGCACCATGAGTCATTCTAGGATTTTGTACTCTGATATTTGATTGTTTTGCATGTTTCGGTTTTCAGACACGATGTATGTTATGAATTGGTTTGATCAGACAATGTTTTACTTACAAATGTTTTCTAAAGTATTGATTTTTAAAAAAAAAAAATTGGACGTGAAATTTGGGTCGTTACAGTCGGTTTTAGGCTTGGACCTTAGTTGTGAATCTGTTGGGTCAGGGGTAAAATGATCATTTTACCCCAAGTCTAGAGTATGGATCATGGTTTGGGACCCAATTGCTAATTGGGTAATATTTTGGTATTGTTAGCTTGAGGAGTTGTCAGGGCAGCAAGTAAGGATTTCGTGCAGTGTGCTTCATCAATCAAGGTAAGTGTCCTCACTGTTTGTATGGGTCGTAGGCACCAATGCCGGCCCATTTGGTTTATGTATTGTATGTAGACCTGGGGGTTAGCCCTAGGCTTTATGTATGAAAGACCGAGAGGTGGTTCCTGGCACACTGTATGCTAATTAGCTAAGTAGAGTTTTATGTATGCTAGTTGTCTTTGTGATGCTTGCATGGAAGACCAAGAGTTGGCTCTTGACACTTGTCTGTAAGACCCAAGGGTTGCCCCCGGTTTGACAAGAAAGACCACAAGGCGGCCTATCGCATAATGGCAAGACTATGTGCGGCACAGAGCACTTTTATTGATTATGATATATGAATGATATATGTGGCTCACAATTATGTATGACATGTATAGATCAATTGATATGTATGGTATGTGGTATTTAAGGAACTCACTAAGCTTCGTGCTTATGGTTTTCAGTTTTACTTTCAGGTACATCAAAGTTTACTGTTGAGGTGCCACACAACATATTATGTTTTAAAATGTTGCACTCTATAATCATATAAATCATAAATTCTTGTGTATTTATAAAAATTTTCTCCTAATAAGCAATAGCTCCACAATTTACATGGCACAATTTCAACAAACGCTTTCAATAGTCTTAAAGCATGATTTGGGTGACTATTTATCATAAAACAATTTTCAATTAATCAACAATAGCATTTATATCCATATAGAAAGCAATAGAACATAACCACCAAAGTTATCATTAATATATGTGATATTCGTGATAAGCAAATAAGCAATTGCAATAGCGATTGATAGAAGAAATATGAACCCAAGGATATAACAATGTGAGTAGCATCACTTATTTTGCCTATTCCTATTATTTGAAGTTATATGATCATGCAAACAATTATAAGCTAAATTACTCTGGTATTATCAATATGCAAGCATCACAGTTTGAGAGAGCAGAAACAAGAAATTTGAGATTTACACCCATGAAAAAATCACTCACGTGCCTCCTAACTTGATACTTAGATCCTATTATTCATAAAAATATAAGATTTATCATCAATAACTACTACTATGAAATCAACCAAGCAAAACTAGAGTTTCTATATACGAATTCACAACGAACGATTCAGTTATTGCATAAATCCCAATATCATCAAAGCGTTCAGTGTAGGGCTCATACACCACAAGTTCACTCTGTTCATGAGCAATTTCCACTTCCATTATAGGTTGACCACTCTTCCTAAATCCAAGTGTTGTTATTGACTTTGACCAATATGGTGGAGCCTCAACAGTAAATCTCTTTGTAAATGATTTTTCAACACCATTCTCCATCACCCATACACCACAAGCACACTTCACAAAGCTATCATATTCAAGCATGACAAGAGACTCCCTTACCTTAGAAATACACAACTGAGAGGGAGAGTGGCGCCTTAAACAATCTGGGAGTTCTACCACTCCAAAATTCTCATTAGTTATGTCAAATGACATTATAAAATTATGATTTGGTAACTCGTTATCTATAGTCATAGGGTCAAAAGCACACCAATAAATAAACCTATCAACAACCACTTGAGCCCAGAAGACATGAAACTGTTTACTCGGAACATTGCTAGATAGACTTCTCCATTTGCCTGAGTTCACAGTGTAAACTTTAGCTTCAAAATGGTAGCTTGTTTTGTGAAATTGCGTGATCTCAACGATCTTAGGGTCAATAGTAAAAAGGCAAACCCCAAAACCAAGATCAGTTTCATGGTCCTTATTAAACTTGTTAGGCATAGGAATAGTAATTGTCTTTCTAATCGAAGGATTCCACAGAACAACAGTCTCCGTTTCCAATTTCGTCCAGAGATCCTCTCGCTTCCCACAATGACCCCGGAAGCATAACAATCCTTGAGAGCTACCGACTATGGTTGAGCCTATGAGGAGTTTACGGACATGGGAAGGGTATGAACGAACCTCTGTTGAGGGAAAGTGTCATCATCCACAAAAGAAACATAATTTTCCGATTTTTCTACCGGATCTTCGTACCTTAAAAGCAGATTCTGCGGCTGAGTAACGCAGTGAGCTGCAATAAACTTAGAGCTGTCTATGAAACTCTTCCATTCTTTGCAGACAGATCTAAACCGAACTAGTGATTTGACAGGAAGCTTTTTCATGATCTCCTCTTGGATATGGAAAGGAATTTGGTCCGACATTTGATGCTGCTGGTATGGATTTCTAGGGTTTTGGTGAAGGGAGGGCGAAAGGGAAGATTGAAACTGATTGTGTTATTAGACGATCTTATGAAAACGGATATACGGACCATAAAAGATGTATAAGGAGCCGATCCCTGTTTTCTTTGGGCTTCAAAGGTCGTGACTAGCTGGGTCACGACGGAAAGAAATTAAGGCCTCTTGCATGCATCTTTCACAATTTGATGGTTATAATCCCTAAGGTTTTGGTTTAACACATATTAGTCCTTATTAACTAGGTTTCAACGTTATAAATATTTCCTATTGTCCAGTTTTAGTCCCTGTCCGTCATTATAATTTATAACTTTATCCCTTTAGTGTTATTCACATATATTTGTTATTTATTTTAATCATTGTATTCTCATCAAAATGTAAGAAAATTATTAAAACGACTAATTAAATAATTAAATGAAAACGAAGCGTTACAACTCTTCTACATTTAGGGCATGTTTGGCAAAAGTAGTTGATAGCTGGAAACGGGTAGCGGTTAGCTGGTAGCGGGAAGCTGTAACTTTTATTTGTTATATGAATGTTTGGCAAAAGTAGCTGGAATCTTTTGAATTATATAAAATTACATAAAAAGACAATCGATTAAAAATAAATTAATATATATATATATATATATATATATATATATATATATATATATATATATATATATATTTAAGGGTAATTATGGAAATTGATTTCAAAAGCTCATGAGCGTTTTGTTAAACGCTACATGAAGTAGCTTTTAGAATCGGAGCGTTTTGTTAAAACTAAAAGCTAAACATTCGTACTGTTAAACGAAATGTTTTAAAAACCGGCTTTTTAATTGACACTACAAGAAAACAAAACATTAGCGGCGACGCCTTTAGCGGCGACAGACAGCAATAGCGGCGACACGTAAAAGACGCGTTACATGTCACCGCTATTGCTGTTGTCGCCGCTAAAGGCGTCGCCGCTAATGCTTTCATTTAGCGATCCGCGTCATTCTCACCCCAGCCGTCCGATTTTTTTTCAATCTAACGGTTGTTAAGGAAAGCGGAAAGGTGCGCTGAGTTTTCCCTCCGTTTGTCGCCGCTAATGCCCTAATGTCGCTGCTATTGCCCTACGTCGCTGCTAATACCCGTCGCCGCTAATGCTAAACGCAGATACCCCTTCACAGCTTACCTTTCTGTCGTTCACAACTTATCTTTTTCTCTCGTTTTTCTCTCGTTTTTTCTTCAATATCACGCAATTTTTCCAACTTGGTGGACTAGGCATTGCTTCTTGGACAGGTGCTAGCTTCTCCTTCCCTCAAGGCAGCCATAATACCGCCACAACCCCAACCAAGGTCGACATTTAGCCAAAATTCCGAAATTGCCCCAACCAAGGTCGAATTTCTCATCTTTTTTATGATTTTTCTGTTTTAGATGATAAATAGTGAGTATTTTTCAAGTTTGTTGAGTGATTATGTTTGTATTTTGATATATGAATTGGTTATGCATTTTGTTGGATTGTATGTATTTTGTTGGATTGTGTGTTTTTTTCACATATGTGGGAATTTTATTATACATTTTGTGTATATTTTGAAATTTATGTTTAGATTACATTAAAGTTATACCACATTGCCTTAACATGAAACTTAGATGTATATATTTGTATGAAATTAGATAAAATTGGAATATACAAATTGGATTAAATTGGAATATGCAAATTGTATGAAATTGGATATATACATTTGGCCTAATTGTATGAAATCGGATGAAATTGAAATATGCAAATTGGATTTATACATTTGGCTTAATTAGGTTATTAATAGCAACTTACTTCTAGTAATGTATTGTATATGGTTTCAAAGTGCTTAATTTTGTTAGTGACTTAATGTTTGGCCAACTTAATAGCAACATACTTTTAGTGACTTAATGTTGGTAATTACAACTTTAGCTTTAATTAGGTTATTAATAGCAACGTACTTCTAGTAATTTTAATTTAATTATAGAATAAATTTAAATTAATTTTAAAAAAAACATTAAAAAAATAATAAATTAGTTGTAAAATCAAGTTAATGTTAAAATTAAAATAAAATAAAGTTAGTTTAATAAATTAAAATTAAAATAAAGTTATTTTAATAAATTAAACTAATAACAAAAAAGAAAATATTAAATTAATTATAAAATCTAATTAATTTACCTTTAGAATCAAATTAAGTTACCTTTATAAAATCAAATTATATTAATTATAAAACTAACTTAATAGCAACATATATTTAGTGACTTAAAATAAAGTTAATGTTAAAATTAAAATAAAATAAAGTTAGTTTAACAAATTAAAATGAAAATAAAGTTACTTTAATAAATTAAACTAATAACAAAAAAGAAAATATTCAATTAATTATAAAATCTAATTAATTTACGTTTAGAATCAAATTAAGTTACATTTATAAAATCAAATTATATTAATTATAAACCTAACTTAATAGAAAATATTAAATTAATTATAAAATCTAATTAATTTACCTTTAGAATCAAATTAAGTTACCTTTATAAAATCAAATTATATTAATTATAAAACTAACTTAATAGCAACATACTTTTAGTGACTTAAAATAAAGTTAATGTTAAAATTAAAATAAAATAAAGTTAGTTTAATAAATTAAACTAATAACAAAAAAGAAAATATTAAATTAATTATAAAATCTAATTAATTTACGTTTAGAATCAAATTAAGTTACATTTATAAAATCAAATTATATTAATTATAAAACTAACTTAATAGAAAATATTAAATTAATTATAAAATCTAATTAATTTACCTTTAGAATTAAATTAAGTTACCTTTATAAAATCAAATTATATTAATTATAAAATAAAGTTAGTTTAATAAATTAAAATGAAAATAAAGTTAGTTTAATAAATTAAACTAATTACAAAAAAAAATTAAATTAATTATCCCGTGTTGGAATACTTTTTGAATCGTCAACTTTATGAATACTCTACTTGATTTTTGTTTCCCATAAAGTAAACCTTAAACACTAAATTATGTTTCAGTTGCATCATGTCTATTGATAAAAGCTGGACTACTAATCCACATCGTCAATCTCCCGAGTTCCAGCTAGGACTCGACACTTTTGTTGAGAGATCCATGTTACACCTAGATTGTAAAGGTGAAACCAGATGTCCGTGTGAGAAATGTGATAATCGTTACTTCATGAATCCGAAAGCAATGAGACGTCATGTTCGTATATATGGTTTCAGTCAATCATACAAAACATGGATATATCACGGTGAACCTTTAATCCCTCCAGTTGTAGATGCCGTATCGCCAAGCAACGAGATGGCTAATGTTATTGACGATGTTATGTGGGAATCGAGAGAAAATGATATAAACCTCGATGAAGGAACCTCGAATACAAGGGGTAGTGGTGTCGATGATGATTTTGAAGAGTTGTTAGAGGCAGTCGAAACCAAGTTATATCCTGGTTGTACGTTTTCATTCCTTGATTTTTAGCAAAGCTGATGCATATGAAGGTCAACAACAAATGGACTGATAGTTCATTTGATCAACTCCTTGAGTTGTTGCATTCGGCATTTCCACCGGGCAACAAGGTTCCCCGTTCATATTATTTAGCAAAAAAGAAACTAAAGAAGTTAGGTTTGGGGTACGAGTCAATTCATGTGTGCATAAACGATTGTTTTCTCTTCTGGAAGGAACACAAGTCATTGCAAGTTTGTTCCGTTTGTAAAGAGAGTCGGTGGATTGATAAAAACACCAAGGGTAAGAAAATGGCTCATAAGGTGTTACGGTACTTTCCAGTGGCCCCTAGACTACGCCGTTTGTATTGTTCACGGTACACTTCCAAAAATATGATATGGCATAGTACTGGGAGATCAGAAGATGGTGTGATGCGTCATCCCGTTGATGGAGAGTCTTGGCAAAATTTTGATGTAGATTTCCCTGACTTCTCGAGTGAACCTCGCAACGTACGACTAGGGCTGGCAGCTGATGGCTTTAATCCATTTGGTAACATGTGTAATCCGCATAGTACGTGGCCGGTTGTACTCACCACTTACAATCTGCCACCATGGCTTTGTATGAAAGAGTCATCATTCATGTTGGCCTTGTTGATTCCCGGCCCTAAAGCACCTGGAAAGGACATAGATGTTTTCCTTAGGCTGTTAGTGGAAGAGCTAAGTTTTTATGGCAATCAGGCATACGCATTAAAGATGCAGCGACAAACACATTCTTCACGATGAAAGCTATGTTGTTATGGACAATAAACGACTTTCTAGCTCGTAGTAGTTTATCGGGTTGGAGCGGACAAGGGTATAGAGCATGCCCGACTTGCAATGAAGACACTCCTTCGTACCGTTTGATACCGATTATTGGGTTGAAATCTCATGACTATCATATTCTTATGCAACGTTTGATACCGATTGGAGTTAAAGTGTTATTGGACAAAGAAACTTCTACACCAATTGTAGATCTTTGTATGTTTTTCAAGCAAATTTGCTCCAGAACACTAAAGGTGGAGGATATGAGGAAAGCAAAAGAAGACATTATTAGAATCTTGTGCAAGTTAGAGTTGATTTATCCGCCAGCGTTTTTCGACATTATGATTCATTTAGTTTTGCATTTACCTGATGAAGCGATTGCCGGAGGCCCGGTATGTATGAGATGGATGTATCCATTTGAAAGGTATATGAAAAAACTAAAAAACTATGTCAGAAATAAGGCGAGGCCGGAAGGTTGTATAGTTGAAGGTTATATTGCTGAAGAAGCTTTGACATTTTGTTCGATGTACCTTCGAGATGTCAATCGCCTTGAAAGAAACGAAGACGTTGTCATTGAAAAAACAAAGTTTTGGATGTTTGAGTCCAAGTGTCGACCGACGAGCGCAACGCAAATCAAACATCTTGATATAACAGAGAAACGTAATATTGAATGGTTTATATTGAATAGTTGTCAAGAAGTCAGACAATACATCGAGTAAGTGTTCTTACTTTTAATTATCTTTCATTATTTATTGTTACTTTTTTCCATTCATCAATTTAATATATATATATATATATATATATATATATATATATATATATATATATATATATTTCATCAATATAGAAAATTCAAATCTGAACATCCTGAAAGTGACGAAAAGACCGAATTTCCCAACTGGTTTCTTGAAAAGGTAATCATAATTAACAAACAAATATCTTTCATAAATTTAATGAATCAAGAATACATAACACATAAACATATGTTTAATAGGTTTATCAGATGGAAAAAGAAAACTCTCCTGAATTCTACAAAGAGTTGTCAGCCCTTTCAATGGGTTCACAAATGGATGTTTATACTTACACTGCGTGCATAGTCAACGGTGTTAGGTTTATGGTACTTAGTCGTGATGCACAACGCAAAACGCAAAACTCTGGGGTTCTAGCGGTTGGTGAGAATGGAGAGAAATATTATGGCCAGTTAGAAGAGATTATGGAGGTGCAATATCCATATGATTATTCGACTGTAATATTTCGGTGTAAGTGGTTTGATACGGGAGATATTCCTGATGATAATTTCATAAGTATCGACACAGAAAAATAAGCATACCAAGATGATCAACTCATATATGCTTTGCAAGCCAAACAAGTGTTCTACATCCGCCAGCCTGTTAATCATCGAAGAAACCAAAACAACAACCCTCGTTGTGTCATCGAGCATGTTAATCATCGAAATATTTGGGATCTACCATCCGACAATCCTCGTGTCCAAAATGCTTACAGTGACTCTGTCCAAGATGTCGACAATGTGGAGGCCAAAAATGTTGACATAGTTCAAAACAACTCTTCATCTAGAGCTAGACTTTTTATTGACTTCTCACAATACTTTCAAAACAATGTTGACGTAGCTCAAAACAATGTTGATTATGATGATGAAGACAAGACAGAAGTACCTCCGCTAACGGGTAGAATCGATAATGCTTCCGATGAAGAGACTGATTATGATGATGGCGATTCTGATTATGATACGGATGAAGAAGACATTGAAGTATATGATCAAGATTCTGATTAAAAAATCAAAATTTTTTTTGGTAATAGAAACTTTATTTGAAATGTACCTTTAATTCATATTGTTTGTCTAACTTTTATTTATGTTGTTTGTCTATATTATATATCTTACAATTTCGCAGGGTAACTAACTTTTATTCATATTGCAGATGAGGTTTACTTGGGCAATACTCTTTGCCATGATGGCCGATGTTATGGGGCTTGGACACGGAGGTGATGGAGCCGGGGATCCACCACCTCCAGGAGGCTTTGGTCGTGGTCAGCACGAACAAGATGGTGAGTTTTATTATGATATATTTATTAACTATTTTTATTATTTTATAATAAGTTATCGTGACTAATAGGTTTAATTGTATTTTTTCAGCCGAGCTTCCTAAAAAAAGGAGGGGCATGTCAAAAAATATTGAGTTGGGAAAGTTGATAAGGGCAAATAAGGGAAAGCTCATAGATTTGGATTTCGATAGGGAGATCACATATTCCCCTGTCAGGAAGCGTGGTAATTGGTTCACCCATGAAATTGGGAGGTATTTGTGGAACAATGTCCCTTTCAACGTATATGGTTGGGACAATGTTTCCCCCGCTTTAAGGAACGCAACAGTTGTTCATCTAAAGGTAACTTGGATACAATTTTAATTTTAGTTGTGATTGTTATTTAATTAACTAAAATTTTTGTGTTTTGCAGAATAAATTTGATTTGGATAAGGTTAACATGGATCCGGAGCGTGCTCAATTGTTGCGGAGCATTGATTCGAGTCTTGCAAAAGTTTACAGAGACCGAAAAAGTAAAGCTCATGCTTATTTTAAGGAAATCGGGGGGCCTGCAGATATCCAAGCCGCATTAAACAACCCCCCTAACGGAATGTCACATGAAAATTGGGCGAAGACAGTCGAACATTTTCAAGCGCCAGAATTTTTAAGGCGTTCGGCATCAAACAAGGAATGTCGTGCAAAACAAGTAGTTGTAAACAGAGGGGGGTCGAGCTCATACAACAATGCATGTTTCAAAGAAGTAAGTTATGATATATTTAAATATTTATTTAAAGTATAACTAATCTAAATTTTAATGTTAAATAGGATATCAGTCGAATCAAAGCTTTTCGTAAAGCTAATTCCAATCGCCAAGGGGTATTTTATAGTCCTGCAGTCGAGCAACAATATGTAAGTGGTTAATTTGTATTTTTCATATAAGTGTTTATATCGTCAAAGGTATTTAGTAATCTAATTTTTATGATTTTTATTGTTTTTAAAAAATACAGAATGCTTTATTCGAAGAGATAAACCAACGAACCCAAGCTACTTCTGAGGCAAGCGGTCTAGCACCAACTGATATAAAAGATTGTTTTGAAAGAATATTGGGTGTTCGGCGCGGACATATCAGAGGCATTGGACGTAAACCCCCTACCATTGTGTCTATGTACGATCAGCAACAACCAATGACACAAGAACAACCACAATCACAGGTAATTGTTAGTAAATGCTATAATGGAATGGTATAATTAATTATAATGTTATTCTGATATGTTGTTAATATATTTTGTTTTTTTATAGTTGCAAATGCTCCAAATAATACTATAGGACCCGGCCTGTTCTGCAGCATTGGAAGAGTGGTTTCGCTCATTGCCGTCACCAAATAATGGAGATGATGATGAGGACGAGTAGTTATTTTAGGATTTTATGAAACGTTTTGTAATTTGAAACAATACTAAATGTGGTATATATATGGATTAATATTTTGGATTGATTGTATAATATGTATTAATATTTCTATATAAAATTACCAGATTTTTCAAATACTATATGGATTAATATTTGGATTGATTATAAATTTAATGTGAAATAAATAAACAAAAAAAAAAATCAAAAGAGCATTAGCGGCGACAGCTTTTGTGGCGACACCATCGTATTAGCGGCGACAATGTATTAGCGGCGACAATGTATTAGCGGCGACGAGTAGCATTAGCGACGACGGGAGCATTAGCGGCGACACTTAGTATTTGCAGCGACATTGAGCGTATTAGCGACGAAACAATACCGGCGACGTATTTGCAGTGACATGTCGCCGCTAAAGGTATTAGCGGCGACACGCCTAACCTTTAGCGGCGACACGTGTCGCCGCTGTTGCCCAATCTTCTTGTAGTGTGAACCGGTCGGGTGACGTTTTCCGGTTCAACCGGTTTAACCGGTTCAACCGGATGGTCAAACTGGTTCTATATTTTTATATATTTTTAATTATCCTGTGTACATTGATTACAAAACTTGTCACTTTTTTAGTATTACAAACGTAAATAGAATGCAACATATAAAAACAATTATTATAAATGTCAAAATCAAACAAAGAAGTCAAAATAAACACAAAAATCCAAAAATGTCTGGTTCAACCCGGTCCATTCCGGTTCAATTCAGCTGGTTGAACCGATTTTTTACCAAAACCGGCCGGTTCAATCCGGTAAGAAAATCATTATAAAAACGGTCCAAATTGAACCGCTCTCACTTCCGGTTCCCGGTTCGACCGGCCGGTTCGCACTGATTTTTAAAACATTGGCCAAACGAAACGTTTTGTTTAAACTATAACATTTTATCAAAAACTAAATTCTAGAGCGCTTTGTGTCGTTTAATAGTTAAAGGATAATCGATGTACTAAACGCCAAGTGATTATTCTTTATTTTTAGATATAACTTACAATTATAATATTATATCTTTCTTACCATCTAAATTTAAAAATATTAAAAGTGTTTAAATATTAAATCATTAATGTTTCATTAATTACATCTCATATATTTGTTTTAGAACTTTGATTAGACGCTATGTATTGAGATTTTTTTTCATGAAGTTGAGTTGTGTATCTATATAGATCTTCAAGGTTTAAATTAACAAAGGGAAACAAAAGTTCTTATATATAAAATAAATAAGAAAATCATAACGACTCAAAAATCTCATACCTTGTGTTACGGTATGTATTTGTTATAGATATAGTTAAGAGTGAACTCATGTAGTGAAACGGTGATATTTCGGTAATGCAATATGTATATCTTTATACTTATTCCATTATATAAGAAAATGTATAAATTTTAGCCAATTCTTATATGGAGCATATTTTAGTTCACCTGAGACGATACTATGGATATAAAGTTTATAAAAATGGAGTTTGTATGACAAATTATAGTCGTTCAAAACAAATACGTTTATATATGAACGTATGTTCATTTACTACAACTATGCAATTATGTTCAAATACGAACATATATGAAAATATATATTCAACTTCTGCCAGTTTCGTTTATGTATCATATTAATGGCTTACTGCCTTTAATCTTAATTTTAGAAAAAAAAAAAAAAAAAAAAAAAAAAAAAAAAAAAAAAAAAAGGATATTAGCTTCATGCAAAGGAAGTTTCTTGTTTGTTGGATCTTACAAATTTTGATAGCAGAATATGTGTTAGTAGGGATAGCATATTGTTCAGGTTGGTTTGTTCTTTTTAATATATGAATTTGACCATTACCTATATTAATGTAGGTTAGAAAACATCATGTAAATCTTTTGAAGAAATTTATTTTTATGATTAGGATATGAATGTCGCTTGTAAAGTTATGATGTTTGGCTTGTTGTAACAATTAATCTTTATAGTTTTTATTGTCTTATAATTTATTTTGTCTAACGGGTTGTAGTTGCAAGAACTCCTGATCTCCCATTTGAATTTTGTTTTACCTCTTTTTGGAATCCTTATATTCTTTTATGCAAACTAGAAAAGTGACCCCCCGCTTTGCAGGGTCGGAAGCCTTCAATGTGGTTGTTCCGTAATCCTTCAATTTTGGTTTTTTGTTATAGTTAAATGGTTCTGCGTTTAATATTCATTTGCTTGATTACCATGTTTCTGTCAACCGCAGAGTAAAACCATACCATATCAAAGATATAGCATACACAAATAGTAATGAAAAACATAAAAAAAAAAAAAAAAAAAAAAAACCTATACTCCTAAACTCTCCTTAACCCTATACAAAAAATATGTCATTAACCAAAAGAAAGTAAGTACAATTACCGCATTAAACATCATTGTGAAGTTTTCTTTATATATAGTGCAAATTGGCCAATCAATTATCTTTATTACTTATATTTTAACAAAAATGTCATTAAAAATTACACGGTAAAAAATGTACTGTTTTGCAATTTTATATTCCATTCTGTAATGAAATAAACAATTTCATCCCCAATTCCATTATAACAAATCAGACAATTAAAAAAAATGAATTACAAACAAAGAAAGCTACCTTTCGGGGACATGTTAACCAGTGGAAACGACCCATAAAATTAGCAAGCTGCACATAACAAAAGGGGAGACAAAATGTTGTCATATTACATTATTTCAAATTCAATAATAATAATAAATGTATTCCACAATTTAATGGAGAATTTTCTCACCACAAAGGGAAAAGGACATGTTTTGCCAATTAGGACATAGCTAGTAATTGATCTAACATTCTCAACAACATTTACATACCATTTAAAAACGTTAACTGAGACAGGAAAAAAAAGGAAAGACAAATAGGTATATGGTTTGCATCTGAATGCATTAAGTCGGGCTTTAAAAAACATTAACTTCAAGCCAATTGCTAGCTAGCCAAAAGTGAAAAACAACAGTAAGCAGAAAAATAACAGTTTGATGAAAATGCCCCTGATCCATTAAATGATAATTGAGAGAAATGAACAACCCAATGATAAACTCGAAAAAAACTTGAGGAGTCACCTTATTATGCAGATCAATTTCGCAGTCAACAAAATGGTAAAAAAGAAAGAAAATTGCCCTTGAAGCCTTAACCAAACCTATCTAAAACTGTTTAAAAACCTTTTACTTTTCCTGTTGTTTCCCTTTTTCTTTTTTTATTCCAAATTCGGCCTTTCATCATCACAAAACTATGTAATAACTTGCAATCTTTAAGCTTGAACTGTAAAATCCCAAAATTTGAGGCCAAAAAATTTCGTTTTTTTTAATTAAGTGATTTATAAATTTGTTTATCAAAACATTGCCAAGATCATGTCAATACTGTAACATCCGAATATCCAGGTTTGGAAATTTGAGTATTTTGTTTTGGGATGTAAAGAGACTCGGCGAGTTGACGCCCCAACTCGTCGAGTAGGATCGCGTATTGGTGACTTGTTTAATGAAGGGACTCGACGAGTCGGGTATCTGGACTCGCCGAGTCAGCGCTGTTAAGAAAAACCCTAATTGTCCAGGTTTGGGACCTATTTAAAGGTCCTTATGGCCTCCATTTGCGGCCATTACACCCTGAGAAACCCTAGAGAGAAGAGAGGAAACTTGTGGTGCATGAGGGAGGCTAATTCATCATGTTTTGGTGTGCTTTAGCAGAGGGAAGGATGGATTTCGAGCTAGGCTGTCTTATGGGACTTAAATCTTCCATCTTTTCGTTCAGAGCTACTGTGGGAGGTAACGATTCGTGCCCATCTTCGTTTGTTTGCTAGATTTCATGAATATAGGGTTTCTTCTCTTCTTTGGTAAGAGATCTAGAGTATGTGATGCCCCCTTGTGTCTATATCTTCGGATCTGGACCTTGGAAGGTCTAGAGAGTCCCTATACCCCAGCTGTGTGCAAATCCTTTAAGATTCATGAGCTTTGGTTGCCATTTATGAGTGAATTCTCCATTTTGAGACTTATGAGTGTTGCATGTGTATCAAGGTTGTGCCTTTACGTGTTTGTTGAGTTTGGGAAGGACAGATCTATGGATTAGAGGAACAGATCTGGCCTCAGAAGGTCATTTGAGTATGATCATGGATGCAACTCGCCGAGTTCATAATTGTACTCGACGAGTCGAGTCGGGGTTGCCCCCGCAATTCGTGCCAGATGTAACTCGTCGAGAAAGGGTTTGACTCGACGTGTCAAGAGAGGTGAGAAGGAGGATTTCGTGGAAGTGTGGACTCGTCGAGTCGTCCATGTGCACTCAACGAGTCGGGTCAAATTTTGACCGTTGATTTTCTTTGACTTTAGGGTTTTAGTCAAGGCTGACTTAATAGAGTTTAGGGAGGGGTAGAATGGTCTTCTACCCAATCTTTAGAGATGAGACTATAAGAGAGTATTGACCGGGAATGTTATTTGAATAATAGGAGGAGGCTAGGTCGGGGCGATGAGCACGAGAGTTCATCCAAATACGTTTGAGGTGAGTCTTCTCACTATACTTTACCTTGAGTGGTAATTAGAGTTATGTGACAGAGTTATTGTATGCTATTTATGTGATGTGTTGCACTACATTATTTCTATGTGATTTATGACGTGTGTATATCAGAGTTAGAATCGGAAGGTTCACAGAGTTAGGGCCAGAAGGTCCACAGAGTTATATCCTCGAGTGGCTAGTATGTGCTATCTGTGGTATTTTGAGGAACTCACTAAGCTTCGTGCTTACAGTGTTTTGTGTTATGTGTTTCAGGTACTAGTGAGGATCGCGGGAAGGCGCCGACATGATCAGTACACACACACGTGGAGTTTTATTTATATGATATGATCTTGGGATTTTTAACTTATGTTTGAATATATGAAACAATGTGTTTTATAATATTGTGAATTAAATGGTTTTTAAAATGTGAAAATTTTTTTGAAATTTTTCGGTGTTACAAATACATAAAACCATAATATGATGTTTCAAACCAAATCATTTTGAAGTAACAAAATATCATAGTACAATCCCAGAAAACTCTAAGCGGAAATCATGTGTGTGTGATGCGCTGCTACACCGCCGGCTCCTTCCCCTTAGACGAAGAAGTACCTGAAACCGGAAACTAAAACTGTAAGCACGAAACATAGCGAGTTCCCCCATCATACCACATACCATACAATCACATAGCATACATACTGCCGGGCAATTCTGGGGCGCCCGTCCTACCCATGTTAAGCCATTCTAGGGTGCTGACCTACCCATGTCAAGCCATTTTGGGGTGCTGACCTACCCATGTCAAGCCATTCTGGGGTGCCGACCTACCCTCTGGTTTATCTCAACCGTACACGTAGACTATTTCACCCCTACTACTAACACATAATATCATATCATAATCACGTTGTCAAATATATCTGGGGTGTCCGACCTACCCATTGGTCCTAGCGACCGAATCGGGGACTAGTCCACCTTCTACTGATACTATCTCACATAACATAGCAACTAGCAAACTACCATACTCACATATCTAGGAATCTAGCATACTCACATATCCCACAATAACAGACCAGATAATTATCACAAAGATAATCGTCCCAACTACCAATTACTAGTGGGCCGGCCTTGGTGCCTTAGACCCACTTCTACTGAAAGGTTGTGACATCCCCAAAATCACGGCCAGAAAAGACTGATTTCATTTATGCTTTTAAAATAATTTCAGAGTAAATCCTTTTGATTTAAAAGAGTTGCGGAATTTGTTCCCAAAACGTAATATGATAAAAATAATATTTACCAAAGCATTTCTTAAAGAAATGTATTTTTCATTATATTACAATACTTGGGATGTCATGTTCCGATAAACAGACTAAAAGCATAAACATTTCAATACACACCTTACAACGGTTATTTACAACAACAGGTCTATAATAAAAAATATCCTGACAAATCATCCAACTTATGCTCTAGCGCCACTACCTATAATACAAAGAAACTGAGTGGGTCAGGCTTGGAAGCCTGGTGAGCATATAGGGTTTTCAACCCACAATAAATGATTAAATTAATTTTCATCAACCAACAATAACCCAATTACCCATTCCCGTTATTCTCACTTTACGTCCCTAAAATAACTAACACAAGGGACCTAGTCTAAGAATATTTCATCGGGGCGACAACACATGCTTCGGGGGTTTCCCAGCAATATATGTCAAATAAGGCAACCATGAGGGGGATGGAGTACAGCGAATGAACACCCAAGTTCATTAACACCTATAGGTGGCGAATCTGCTAGCGTTCCACAGGACTGTCTAGAAAAGTCCGTGGTCGTCATCTAAACTCCGCTAGATGACTAAATCAAAAACAACATCAAGGCCTCTCATCTGTTTATCACACAACTATCTACCCATGTTCTACCCGACAAATTAGTAGATAAAAATATATATTTTTATACATAGTTTAAAACCTATATAGCATTCTCATTCAATACATATTCCAAACAAAAGATGAGACAAATACACATAATACGTATTTCATAGAGAATAAATCATATCTATGAGATAGAAGAAAGTGAATATACATTCACACATATAATAACAAAATATACACATAACACGTATTTCGTATAAAATACTTCATAATTATGTGTTAGAAGAAAGTAACCACACACTCACTTGATCAGAAGATGATCGGACAACACTACGGCTTGTAGAAGTAGTATTCTTCGGTAGATCTGGAAGATCTTCACAAAAACCGGACTCCTCGCGGGCAGAGCTTCGGCTCAGGAATCTCACTTCTCGGGATCTTCGGGGCTTCGGGACTTGCTTTGGGTCTCGGGAATAATACCGGGGCTTCGGGATAATTCTTGCACGAAAAACGAGGTAAAAACACGAGAGAATGAAAGAAAATAGCAACTGAAACTCAGTAGCCTCGACTTCCTTTTATAGGGGCTGAACCACCGAATTATGCTGGGCGTAATTAAGGTTACAGTGGGCGTAAATTGGATAAGCTCACTGACTCCCTCCCTTTGGATAATATCGGGTATTTTATAATTAAATTAAATACCAAAATTATTAAATAAACTTCAAAAATTCATATCTTCCTCATACAAACTCCGTTTTTGACGTTCTTTATATCCCCGTGTAGGTGAGACTACGCTCTAAAACTTTCGTTTAGACTCCGTCGGCTAATTTTGAATTTATTTTTATTATTTATTTTTAGTAAACCGGGACAGGAAAACTCCGTTATAAAATAATAACTTCTTCATCCGACGTCCGTTTTCGCCTATATTTTTATCGTTTCACTACTATCAACGAAATCTTCGATTCTTGTTTAGATTGTTTTGGCTAAAAACTGCTCGATCTCAAATCGAGTATTCGAGCTGCATACTGTTAAATCGAAACTTAGAAAAATCATAACTTCCTCATAAGAAGTCAGATTTTGGCGTTCTTTTTATGCACGCTCTCGGTTTAACAAACTCTATGACTTTCTTTTAGATCACTAAGGCTAATTATTGCTCTAACGTAAATTTCACTTTTTATGTCATTCAACGTTGCCGGTTCTGTCGCGAAACTTCGACAGGTCATAACTTCTTCATTATAACTCGGATTTCGGCATTCTTTATATCTTCGGAACCCTTGTTTCGACCACTACATTTTTATGCAAAGATATCGGGCTTATCTCACAATTTAAATTTAACGCTTATTTTATTCTTAATTCATTAAATTATAATAATTAAGAAAATAAACACATAATTCACATAATACTCAAATATTTTATCATTAATACTCCAAAAAGAGTTACAAGGGTTAACCTAGACTATTACATCAATGATAATGCCTAGCTTGGAAACGCCGGCGTTACAATTCTCTCCCCCTTAGGATGATTCTGTCCCCTGAATCACACATCAACAAACAAATGCGGATAGCGACTCAACATGTCACTCTCCATTTCCCAAGTGAGATTTGGCCCATTCGAATGTTTCCAACGGACAAGCGCTAATTCGACCATCTTGCGTCGAAGCTTCTTAGTCTTTCGGTCAATAATTGCCTCTAGTTCTTCAATTAACCTCTTGTTTTCATCAATTCTCAATTCAGAAATTGGAATTATATCAGGAACTTCTCCCGTGAACTTCCTCAAATAACACACATGAAAAGTGTTGTGAATTCCATTCAGTTTGTCGGGTAATTCGAGCTTGTAAGCTTGGTTCCCAATTCTCTGAAGAACTTTAAACGGTCCAATAAACCTTGGACTCAACTTTCCCCTTTTACCAAATCTTATAAGTCCCTTCCACAGCGAGACTTTAAGCAAAACCGAATCTCCAACTTCAAAAGTCATCGACCTGCTAACATTCTTTCTCTAATTATTTTCAACTTTTCAGCGGTTTGATGGACCATCTCGGGCCCCATAAACTGCTTTTCCCCAGCCTCAAGCCAACAAGACGGCGTACAACACTTCTGTCCGTACAACAGATCAAATAACCCAACAAACAGAGCAAATAACCCAACGAACAGAGCAAATAACCAGGAAAAGTTTTAGACAACGCAAAATGGAGGAAGTTAAGTCCGACAGAAATTTGAGGAACGTAAAAGATGAAGACGGACCAGATGGCTTGAGTGGTGGTGGACACAAAATAGATGTCTGATCGGAAAGAATAGTGGAATGGGAAGAGAGAATAGAAAGAGCTGATCGGAGAAGCAGTGGAAAATACCAGAAAGTCGGTAAGATAAACATCAACAAATCCAATGATGAACGACACGTGTCGAAAAGAATGAAATGACATAAAATGCCCTTAATCTAAAACTGAAACAAAACCCATAAACAAGGGACCATTTGTGACAAACTGTAGCCGAGTTCACTATTGCTAAGATTCATTTCTTTAATATATATATATATATATATATATATATATATATATATATATATATATATATATATATATATGGTTTTGTAGATATCATAGAATGGTGGCAATTAAATCTAGTCTTTCATCTTTATAATCAGTTGATGCCATATATAAAAATTGATCGTATTTATACTCATTATATTAATGAACATTGTTCATTTGTTTAATGTTTCTGAACATTTTCTATCTTTTCCATCCTCTCAGTTTCATTGTGTAAGACATTTTTTAACATTGTTCATTTATTGAACAAAATTGTTCATTTATTGAACATATGTTCATTCATGAACATATGAACTTTATGTAATGTTTTAGTATTTTGACCGACATATAACATTGGATTTTACATGTAATGAACTTTTGTTCATTTATGAACATATATGTTCATATGTGAACATATGTTCATAAATGAACATTAAAGTTTTTGACAATCATACTCTTCTCCACTAAATTTGATCTAATGGTGATGCAAGTGATTATGTGGTTGATCATGTTTTATGGTTATACGATAAACACAACCATATATATATATATATATATATATATATATATATATATATATATATATATATATATATATAGAGAGAGAGAGAGAGAGAGAGAAAGAGAGAGAGAGAGAGCTAGGTTCAAATGTTTCTAGCAAATAGTATGTGCCTAAATGCACCAATGAGAATTCAGGAAACAATAAACCATTAATTAAATTAAATAAGGGTATAATGGTAAACTTAGTATATCTAATTATGGTAAAAAAAATCATTCAATTAATCCCTCCTTAATTAGTTAAACCCTAGAAAACCAATATCCTTTTATCAGGCAGTCGTCGCTCACAAAATTATCTCGCCTCCTCACCGCCGTATCTTCAATTTCGTCATTGTGCAACATCGTCGGTAGCAAGCAGCGATACCAATTCATCGATCATCCATATTCACCTGTTCATTCATCTACTACGTCTCTATTTTCCCGTTCGAAAGGTTTTTGATTTTTTCTCCTATAAATATTTGATTTTCATTTCTTTTACTTCTTGTTTGCTAGCGATTATTCCAATGGATGCTACTATTTATGATTTTTTTTAATTTATCCAGGGCATTTGTTTGTTCGATCTTTGTGTTTCACTGCTGGGAAAAACCACCACCGAGGGGTGGTGGTGTTGCTGCTGTTGTCCATCGAACACCACCAAGAACCACTTTTTCCTCACCATTCTTACCAATCAACAACAACTCAAGCCACCTGTCATCTACAGCAATCACCACCACTCCCTTTTCACTGTTATTGGTGATTCTGGAGAGACCTCGAGGCAGCAGTCGCCTAGCATCGATTACATGTAAGCTTTATCTAACCTATCAATTTTGCAAGATTATTGGTATTTCTAGTTTTTTTTTTCTTTCATTCTTTGTGTAGCAATCCTTGTCCGCCAACTGTTCGCTGAAATGGCTAAAAGAAATTTTTTGTCCATTTTCATTTACTCTTCATCACTGTTTTACTTTAATTCAATTTTAGTATGTGTACATATATATATATAAAAAATGATTTTTATACGTTTTGAAGGTATACATCAAATATCTTAGTGTAGTTGTTGACCCCCTTCAAGTAAAAATAATTATGTGAAGAACCTAATGGATAAGGTGCAGGGCAAGAGTTGGCGAGGACACTGTCTGGTATTTAACAATGTCTTAATTAGTCGATACACAAATTGCTTCAATTGATTTCCAGTACTGTTATTGTGAATATAACTTTTGGTTCATGCGGACAACTTTATGGAATTAGACGGTCTCATCTTTTCATCTTAGGTCTATTGTTTTTGTTTCTTTTTATGACTTATTCATTTTTTTAACCCTCCATTACAATTGAAGTTTTTTAGTTTTTTTATGCAGCCTTATTATTCATTGTTCAGGTTTGCATGAAAAAAAAAACAACATTCTTTTATGTATTCTGTCGGAATGTATTTTGCCAGAAGTTGTCCAAGAGGAAAGTTGATGAGAACTTGCATTTACAACATACCTTCCTTTTTGGAAAACGAACAAAGGTGAAAATCAACAAATTAAGCAATTTTTTTTATCTTTTTTCATATATGAAAACTAAGTTTTTGTGGCTTCTGAATATTATGCAACAAATATATTATTCTGTAGAATATTCAACAAAGAATGTTAAGAATATTATGCAACAAGTATATTATTTTGTTAGAATATTCAACAAAGAATGTTATTTTTTTTAGTCACCTTTTGTGTTAACATGATCTTTTCATGTATTTATATTTCAAATGTTTTTTTTTTTTTCGTTGGATATATTCTTGATAATACAAATTCTTTAATAATATTCAAAACCATTCTACAAGAATAGTTTATTCTATAAGAATATTATTGTTGTATTTTGATAGAATTATAGCTAATTATTTATATGTTTAATGTGCAGTACAAGTGTATCACTACAAAAATTTTGACAATGAATTTGTGATAGAAATGGCTTGAAGAATGGCTTGAAGACCTGATGAGAAATGCTTGAAGAATTAATTAAAGAATGATCACACGTTTAAGAATGTTGTTTTTTTTCTAAGAATTACACTTATTATTCTTTCAGAATGTTGTTATTATTTAATGAATCACAATCATATAATGTAATTATTTGGTATATTATTAGTTCAATAATCGATTTTGTGTATTCTTTCAGAATATATTTATTAGTTTATGGTTGGCATTCTGTCATTCTAACAGAATAAAATCGAAAAATATATTTACTAGTTTATGGTTTGCATTTATCATTCTGACAAAATAAAATCAAATTTTTAAATTTGAATTAAGTTAAAATATTCAGATTTTTAAAAATAAAGGAATTAATTATCCCTAAAAATCCGAAAATTTCCTTTTTAAAAATAGGTTAGTTGACTAAAATGCCCTTATGCTGAAATTTGTATAATTATATAGTACATGCTATCCTATTCTAATATCATAGACCCTCAGATAATGACCTTTAATTCTATTGCATCCGGTGGTCCAGATCTGTGCATTCTGGTACACAATAGTTAGTAAAAACAAAATAACTTAACGCTATATATATATATATATATATATATATATATATATATATATATATATATACATGGCTGAGTTATTGTGTGAACAAAAAAAACATGACAACTTGCTATTTGATTCATACATTAACATCTTCATAGCAAAAATGTTCTTGTTTAGTTCCTCTTCATACGATCAACAATTCTATCCTTGAATACTATCGACAGATTGTCAATTGATTTAGATGGTCATCACCATTCAACGAGAGAAACCTACATAACAATCAATGGGGTGTTGGAGGATTCACATCATCATGAAGAAGAAGAAGAATACATCTGAAAATCATGAATTAGAAGGCCATTAATAGGCATTATGGAGAAGTGAAAATAGAATTTACCTTTAATGTTTACTTCACGTTAATGAGAGTCTTGGTCGTTTTTAAATTCCTGCATAAAATACATAATTATAAAGTTGAAAATATAGGTTGGGGATTTTGAGAATAACAGAAGAACTGCATGGAACTTTTCAAATGTAGTTCAAGAATGATTAAAGCAAGAAAGATCTAGTTTACCTCTTGTTTGATCTTTATAAAGGAGTTGATGTCTTCCCCTGCATAAAACGAGCCACATCTTGTTACTATTTCTTTTAGCTTCGGAGTAGCCGAATATCCCTTGGTGAAAGCCGTTATTGCTGGGCAGTAGTAGATTTCCAAAGTATCCAATAAAGGGAATGAAAAATCCTCCTTCCCCAAGCTAAACCCCTTAAGACATGGAAGGTCATCTAATATCAAGGACTTTAGACGAGGTAACACAAGAATCTCATTCCTCTTGCCAATAGATTCTTCTTCCACAACGCCACTTGCATCCTTGACAATGACCTCCTCCATATTGTAGCAGTACCTTACAGTTAGCTCTTGGAGTTGCAATAGACTACCAACCATGGAACTAGTAAATACATGATCTAACCTTTTGCAACAACCAATATAGAGACTTGTTAGGTTTGGAAACTCATAAACTGTCCACTGAGTGCTCTTCGCTATATACCTGAGATTATCTAACAAATCCAACGTCATTTCTCTTAGGTTTGGAATATTGACAAGAGTAGTAGTTTGTGACGGTTCATCAAAACCACGTCCACTACTACTTTTTCTATTTCTCCCTGCTACTTCCAATGTAGTTTCAAATAACTCTTCTACCATCTCACAATCCCTCACAATAATATTTTCCAGCTTTTGCAGTTGCAACAATTCACCGGATGGAATAATATTTTTAACATCATGATTCCGTTCCACATCTAATTCGATCAAGTTATGAAAATACCAAGGTATTGCTTCTGAAGTTGCAGGGAACAAAGTTGCACCATGTAAACTCGGGAAAGCGGTTTGCTGCGAGTCCAATAAAGAAAATGGCTAAGTAATATATATGTCAAACAAAAACATTTGAAATTTCATATATATTTTGTAAGTTTAACGAAATTGAAGAGATTATAATTATTAGTGACCATGATATTTAACTCCAACTAAAAGTTATCAAACGGATAACTATTTTTGATCTCATAAAGTATGTTAGATAAGTAAGGCTATTTTGGACGTTTTTCCCTCGTTCAAAATGGAAAATTTTGATTCCAAGTGACAACATGCATGATATCTTTCATAATTATATGATGCCAAAGAAGTATCTTATACCTGATGATGCTGAACATGAAAGAAGTTAAGGCCTGATTCATCAAGAGTATGTTTGCCTAATCCTGTGCGTATATACTTGAGTTGGAGAGCTGTGGACCCACCAGGTGCAAACACTCTCATTTGGGGGCATTTCTTGATGGTAACATTATCCAATGAAGGAAATCCGAACTCATTCATCCCCAAGAAGAAACCCTCCAGCTCTGGTAGATAACTTAGTTCAATGGACTTTAGACGAGGAAAGACCACAACCTTCTTAGAAGAAGATGATGATGATGATGATGATGATGCATCTTCTTCTTCCTTCTTCACAATCACTTTCATCGACTTGCAACTAGATATTGTTAACTCTTCGAGATGTGTCAGGCTTCCAATTGCAGAGAATGTGAATATATGTTCTACACCCCCACAACCTACGATTTCCAATATCTTTAGATTGGGAAGCATAATAACATTGTTATTTACTCTTGGAATTCCTTCATCACAACCACTCTTGTTTTTGTTGCTGATCATCCCTGATTGAGTTTCAAATACCTCCTTTATCCCACTGCAACACCATATTCTCAGCACTCGAAGCTTTTGCATTTGTCCTGCTGCATAACATGGAATCACACTTGACAATGCAGGGCAGTTTTCTATTTCTATCTCTCTAGAGTATTGGCATAAGGTCCAAGAAACACCACCTGCTTCAGACAACTGCAACATCACATGGAAAATTGATGAAATATTAAAGCATAGACACAGCTTTTGTATAAGACATTTAATCCAAAACCTTGTTTTTTTATACTAAATGACACGAGTGCTCTCCACATCAAAAATGTGGTTTTGGGTTTTGTTTTATAATTAATGCCGGGATTTACTGATGAGACAATAAAAGACATACCACTTACAAAAATTAGCTTTAGATATTATTATAAATTATTGAATTTTAAGCTACAATACCTGTCAAGTGTCACCTGATGGCCCTATTATCCAAACTAAGTTACATTCAACTAATTATAAACTCCCTTTTTGTTTCTTACTTTTAAGATTATAGCACATATCTTGGTTTTTATTTCGGCAAAATGAATACAAGAATCCATGATGCTTGGTCACAGAAACAACTATAAAAGTATAATCTATGATTATAAAATTACAACTATAAAAGGAAAGAATTATCCAAAAGAAACACAATTATGAAAATGGAAATATAATCAATGATGCTTGGTCACAGAATCAACAGAGGATTCACATAGAAAGGCAAGCTTAATTAGATGTGTGTGCATTTCTAATGAAAAATAAAAATAAAAAAGAAATCTCATCAGTAAATGATATGAATTATGATAAATAACAAATACAAGGTAATACTTGTTCAGATGAATGGAAATATTTAGGCCTCCAAATCCAATTCTTGAGTTTGCATGGTAGGTAATAGGTGTGCAATAAAGGTTTAAATCTTTAATATGTGATTTGGTGAGTTTCATAGAATATTGCAAGGAAAAATGGATATTGTCAAAGAAATTAAATAAGTAATTGAATGCGCACAAAACATACCTTAAATCGATCAGGAAAAACGGTAGTTGTAGTGGTATTGATGAAAGATATTTCAGTGTTCTCATCCTTGGCACCTCCTCCACCAATACACTTCAGAGTGTCCATGTATTTTAGAGTGAGAGAATCAAGCTGAGGGAACAAAGTGTTGGTTGTGTGGGTAGATGTAGTCATTTCTTCATCCTCATCATCTCTGTTTGAAACAACTTCTTCGATACCATGACACCATTCTATGTGGACTTTCTTTAGGTTGGAAAAAAGTTCTGCCATGAGAGGCGAAAACAAGTACTTAATGCTTTTGCATTGGTATACATGTATGGTTGTGAGGTTGTGGAATGTTGATTCAGATTGTTGTTTTGGAAGATTGAAGAACCTATACCGGTTGCACTTCCATACATGGCTCATGTTGTCCATATTATATAGATATAATTCCTGGAGGTTGAGAAGTATAGGCTGTTGTTGGTTATGATGAGTTGTTACCAATTCTCTACTTGTTGGATTCTCCATCTCAAACACCACCTTCACTCCTTCATACTTCTTCAAGTAAAGTTTATGGAGGTTATGAAAAGAGGATATGAGACATGATGGGAATGCAACATTAGAAATATTGCCAGTGATTTCTCGCAATGTCTCTTCCTCTGACAGAATATCAGTCTGCGCATATATATCCCAACAAGATATGTAATTAGTAACTTCACTACTGATGAAAATTTCATTGATTTTAGGCATTTTTTCAAGAAACATTTGCAAATGATGAAAATTCTCAACAGATTAAAAAAGTGTTGGAGATAAATAATTAAAAGATGTTATATGCTCCTATGAAACAAGAAAACATATTTTAATTAAGATGTGAACTATTTTCAAACAAGAGACAGAGTTGGCTTGAAATTGAGTTCATAAGCAACGGGATTCAATTAAAGGGTTAAGTTTACTAAATTTATCGGCCCATCCAAGTCATTGAATTGATTCCATACAACCTATGTCCCTATGCTTTTCATCAATTTGAAGTTGAAATCATTCCACTTGCTATCAATATCAAGAAAAATAATGATGAAAGGATTTATACAAGCATTTAGCTTCAGGTCTCATCTATCTGCATTATGTTGGTTGAGTTTTAAGCTGAATCGATTCCAGAACATAAAAGTTGTTGGTGATATTCAAAAGGCAGGAGCTTAATCCTTAATTAAGTAAGAAAGTGCAATTGAAATCCCTACCTTTTTCTCTTGGCTACTCTCTTTCGATTCATTGAATTTCCCTGTTTCTCCTCCGCAATCTTCAATCCGAATCTCCAAAAGTGCCCCCACATCAAAATTGGTGGTGATAGGTGTGAATACATTTCTAAACCTCTCACATTTCCTAATCCTTATGCTTTCAACAACTTGAAAGCCACTGACAAGGGAATGAGATTTATCTGCGCCTTTTATCCTCCACACCTCTGTTAGCTTCCCTAAATTCTCCACTTTGATGCTTCTTAAGATGCTGTTGTTGTCTTCTTCTTTAATTGCACCAACACAATCCAAGTCAATGTTGAATAATGATGCAATCGAACCACATTCCGTGACTTCAAGCTCTTCAAGATGATGCAACAGAGACATGGGATTGTGCGGGAATAGATTCAAAAGTTTATCACAATTTCTCACTTTAATCTCTCTCAACTTAACTTTATCGCCTCTACTAAGTTCACAAGGCCATATTTCGTTTAAATTCTCCATGTCATCAATTCGAAGTGTCTCCAACTTAGGAATCACAACCTGCAAAATAATCATCCATTAATAGCCACATCCAAACAATAATAAATCATATAATCGAATCACACATATAGTCTAAAACTTTTAGTTGAAAAGATTGTCTAATAGTATAAACATAAAACATATATATATATATATATATATATATATATATATATATATATATATATATATACCTCTTCCTTCAACAAACTAGATGTCTCCAACTTGTTTTGTGGATAAATGCTTGTGAAACCTGGAATGCCCTTAAGTTGCAACTCCACAAGTTGTGGTAGCTTAATTATGTTGACATTATTACACAAACTTAATAGTTTCGGTAGTTCACGCAAAGATAAAAATTTCAGCTTGGGGAACATAATTGTCTCTTTTCCACTACCCCTAGTACCAATATGTACGAGTTCTTCCATATTATCACATTTGTAAACTTCTAGATGCTCAAGCTTTGACAAAGTGTTTGCAACACGAAGTTTGAATAGGTATGTCAACACTGCACACCCAGAAACGACAAGGACTCTTAAATTGCAAAATGTAGAGGATTGAGGATTCGTCAACTTCACCTCAACATCTTCAAGATCATGCATACCATCTACGCTTAAACAAAGCACCTCTGTTTTCACAAACAACTCATTAAGTTTACAGTCTGATATTTCACCTTTATTGGTCACCAACTGCAATGTGTTTTCATATGAGTGGGCAATCTCACTGATATCTCCATCTAAAGAGCGTCCCACTGAGATCTTGAATCGTTCAAGATTCTCAAATGACATATTCTTCACTTGAGCCTTGTTATTAAAGAACTCAAATTCTAACGCAGAAAGCCTGTTTGATCGCTCTGCCATCTCATTGCAGTTATAATCTCTAAACGCAGATGCATTTCCAATATAAAGTTCTTCAAGTTCGACCAAATTTTTCAAGACACCCTGTTCTATACAAAGACCATCACAATCTCTCAGGTCAAGTTGCCTAAGCTTCTTCAAATTTCCGATTGCTGAAGGTATCCATTCAATGCCAGAATTAGCAAAGCTCAGCACTTCCAGATTCATCAAATTTCCGATACAAGAGCAATCAAGCATCCGTAATGAACACTCATGAAGATGAAGCACTCGAAGGTTGGTGGAGCATTGAGGTGACGAGGGAAGCAATGGATACTTCATTTTATGGTATGATATTACCTGGAGCTTTTCCATTCCTTCATAAAAGTCTTGAGAAAACCTTAGCGTCTTATCTCCATGCATAAGTTTCAAAATCTTGAGGTTTGGAAACTTGAGGTCTCCTGGAAACTCAGACACACTCTCGCATGTTAATGAAACTGTTTTGCAAGAGTCCTTCATATCATTTTTAGTCCACCCATGTATATTACCATGGTTGACAATTGAAGCATGCTCGACTTCAGAATACATACCCAAAACAAAAGCACGCACCAGATCATGCATCTTGACACACCCAACATCATCACTTTCAATTAACAAATTTGTCTGCACAAGTCGCTCAATGCAGGTGTTGAGCCTGGTTCTTGCTTCTCTAATTGTATAAACTCTGTCAAATAGCTTTAAGCCCCATCCATACCTCATCAACTCCTCGGTAGGAATATCAAAGTCTTCAGGAAACAAACCACACATCAAAAACACGGATTTAGTCTCCCCGTCTTGGAGATTGTGATAGCTTGTTTCAAAGACTTTAGGCGCAACACTACGAATGTCATAGTGCTCTATACGTGAAAGTGCATCCTTCCATGCATCCTTTCTTTTATTTCTTAGAGTACACGCCATGGTTTTGATGGCAATAGGTAGACCGCAACACTTTCTTACGATAACTTCTCCTATCTTACAGAGATCGGGCTCAAAAGTTTCTACAAATTGCTGGAACAGACTTTGTGCTTCTACTTCAGTTAGAAGTCCCACATTAATAACTGAATTAGCTTTAACCCCCATCATTGTGCAAACGTGTTCGTCTCGTGAAGTCAACAAGACCTTGAAGTCGACACCTTGATTTGGAAAAGGACTTAAACCAATATCTTCCAGATCAACGGATTGCCAGACATCATCAAATATTACAAGGAACTTATTCTTACCGTCTCCAGAGTTGGCCTTGAACCATTCACGAAGCTTATCAGCTCTTGCTGGTTTAGTGCTTTCTTTTAACTCTATATGAAGGTAATCGGCTACAGCTTGTTGAATAGCAATTGGGTCTGTCTTTTCCCCTATAACTGCCTCGACCATGTAACTAAACATTCTATTTTCTTTGGCAACCTTCTTCAGTCTTTGCATCATTGTGGTCTTCCCCACTCCGCCCATCCCACATAATGCTATCATGTGGGATGTGTTGTTTGGTTCAAGTGCTTTCAGTGCTTGAGTAAAAGTTTTTTCTCTCGACTCAAAGTCATCGTGATCAGTTGATGGTGTGGAGGTGGATGCCTGCATGGTATCAATTTTTCCCAAAGGAATGGGATGATCAGTCCAGGTGATCAAAGAATGTTTTCTTGTGGCACTTTCAATCTCCTCAATTAGTTTGAAGGTTTCCCTTCCGACTGTGTGTCTACTCTTGAGACTGCAACAAGCACCAACATCACTAGGAACAGTTTTTACTTTTGCATCGATCTTTTCTACTTCTTCCAACCAACTCCTAACTTGAAATGAAATCTCAAGACGAGTTCTTATGTTCCTATCCAAATGGTCTTCTTCGGCATGTCTTAGAGAATCCAACTCCCCCATTTTTCTTCTCATATCCCTCACATGTTGGGTGCTGGAAATGAGGTAGCCTAGATGCTTCTTAACAGGTTCCATAAGTGTCTCGGCAACTGGTTTAAGAATGGCACTAACAACATCCATTGCAGGAAATTCTTCTTTGTGGAAGTATCTACATAGTAACCAACAATTTGTCAGATGAAAGTGGATGAAAATTTGTAATGGATTGGGCATTTAAATGAATCCTAGATTCATTGCATTGAGTAAGGTTTGATTAGCTTTGTATGATGTAATTGTAATATAAGTCCATCCCATAATCTAAAATGAACTTTTTTTTTTAAAAAAAAAAAAAAGCTAGATGATGGTAGTAATAGGAATCAGGAAAATGGTTTATCATTGATTAATTATAAAAAAAATACCAAAATATGATTATTTTAAAATACATCGAAGACTTTAATTGTAAACTTGCAAGTTCAACTTGTGCTTTTTTGCACAAGAAATTCAAACAAAAGAGGGATAAAAAAAACGGAGCTGAATAGAGACACAAACATAACAGGAGAGAGGTTATTGTTTAAGTAATCAAAAGGATCTGCTTCACGTCTTCTGTAACTAATTCACAAAGGTACTAACAGGAAGAAACAGAGGCTGCTTTTAATTTACACCTTGTGCACTACGTTGAATGAAACAGAAGTGAACCAACAGGGGAAGTAAACAAAGCACGTAATACACCTCTACTTAAACTAATTCTAAAAGAGTCTTACTCTAACACAAAAAAAAAAACGCATAAAAAGTAAACTTTCCTAAAATGCCCCTGGGCTAAATCTCTCCAGTTTTTTTCTGGATTATCCCAACATTAATAACATATATAAAGGTGGATAGATCTTGAGCGGCTGAGGGAAATGGAAAAACATCTTTTGTGGGATACTGTTGTAGCAAATCCCTTAAAAACTAACCCAGATCCCTTCACAAATATAGATTTTACTACAGTGAGTACCTATTATTCTTCAAAAGATATGTAAAATACGGATCATCTGATAATGAGCAAGTTGCAAAGCTACTGATTCAGTAACAGAGCCAAGAAAGAAACTTAATAATTTCCTAGAGGCAGTATTTCGGGATGAGATACGTGTATGGTGTGTCAAAAATAATCCAGCTAGATTCAAGAGCTACAGCCCGCGATCAAACTCACCTTTGTTGCAGAATCGGAGTGGAATCTGAATCTAGGAAAGAAAAAAGTGACGTTGGAAGTCGGAACTTGAACTTGGTGTACTCGGAAGTAACGACCGAACGGGAATGAAGTTGACTAGGTCTTCAAATTAGAGTGATACCAATTGCCAGATGTACGTGCGTCGTGCGTGTTAGAAAGAAAATTAAAAAAAATCCAGTCCATCTCATATTTTGGGCTAAAATAGCCAATGGGTTGGCCCAGTTATATTGCTTAAAAAATTGAACCAAAATATCACCATATATATCCGTATTCAAATGTGAGATGATATTTCGGTCTATATATGCAAATATCATATTCATATTTCTTCCTCCCAAATTAATTGTCGATTTTTTATTTTTTGAAGTTTTTTTTTTTTCAATTTTGATATTAAGTATATATTACTTGATGAAATTTATAACAATGAAAAAACATTTAAAATACAATTCATTCATATATTTTTCATCAAATATTATCTATTAAAACCAAAAATATTTAAGGTTAAAGTTGAAAAATAAATACTTCAAAAGTCAAATATTGAAAATTAATTTGGGACAGAGGTAGTATAATATTTCGGTCTATATATGCATAATTTTTTGGACTACTATTTTGGATTGGTATTCCTAACCTATATTATTTCTAGGTCTGATATTTTTCTATTTGATATCACTGGTGTTATTGACTGCACCATAAAAAAAAATTAATGAAAAATGTGAGGTCCACTGGTTAATGAATTGCCCAATAAGTATGAATTATTAGCGAGAACAACTGTTAAAGTTCTTCCCCTATTCTATTAAGTTAGGGAAAGTCGAAGTTCATTGTCAGTGTGAGACAAAAATGAAACCTAGAGAGTCGATGTCTTGTTTTATTTTTTTTGAGAAAAACAGTAATAAGACACTGGAAAAATGGACGGTTTATGGAGAATGTGAGTGGTGGTAATAGCGACGGGGATGGGAGATAAGAAGGGGCCAAACCGTGTTGATGGTAGCAAGAGAGGTCAAAGATGGGTGCAAATTTAGGGATTTGGCAGCAACATGAATATGATGTTGGCCGGATACGGGTGCGATGGCACCAAGATTAAAGAGCATGGGAGCATTAGCGGACTTATGTGGAGCTCGAGGGGGGTCTCAGGTCACTACTCTGATTTTGATCGTCAATGTAAAAAAAATTATTTTGTGCAAATATGAGTGTAATTATTATTTTAGATTTGTTCGGAATTTTTTTTTTTTTTGGGTGTCACCACTACTCAAATTTTCTGAGTTCGCCACTACATGGGAGACAAGCGTTATACGGATACATAGACAGCGTCACCAAGCATTCTACAATTATAGACATCATCACTTGCAAGGGTACACCAACAATATATATATATATATATATATATATATATATATATATATATATATATATATGGAAAGTGAATATGTGGCTGTTATGTATCTAAGCTTAGGTATAAAACCGTTTAAACAACATAGTTTTAAACAAAACAAATACAATTTCATTATTTCTTAATTTTATTTTAATATAATACTATTGAATTGAGTTAAATTATGGAATGAAAAATGTCAATTATATATCTTTTTATTGCAAAGAAAATCATTGAAGTTTATAGAGAAACTAAAAAACCAATATTTTTTTAACGAATATAACTCAAACATTTTGTCATTAAATTGAGAGAGAGAGAGAGAGAGAGATTTAGGTTCAAATGTTTTCAACAAGTATTGTGTGCCTCTAACAACCAATCAGAATTAAGCAAAAATAAATTCAATAATAAATCAGAAAAGGGTATAATAGTAATCTAGGCTACATTTAATATTGGTAAATATTTAAAACATTTAATGTCCAGGGAAATTAGTTTGTTAACCCTAGAAAAATACTCACCATTCGTCCTTAAATTGCTTCGTCAATCTTCATGAAACACCGAAAATTTTAAAATAATTTTTCCACAATTTATAAAAACATTTCTCATTAATTTTTCATAAAAACATCAGATTTAAATCTCAATTCACATTACACAAAATCCCAAGATCAATGTAAATATATCAAAGTCCCCTGCGTGTGTACAGATCAAGCCGGCGCCTTCCCACGGTCATCGCTAGTACCTGAAACAACAACACTAACACTGTAAGCACGAAGCTTAGTGAGTTCCCCAAAATACCACATAAACACATATTAGCCACTCGAGGCTATAACCCTATGGGTCCGTGCACCCAACTCTGTGAACCCTCAGGTTCTAACTCTAGGAACCTTCCGGTTCCAACTCTGGTATCATGCACAACATAAATCACATAGAAATAATGCAGTACAACACATAACATACATACACTAACACATAACTCTGATTACCTACTCAAGGTAAAGTATAGTGAGAAGACTCACCTCGCGGATCTCGATGACTCACAAATCCTGAATCCCTCGTGCCCGATCCTCCGAGCTATACTCCTCCTATAACATCATATGTCTCTAATTAACACTCTTTATCTCTAAGGTTGACTATCCCTAAGAAGTCAACACAGGTCAACTCTGGTCAACGGTCAACTTTGACCGGACTCGGCGAATACACGAGGGCAACTCGGCGAGTCTAGACGTTTTCACCAACTCTCTAGGATTCCCTTCTTACACGTCGAGTACTCCCCCTGACTCGACGAGTTCCACCTGGAAGAATCGCGGGGCCACCCCGACTCAACTTGCCGAGTCTCAAGAACGACTCGGCGAGTCCCAGCTCGACTCAGACCACTGACAACCCTCTCTAACTCGCCCTGACTCACTGGGTCAATCCATGACTCGACTGGACCACTCACTGGTTGGTCCAAGGCAATCTTCAAGCTACTCGCCGAGTCTGCTCATCGGACTCGGCGAGTCCATGCCATGCAATCACTCAAACTTGCTTCTAAGGTCAGATCTATTCCAACAATTCATAGATCAGGCCTTCCTAGAATGATTCACCACGTAAAGCTCCAGACTTTGTGCATAAACAACCTCTATGTGACCATATATGAAGAATCATCAACAAATCTCACTACTCAAGGTCATAACCTCCATTGTTCTATATAAAGCTTGATGAATGAGGCTCTCTGGACCTCTATGGATCCAGATCCGAAGTCTCATCACTAGCAAGGGACTATTTGGCCGTCCAATCAACTCAACAAGGTCACAAGAAACCCTAAAATCAATTATACTTCACAAAACAGGAGATGAGCCGAAATCATACCTTTAGATTGAAGGGCTAAGCTTCAAATCCACCGAATAGCAGTCCCCTTTGCCTCCTCTTGGCTAGAGCCTCCCTCTTCTTTGCTAAACAACACACAAATGTCAAGAAATGCTTCCTTTCTCTCTCAAATCGCTAAAGCACTCTAGGGTTTCTCTCTATGGACTGTTGGGTGCAAATGACGGCCATAAGGCCCTTTAAATAGGTCCCAAACCCGAGAAATTAGGGTTTCATTAAACAGCGTGGACTCGCCGAGTCCAGACGAATCCCGCGTCCAGAATCGCGACCCTACTCGGCGAGTCTGAGCTCCAACTCGCCGAGTCCCCTCTCAAAACACCAAAAAAAACAAAACAATAAGATAGCTGGAAATCCGGGCTGTTACAACTCTCCCCCACTAGAACTAGACTTCGCCCTCGAAGTCTCGCTCTGAAAATAGCTCCGGATGCTGCTCCCGCATCTCGCGCTCCGGCTCCCAGGTCATCTCTGATCCCTTCCGGTGTTGCCACTGAACCAACACCAGAGGTACCTCCTTGTTCCTCAGTACCTTGATCTTCCGATCTCTGATGGCTACTGGTCTCTCAGCATAATTCAGGCTCGCATCCACCTGAATATCCTCTAATGGAACTACTGCCGACTCATCGGCAATACATTTCCTCAATTGCGACACATGAAAAGTGTCATGGATTTGCCCCAACTCTGCTGGCAATTCCAAACGATAGGCTACCCGGCCTACCCTTGCAATCACACGAAATGGCCCAATATACCGGGGCCCCAATTTACCCCTCTTCCTGAATCGAATCACTCCTTTCCAAGGAGAGACCTTCAGGAGAACGTAGTCGCCGACCTGAAACTCAAGCTCGGATCGGCGTCTGTCTGCGTAACTCTTCTGTCGGCTCTGGGCGGTCAATAACCTCTGTCTGACCTGCTGAATCTGCCCTGTCGTCTGAAGCACGATCTCTGTACTGCCCATCACTCTCTGCCCAACCTCTCCCCAGCAAATGGGGGTCCGACACCTCCTACCATACAACAGCTCAAAGGGTGGCATACCAATGCTCGAATGATGGCTGTTGTTGTAGGAAAACTCTGCCAAGGGTAAATACGCATCCCAGCTACCCCCGAAATCCAACACACATGCCCGAAGCATGTCCTCAAGCGTCTGAATCGTCCGCTCACTCTGACCGTCTGTCTGGGGATGATATGCGGTACTAAAATGCAATCTAGTACCCAACTCCTCATGAAATTTCTTCCAGAATCGGGAAGTGAAGCGCACATCACGGTCTGAAACAATCGAGATCGGCACCCCATGCCGAGATACCACTTCTCTCACATATAACTCCGCCAACTTCTCCGCTGAAGAACTCTCACTGATGGCAAGAAAGTGAGCGCTCTTCGTCAACCTATCCACAATCACCCAAATTGCATCAACTCCTCTGGCCGTCCTCGGCAATTTGGTGATGAAATCCATAGCGATCTGTTCCCACTTCCATTCGGGAACCTCCAATGGCTGCAACTTGCCATGCGGCCTCTGGTGCTCGGCCTTAACCCTACGGCAGGTCAAGCACCTCTCAACGAACCATGCGACGTCTTTCTTCATACAGGGCCACCAATACTCTTTCCTCAAATCCAAATACATCTTCGTGGCCCCCGGATGGATCGAAAATTTCGACCGATGAGCCTCCTCCATCAAAGAAGTGCGCGTACCACCCACAAACGGTACCCAAATCCGACCCTGAAAAGTCATAAGCCCTCGCCCATCCGTAACGAATTCTGAAACCAAACCAACGACCCGTTCCCTCTTCTGCATCTCCGGCTGCACAGCCTCGGCCTGTGCCCCACGAATGGCATCCAATACCGGAGCTAACATGGTCAATCTCAAACATACATCTCGCAATGGAGTGCTCTCCGCCCTGCGGCTCAACGCATCGGCCACCACGTTGGCCTTGCCCGGGTGGTACAGGATCTCACAATCATAATCCTTGACCACATCTAACCACCTCCTCTGACGCATATTTAGATTGGGCTGATCCATCAAGTACTTCAGGCTCTTATGGTCCGTGTATATCGTACATCGAACCCCATATAAGTAGTGGCGCCAAATCTTGAGGGCGAACACTACTGCCCCCAACTCTAGATCATGCGTGGGATATCTCGTCTCATGAGGCTTCAGCTGCCTCGATGCATATGCTATCACATGACCCCTCTGCATAAACACCGCACCCAACCCCAAAATCGATGCATCACAATATACTACAAAATCCTCCATCCCTTCCGGGAGAGCTAACACCGGGGCTTCGCACAACCTCTGGCGAAGTGTCTCAAAGGAGGTCTGCTGCTCGGGACCCCATGAGAATGCAACACCCTTCCGGGTCAGTCTGGTGAGCGGCACTGCGATCTTGGAGAAATCCTTGATAAATCTTCGATAATACCCTGCTAGTCCAAGGAAGCTCCTGATCTCAGAGGGTGACTTTGGCACCTCCCAACTCATCACCGCCTCAACCTTGGCCGGATCGACCAGAATCCCTTCCTGGTTAACGAGATGTCCTAGAAACTGGACCTCCCGTAACCAGAAATCACACTTGGAGAACTTTGCATAAAGCTTCTCCGATCTCAATACCCCAAGGACCTCCCTCAAATGCTCCTCATGCTGCTCTCTAGATCTCGAATACACCAGAATATCATCGATAAATACAATCACCGATCGATCCAACATCGGCCTGCATACCCTGTTCATGAGATCCATGAACACCGCCGGGGCATTGGTGAGCCCAAAAGGCATCACCACAAACTCATAATGCCCATATCGCGTCTTGAATGCTGTCTTCTGAACGTCCTCATCCCGCACTCTCACCTGATGATATCCCGACCTCAAGTCAATCTTGGAAAACCAAGAGGCTCCCTGCAACTGATCAAATAAATCGTCGATCCTCGGCAACGGGTAACGGTTCTTGACCGTCAGCTTGTTCAACTCCCGGTAATCAATACACATCCGGTGTGAACCATCCTTCTTCTTGACGAACAGAATAGGTGCTCCCCACGGCGAGCTGCTCGGCCGAATGAATCCCTTCCCCAGCAACTCCTGAAGCTACGAGGATAACTCTTGCATCTCTGGAGGAGCAAGACGATAAGGCACCTTAGCTATAGGCGCAGCCCCCGGAACCAAATCAATACCAAACTCCACTTGCCTCACAGGAGGTACTCCCGGCAGCTCCTCGGGAAAGACATCTGGAAACTCACGCACCACCGGTACCTCCCCAACTGAACTCGGTCTCTCGGAAGTCGCTCGCGTATCCATCACATACGCCACAAAACCCTTACAGCCCTGCTGTAGACACTGCCTCGCCCTAGCGGCCGAACAAAAGGCTGATCCCGAACGTGTACCCTCGCCGTACACCGAAAGAACTCCCCCACTAGGGTCTCGTATAGTCACCAGCTGACGCTCACAGTCGATAACCGCGTCGAATCGGCTCAACCAGTCCATTCCCACAATGACACAAACATCACCCATCGCAATAGGAATCAGATCAATCGGAAACTCAACCCCGAAAATCTCTAACACACATCCCCGGAAAACCTCTGTGGCACAAATCACTCTATCGTCGGCTATGGAAAATCTCAGAGGCCGACTCAATGCCTCACGACTAACACTGATATGCTGACCAAAGGCCAGAGATACAAAAGACCGACTCGCACCCGAGTCAAATAACACTAAAGCAGGTACGGAGTTCACAAGAAAGGTACCTACGCATAACATAATATAAGCATAACATCATATATCAAAATAAATACACGAAAAGAAACATACCGGCCACAACATCGGGCGCAGCGCGGACCTCCTCCGCAGTCAACTGGAAGGCTCTCCCTCGAGCTCTCGGCGCCTCAGCCTTCACAGGCCGACTCTCTGTAGCTCTGATGGCGGCAGGAGCAGACCCCTGAGATGCTCCGCGCAACTGCGGACACTCGGCCTTCCGGTGCCCGGTCTGGTTGCAGTGAAAACACACTGCAAACCCCTTGGGGCAGTCCTTGGCCATGTGCCCCTCCTTGCCACATTTGTAGCAAGACCCCGCTCGGCAAACTCCGTCATGACCCTTGCCGCACTTTCCGCAAGTGCGGCCCTTCTGGCTCCCTGATCTGGGATCAGCAGGCTTGGCCCGCTTGGCGGCCGGCTGCGACAGTGTCGGTCGCCGATCCCTCCCCTGAGACTCCGCCTCCTCCCTGGCCTGAGTCTCAAGCTCAATCTCCCTCTTCCGGGCATTTGCCTGAAGCTCGGCAAATGTCCGGTACGAGGAGTTCGCAGCGAACTCCCGAATATCCCGCCTCAAGATGCTCAAGTAGCGGCTCATACGTGCCTGCTCAGTGGACACGTGCTCAGGGCAAAACATCGCCCTCTCGTGGAACATCCTCGTGATCGCTGTAACAGACTCAGTACCCTGCTTGAGGGTCAGAAACTCCTGTGCTAAACGCTCCCTCTCCACCTGGGGAACGTACTCATCCCGAAACATGGTGGTGAACCTCTCCCAGGTCACCGCAGAAAGCTCAGCAGGCGTATAATGCGCCGTCACGAACTTCCACCAGTCCTTCGCTCCTAAGCGAAGCTGGTTCAGCGCGAACCGGACCTTCAAATGCTCAGGAGACGAGCAAGTGAAGAAACACCCCTCAATATCAGATATCCACCTCATAGCTGCCACCGGATCCTGAGTACCATCAAACTCTAGTGGTTTTGTGTTGCTGAACTCACGGAACAGCAACGCATCCCCACCCTGCGGCCTCGCAGCAGCAATCGCTGCGGTAGCTGCTGCAGTAGCAGCCTCAGAAAGAGCGGCATAACGCTCATCAAACGTCTCAATCAATGTGGTCTTTATAGACCCAAACATCTCCGGTATCTCTGCCCTGATGGCCGCAACCACCTCCTCCTGAATGATCCGGCGGATCTCCTCCTCACTGGTACCACTGCTCTCGGGCATCAAACGCGTCCTCACCATGATCTACCTCTGAAATATAACATACGATAAATTAGAATCCACACGAGTATGCTCACACTCGTCAACTCTTTCCTCCTCGATTCTTGGCATTCCAAAGATTCTGACTTGGGCTGTACACCGCCCCGGTGCTTCCAGTAGTACGGGCCCAATACTACTGTCCGCACCGCACCGGAATACACTCCAAGTCCTTCTCTTTGGATCCCAGGTCTCAAGTACTCTATCATGCATAGACCACTCTCTAATAGATCTCTCATAAGCCCCTCGCTGCTACCTACTCACTCTCAAGCATCTCATAGCAGCTCAGAACCCCCTAGGCTAAGGCATCACAAATCAGGCCACCCTAGTCGTAATAGCAATACCTAGCCTACTCTAGCATGCAGATACATCATATCAATATCACATAATATATAAAGGTATTTTGGGAAATCACCGTCTGGGCGCTGACTGATCGTACACACATCTCTTGCTCTGCGTTTTTCAAAGAAATCTTTTACTCTTTTTGAAAATACATTTTAAATCCCCAGTTTGAGTTCAAATACGCCCGAAGGTGCACTCAAATCCCTCAAACCAAGGCTCTGATACCAACTTGAAACACCGAAAATTTTAAAATAATTTTTCCACAATTTATAAAAACATTTCTCATTAATTTTTCATAAAAACATCAGATTTAAATCTCAATTCACATTACACAAAATCCCAAGATCAATGTAAATATATCAAAGTCCCCTGCGTGTGTACAGATCAAGCCGGCGCCTTCCCACGGTCATCGCTAGTACCTGAAACAACAACACTAACACTGTAAGCACGAAGCTTAGTGAGTTCCCCAAAATACCACATAAACACATATTAGCCACTCGAGGCTATAACCCTATGGGTCCGTGCACCCAACTCTGTGAACCCTCAGGTTCTAACTCTAGGAACCTTCCGGTTCCAACTCTGGTATCATGCACAACATAAATCACATAGAAATAATGCAGTACAACACATAACATACATACACTAACACATAACTCTGATTACCTACTCAAGGTAAAGTATAGTGAGAAGACTCACCTCGCGGATCTCGATGACTCACAAATCCTGAATCCCTCGTGCCCGATCCTCCGAGCTATACTCCTCCTATAACATCATATGTCTCTAATTAACACTCTTTATCTCTAAGGTTGACTATCCCTAAGAAGTCAACACAGGTCAACTCTGGTCAACGGTCAACTTTGACCGGACTCGGCGAGTACACGAGGGCAACTCGGCGAGTCTAGACGTTTTCACCAACTCTCTAGGATTCCCTTCTTACACGTCGAGTACTCCCCCTGACTCGACGAGTTCCACCTGGAAGAATCGCGGGGCCACCCCGACTCAACTCGCCGAGTCTCAAGAACGACTCGGCGAGTCCCAGCTCGACTCAGACCACTGACAACCCTCTCTAACTCGCCCTGACTCACTGGGTCAATCCATGACTCGACTGGACCACTCACTGGTTGGTCCAAGGCAATCTTCAAGCTACTCGCCGAGTCTGCTCATCGGACTCGGCGAGTCCATGCCATGCAATCACTCAAACTTGCTTCTAAGGTCAGATCTATTCCAACAATTCATAGATCAGGCCTTCCTAGAATGATTCACCACGTAAAGCTCCAGACTTTGTGCATAAACAACCTCTATGTGACCATATATGAAGAATCATCAACAAATCTCACTACTCAAGGTCATAACCTCCATTGTTCTATATAAAGCTTGATGAATGAGGCTCTCTGGACCTCTATGGATCCAGATCCGAAGTCTCATCACTAGCAAGGGACTATTTGGCCGTCCAATCAACTCAACAAGGTCACAAGAAACCCTAAAATCAATTATACTTCACAAAACAGGAGATGAGCCGAAATCATACCTTTAGATTGAAGGGCTAAGCTTCAAATCCACCGAATAGCAGTCCCCTTTGCCTCCTCTTGGCTAGAGCCTCCCTCTTCTTTGCTAAACAACACACAAATGTCAAGAAATGCTTCCTTTCTCTCTCAAATCGCTAAAGCACTCTAGGGTTTCTCTCTATGGACTGTTGGGTGCAAATGACGGCCATAAGGCCCTTTAAATAGGTCCCAAACTCGAGAAATTAGGGTTTCATTAAACAGCGTGGACTCGCCGAGTCCAGACGAATCCCGCGTCCAGAATCGCGACCCTACTCGGCGAGTCTGAGCTCCAACTCGCCGAGTCCCCTCTCAAAACACCAAAAAAAACAAAACAATAAGATAGCTGGAAATCCGGGCTGTTACAACTCTCCCCCACTAGAACTAGACTTCGCCCTCGAAGTCTCGCTCTGAAAATAGCTCCGGATGCTGCTCCCGCATCTCGCGCTCCGGCTCCCAGGTCATCTCTGATCCCTTCCGGTGTTGCCACTGAACCAACACCAGAGGTACCTCCTTGTTCCTCAGTACCTTGATCTTCCGATCTCTGATGGCTACTGGTCTCTCAGCATAATTCAGGCTCGCATCCACCTGAATATCCTCTAATGGAACTACTGCCGACTCATCGGCAATACATTTCCTCAATTGCGACACATGAAAAGTGTCATGGATTTGCCCCAACTCTGCTGGCAATTCCAAACGATAGGCTACCCGGCCTACCCTTGCAATCACACGAAATGGCCCAATATACCGGGGCCCCAATTTACCCCTCTTCCTGAATCGAATCACTCCTTTCCAAGGAGAGACCTTCAGGAGAACGTAGTCGCCGACCTGAAACTCAAGCTCGGATCGGCGTCTGTCTGCGTAACTCTTCTGTCGGCTCTGGGCGGTCAATAACCTCTGTCTGACCTGCTGAATCTGCCCTGTCGTCTGAAGCACGATCTCTGTACTGCCCATCACTCTCTGCCCAACCTCTCCCCAGCAAATGGGGGTCCGACACCTCCTACCATACAACAGCTCAAAGGGTGGCATACCAATGCTCGAATGATGGCTGTTGTTGTAGGAAAACTCTGCCAAGGGTAAATACGCATCCCAGCTACCCCCGAAATCCAACACACATGCCCGAAGCATGTCCTCAAGCGTCTGAATCGTCCGCTCACTCTGACCGTCTGTCTGGGGATGATATGCGGTACTAAAATGCAATCTAGTACCCAACTCCTCATGAAATTTCTTCCAGAATCGGGAAGTGAAGCGCACATCACGGTCTGAAACAATCGAGATCGGCACCCCATGCCGAGATACCACTTCTCTCACATATAACTCCGCCAACTTCTCCGCTGAAGAACTCTCACTGATGGCAAGAAAGTGAGCGCTCTTCGTCAACCTATCCACAATCACCCAAATTGCATCAACTCCTCTGGCCGTCCTCGGCAATTTGGTGATGAAATCCATAGCGATCTGTTCCCACTTCCATTCGGGAACCTCCAATGGCTGCAACTTGCCATGCGGCCTCTGGTGCTCGGCCTTAACCCTACGGCAGGTCAAGCACCTCTCAACGAACCATGCGACGTCTCTCTTCATACAGGGCCACCAATACTCTTTCCTCAAATCCAAATACATCTTCGTGGCCCCCGGATGGATCGAAAATTTCGACCGATGAGCCTCCTCCATCAAAGAAGTGCGCGTACCACCCACAAACGGTACCCAAATCCGACCCTGAAAAGTCATAAGCCCTCGCCCATCCGTAACGAATTCTGAAACCAAACCAACGACCCGTTCCCTCTTCTGCATCTCCGGCTGCACAGCCTCGGCCTGTGCCCCACGAATGGCATCCAATACCGGAGCTAACATGGTCAATCTCAAACATACATCTCGCAATGGAGTGCTCTCCGCCCTGCGGCTCAACGCATCGGCCACCACGTTGGCCTTGCCCGGGTGGTACAGGATCTCACAATCATAATCCTTGACCACATCTAACCACCTCCTCTGACGCATATTTAGATTGGGCTGATCCATCAAGTACTTCAGGCTCTTATGGTCCGTGTATATCGTACATCGAACCCCATATAAGTAGTGGCGCCAAATCTTGAGGGCGAACACTACTGCCCCCAACTCTAGATCATGCGTGGGATATCTCGTCTCATGAGGCTTCAGCTGCCTCGATGCATATGCTATCACATGACCCCTCTGCATAAACACCGCACCCAACCCCAAAATCGATGCATCACAATATACTACAAAATCCTCCATCCCTTCCGGGAGAGCTAACACCGGGGCTTCGCACAACCTCTGGCGAAGTGTCTCAAAGGAGGTCTGCTGCTCGGGACCCCATGAGAATGCAACACCCTTCCGGGTCAGTCTGGTGAGCGGCACTGCGATCTTGGAGAAATCCTTGATAAATCTTCGATAATACCCTGCTAGTCCAAGGAAGCTCCTGATCTCAGAGGGTGACTTTGGCACCTCCCAACTCATCACCGCCTCAACCTTGGCCGGATCGACCAGAATCCCTTCCTGGTTAACGAGATGTCCTAGAAATTGGACCTCCCGTAACCAGAAATCACACTTGGAGAACTTTGCATAAAGCTTCTCCGATCTCAATACCCCAAGGACCTCCCTCAAATGCTCCTCATGCTGCTCTCTAGATCTCGAATACACCAGAATATCATCGATAAATACAATCACCGATCGATCCAACATCGGCCTGCATACCCTGTTCATGAGATCCATGAACACCGCCGGGGCATTGGTGAGCCCAAAAGGCATCACCACAAACTCATAATGCCCATATCGCGTCTTGAATGCTGTCTTCTGAACGTCCTCATCCCGCACTCTCACCTGATGATATCCCGACCTCAAGTCAATCTTGGAAAACCAAGAGGCTCCCTGCAACTGATCAAATAAATCGTCGATCCTCGGCAACGGGTAACGGTTCTTGACCGTCAGCTTGTTCAACTCCCGGTAATCAATACACATCCGGTGTGAACCATCCTTCTTCTTGACGAACAGAATAGGTGCTCCCCACGGCGAGCTGCTCGGCCGAATGAATCCCTTCCCCAGCAACTCCTGAAGCTACGAGGATAACTCTTGCATCTCTGGAGGAGCAAGACGATAAGGCACCTTAGCTATAGGCGCAGCCCCCGGAACCAAATCAATACCAAACTCCACTTGCCTCACAGGAGGTACTCCCGGCAGCTCCTCGGGAAAGACATCTGGAAACTCACGCACCACCGGTACCTCCCCAACTGAACTCGGTCTCTCGGAAGTCGCTCGCGTATCCATCACATACGCCACAAAACCCTTACAGCCCTGCTGTAGACACTGCCTCGCCCTAGCGGCCGAACAAAAGGCTGATCCCGAACGTGTACCCTCGCCGTACATGTCACACCCCCAAACCTGAACGGCGGAAACGTTCGGGGGCGGAGGACGTCATATTCAGTATCATAACAGTTCATAGAAAGGAAAGTACACACCACCATATATATATTAAAGTTTCCAAAATGTTTACATAATCGTAGGTGTTACATGTTTGCAAAAGAAATCAAATATAAAATGGTGATCCAAAATATGTTACTAACGCCAATGCGTTAGTCTTCAGAAGTAGTTGCTACCTGGCTAGCGGTTTCCTGTGAATACAAGTTATTTCAAAGAAAAAGTGTCAACATTTAAGTTGGTGAGTTCATAAGTAGTGTTTTGAGAAGATGTATGCCATTCGAAAGTGTTTGCATGTTTTCCAGAAAAAACCCTTATTTTCTTATAAAAGTATGCAATGCATATGAATGTTCGTGATGTAAATTGCAACTAATTGTACCGAGAAAATCCCTTATTTTCCTATTAGTTGTTTGGTTTGTATACAGGAAAAACCCTTATTTTCCTGACATAACTGGCAGTCTCTAAGACCGAAAATCGCAAGCAACCGACGTGCTCGAAAGGTGTGGCATAGTTTTATATAATAAAGCTATACGAAGATCGCATTTGTTAGATGAAGAATAGTTTTAAAAGCTACTCTTTCATAAAAGCATAATACCATAATAATTGTATATCCGATGAGTTTTATAACCATACTAAACATAATATGCCTGTAGCGACGTTCTTCAGGCGTCGTAGCGTTATGACAACTGTCACCCCAAAAGACGGACTGTAGCTAACAGTCAGGGCGCGGGATCATGACTTCCCGTATAGATCTATACACATTTGACACGTTCTCCGAACGGGAGACTCTGGTTATAGACAGGACTTGCAGCATTATTTTCTAATAAAGAAAGTAACGTTTGAAGATATACACGACTCATGGATTCTCAACTAAGTCTGTATTAAAGTAGTAGTTTGTATGCAAAGTTTAACTTCTTTCACAATGTTTGACAAAGCATAAATCATAAATTCTTTGAATGCAGAAAATGATTTAGTAAAGAATGTTACCCTTGATATGATGTATTTGTATGTAATAGTATAGATAAAACATATTTCTATATATAAACATATTGTATCCCAAGAGGGTAAAGCTGTGTTGTGAGGTGTTTTGCATCATAATAACTTCATAAGATAGTTAAAACAACAGTATGAAAAGTATAGCAAAAGATCGGTGTTTCACACGATTTTAGTCGTGTGTTTACTTGTATTCCTCCCCAAAAAGAGTATAAAACATTTAAAATGTATTTAAAGAGTGTTCGAAGGGGATATGAACTCACTTGATAGTTTGAAGATTGTGAGGTGGAAAACCGAGCAGAGTTTCGTCTCGGGAAACTGATTTTTCTTGGGATTCTCGGGAATCTCGGGAGTAGAATCGGCCTTCGGGACTTGAGCCAAAAAGACCAGAGCTTCGGGTTTGAATGGACACGGAAAACGAGGAAATGCTGAGAGAGAGAGAAGAGAAATGAACCCCTTCTTTGGAAACCCTCGCATTCTATTTATAGGAAGGCAAGTCTGCCTCGGTACGCGGGGCGTACGCTCGTACGCGCTGCGTACGCGTACGTCATGCATGACCGAAGCCTCGACTGCCTCGGTTCGGATGGGACGGGTTCTTGGGTTATCGGGTCGGATGGGACGGGTTGCTGGGGAGGTGGGTCGGATGGGACGTCGGGTCGGATGGGACGTCGGATCGGACGGGTCGGACGGGTCGGACGGGTCGGCTTCCTCGGATATGGCGACGTGGACGATCCGAGGCCAATCCTCTCGGTTACGCGGGGCGTACAGGAGTACGCAGCGCGTACTTCGGAGAAGGACGCTGACTCCTCTTCGGATAATATCCGAATTTTGAATTAAATAATTAATTAATTTATTTAATAAACTTCAAAAATCATAACTTCCTCATGCGAAGTCAGATTCGGACGTTCTTTTTGTGTACGCTCACGGTTTAATGTTATCTACGACTTTCATTTAGATACCTAAGGCTAAATGTTATCGTATTGAAACTTTGCGTTTTTCGTTTGATCGGTGTTGTCGGTTTTGACAGAAATCTTAGAATGGTCATAGCTTCTTCGCCATAACTCAGATTTTAGTGTTTCTTTATTTATTTGGAACCTTTAAGACGATATCTACCACATAGCGTATACCAAATCAGAGCTTTTGAATAATTCATTTATCGATAAAATGCCCATTACATTCAAAAGGGTTTACAAGACTCGGTTTATAATGCCTGGAAATAACGGGTTGTTACATCATCCCCCCGTTAAACGGAATTTCGTCCCGAAATTTAATACAAGGTAAGAGTTTTAGGGGCTGAGGAAGAGATGCGGATACTTCTGTAGCATTTGGTCTTCCCGTTCCCATGTGAATTCGGGTCCTCTCTTAGCATTCCATCGAACTTTTACTATTGGGATGCGACTCTGTTTGGTCCTTTTAACTTCCCTATCCATGATCTCGACGGGTTCTTCCACAAAGTTGAGATTTTCGTTTAACGCGATTTCATCGAGTGGGATTACAAGTGTTTCGTCGGACAAACACTTTTTCAGGTTCGACACGTGGAATACTGGATGTACTTTGTTAAGCTCGATTGGAAGTTGGAGTTTATAGGCCACTGGACCAACTCTCGAAATGATTTCGAAGGGTCCAATGTACCTGGGGTTTAGCTTTCCACGCTTCCCAAAGCGTATCATGCCTTTCCAGGGTGAGACCTTCAGTAGCACACGGTCGCCAATCTGGAATTCCAAGGGTTTACGTCTCCTGTCGGCATAGCTCTTTTGTCTATCCCTTGAGGACTTCAGTCGTTCTCGTATTTGCACGATCTTTTCGGTTGTCTCCCTGATGATCTCTGGGCCAGTAAGGGTGCTCTTAGTGACTAGACCTTTTGCCAATTGGGTGTCGCCCACTTCCGTCCAGCACAGGGGTGATCTGCACTTACGGCCGTAAAGGGCTTCGAACGGAGCGGTCTTGATACTAGTATGATAACTATTGTTATAAGAGAACTCGACCAAAGGCAAGTGAATATCCCATGCCTTGCCAAAGTCGATTACACATGCTCGCAACATGTCTTCCAAGGTTTGGATCGTCCTCTCACTCTGTCCGTCAGTTTGAGGGTGGTATGCTGTACTCATGTCCAACCTTGTTCCCATGGATTTTTGCAGTGATTGCCAAAATCTGGAAGTGAACCTGCTGTCTCTATCTGAGATGATGGACATTGGTACTCCATGAAGTCGTACGATCTCCCGGATGTAGGTTCTTGATAGTTTTTCCATCCTATCAGTTTCCTTGATAGGTAAGAAATGGGCTGATTTGGTTAATCTGTCGACGATTACCCAAATAGTATCTTGGCCACTCTGAGTTTTGGGCAGTTTGGTTATGAAGTCCATGGAAATCTGCTCCCATTTCCACTCAGGTATATCAGGTTGTTGGAGTAGGCCTGAGGGTTTTTGGTGTTCTATTTTTATTTTGGCGCAAGTTAAACACTTGCCCACGTACGTAGCGATCTCCGCTTTCATGTTTGGCCACCAGTAGAGTTGCTTGAGATCTAGATACATCTTGTCTGACCCTGGGTGTACGGAGTATGGGGTCCTGTGTGCCTCGCTCATAACTACCTCTCTGAATCCCCCAAACTTTGGTGTCCAGATCCGGTTCATGAGGTAGCGTGCTCCGTCACTCTTGATTTCTAAGTTCTTGTCCATTCCTCTAAGGGCCTCACCTGCCACGTTTTCGGGTTTCAAGGCCTCTAATTGAGCTTCCTTGACTTGCGTTGATAGGTGCGAATGGATCGACATAGCTAATGACTTCACTCTCCGGCCTGAGTACTCCTTTCGACTAAGGGCATCGGCTACGACGTTTGCCTTTCCCGGATGATAGCGAATATCGCATTCGTAATCACTGAGTAGCTCGACCCATCGCCGTTGTCTCATGTTGAGCTCCTTCTGATCGAAAATGTGTTGTAAGCTCTTGTGGTCGGTAAAGATAGTGCTCTTCGTTCCATACAAGTAATGTCTCCAGATCTTCAGGGCAAACACTACTGCTCCTAGTTCAAGATCGTGGGTCGTGTAGTTAACCTCATGTGTTTTCAACTGTCTCGAGGCGTAGGCGATGACCTTACCTCGCTGCATCAGAACACATCCGAGTCCTTGGTTTGATGCATCGCAATAAACTACGAAGTCTTCTATTCCTTCAGGAAGGGATAGTATTGGTGCGGTGCACAAGGCTCGTTTGAGCGTTTGGAACGCTCTTTCTTGTTTCTCTTCCCAGTCAAAGGCCACACCTTTCTGGGTTAGGGTTGTAAGAGGCTTCGCTATTCGTGAGAAGTTCTGAATGAACCTGCGGTAGTAGCCAGCGAGACCTAGAAATTGGCGAATTTCTGTAGGAGTCTTCGGTGCTGACCAGTTCTCAATGGCCTTAATTTTGGATGGGTCCACGTGGATTCCCTCTTCGCTTACCACGTGTCCTAAGAATTCAACTCTTCGGATCCAAAATTCACATTTCGAGAACTTCGCATAAAGTTTCTCTTTTCGTAATATCCCTAGAACTTGTCGCAGATGATCGCCATGCTCTTTCTTACTTCGGGAGTAGATCAGGATGTCGTCAATGAAAACGATGACGAACTGATCCAAGTAAGGTCGGCATACTCTATTCATCAGATCCATGAAGACTGCGGGCGCATTGGTCAATCCGAATGGCATCACCACGAACTCGTAATGTCCGTAACGAGTTCGGAAGGCGGTCTTCGGCACATCCTCCTCTAGCACTCGTAACTGGTGATACCCAGACCTCAGATCAATCTTAGAAAAATAGTTCGCCCCTTGCAGTTGGTCGAATAGATCATCTATGCGCGGTAGAGGATAACGATTCTTGACCGTTAGTTTGTTGAGTTCTCTGTAGTCGATGCACATTCTGAACGATCCATCTTTCTTTTTCACAAACAACACGGGTGCTCCCCATGGTGAGAAGCTCGGTCTGATGAATCCTTTTCTCAGTAGTTCATTCAGTTGACTGGATAGCTCCTGCATCTCTGCCGGGGCTAATCGATAGGGTGCCTTGGCTACTGGGGTAGCTCCGGGAATCAGATCGATTCTGAATTCGACTTGTCTTACGGGTGGTATCCCTGGAAGGTCCTCGGGAAACACATCGGGAAAATCGCATACGTCGGGCACATCCTTGATGTCCCGGACTTCGCGTTCCACGTCTACAACATGTGCAAGAAATGCGTGACCCTCCTTTCGTAAGTGCTTCTGAGCTTGGATACTTGAGATGATTCTAAGAGTGGTATTAGGTTTGTCGCCCAAGACGAGGAAAGTTTCGCCGGTTGGCAGATTAAGGCGAACGGCCTTATCGTAACATAGAATGTCCGCACGATGTGAACTCAGCCAATCCATGCCAATGATGACATCGAAACTCTTAATCGAGACTGGCATGAGGTTGATTTGAAAGGGATTATCGTTTAGAGTTAGGGTGCAGTTTAAGTATATCTCTTTAGTGCTTTCAGTTTTCCCGTTGGCCATTTCTACTATGAACGGTTCACTTAATGATTGTGGTAATGGTTTTAGCATGCTTTTAAAGTCGTGACTCACAAAACTCCTTTCCGCTCCACTATCAAACAAAATGCATGCATACGAGTTATCGAGAAGAAACGTACCCGTAACAACAGTAGGGTCCGCAATGGCTTCATCTTGTCCCATTGCGAAAACTCGGCCTCTCCCGCCGATATTCCTGTTGTTTGCCTTCGGGCAGTCCTTGCGGTAGTGCCCTGTGCTTCCGCACTCAAAGCATGCGCGGCTTACTCCGGCATTAGCAGTGGGGGCGGATTGTTGGGTTGGCTCCTTGCAATAGCGGGCTGTATGACCCTTCTTATTGCACCTGGTGCATTGAAGGCCATGACAGAGACCGTGATGGTGGAAGTTGCACTGGTTACATTTCGGTAGCTTTCCATTGTATGAACTTGTGGGGGCAGAGTTGGTAGGTACAGTAATAGCGTGGGTCGCTATCACTTGTTGTTTCTTGGGGTTCTCCTGGAGGATTTGTCCCCTCCTCTTGTTCCAAGTCCTACTCTGTCCCTGAGCCTCCCTAGGTGGATTTGCGGCTGTTGTGATGGTACTCTGTCTCGCTCCGTGATCGATGAGTCGTTGTGCCAGGCGTTTAGCGCTGTTGTAGGTGATAGGGTTGGAGGCTAGGACATGCCCTTGAATCTGGGGTGACAACCCCCAAATGTACCTTTCGACCTTCTTTGATTCTGGGTTGACCATGGTAGGGCACAAAGCAGCGAGATCGTTGAACCTAGCTGTGTAAGCGACTAGGTCAGACCCGACCATTTTCAAATTCCAGAGTTCCTGCTCAAGCTTTTGCACTTCACCTCTTGGGCAGTATTCTTCCAGGAGTAGTACCTTCAGTTCTTCCCAACTCATGGCGTTAGCGACAGTGAGCGTCACTGAGTTCACATGGCTTTTCCACCAAGTGAGGGCTCGATCTATGAAGGTGCAAGCAGCGAACTTAACCTTGCTTGTTTCTTGGCACGAGCAGATCTCGAAGACAGTTTCGGTCTTTTCGAACCATTGCATTAGTGCAATGACTCCTCCTGTTCCATTAAAAGTTTTTGGTTTAGCGTTAGAGAACTCCTTGTAGGTACATTCTCTTCCTTGGCCATGACCAGTGCCATGATTTGGATGATTCGTGCTGCTTCCCGCCCCTCCATTCCCTTGGGAGTTTATTTGCGAGAGGGCTGCGGTTACCGCTGCTGTGATAGCAGCCTGAACCATTGCCGGATCATAAGCTGGTGGTGGAGGTGGTGGTGCCGTGCCCGGCCTGGGCCTTAAGTTTGGACGAGGAGGCATCTTGCTGCCAAAAGAAAAATATGGAAGGAAATTATAAGTTTTGGCAGTTCAAAGTTGAATGACATTGAGTTAACTGCCTTAAATAGATTAAGAATTTGGTTTGATCAACAATGGGTTTTGAGCTTGATTTATTAATAACGTTTGAATGGATGCACTTATGAGTTGAACGGAATACACATATTCAAAATCAGAGAAGGGGGGGGTATGCCCCATATATATAAAACATATAGTCGTGTTACATCCGAGTTTAGACAAAACTTTTTGACCTTTCTAAAGGTCTCCGATTACAGAAAGTTTTAACGAAAAGGAAATTCTTATCCGAAGTCCTAATTTATAACAAAATTTGAAATCCTGGCAGGCACTACTTGCGACGTAGGTTGCGCTTGGAGCTTGACTCCGCATCAGATTTCTTCGATCCCATTAGGCGTCGATCAAAAGCGGCTTGTTGCTCCCTTAACTCGGCTAGGGCTGCAATTATCTGTGCCTGAAATGCCTCAGACTGGAGTTGGACATTATCTTGTATCTTGTCCAGTCTACGGATATCGGAGGTGTGAACCTGCACTTCCACGTTGATATCCCGGAGTCGGCTTGCTTGTACTCCGGACTGATAGGACTGATTGGCTAACTTACCAACCATTACCGGGAGTGCTCGATCAGCCGAACTGCCACCGCGGACATCGTAGAAGTCCCGACACATGCCGTAGGGAGGGCGTATGCCTTGTTGTTGGCTCCAATGATGTAGGTGACTTCCCCAGACGGGAGTGGGTCCTTGGAAGTTCCTCACATGGACAGGAGGTTGAATGGGTGGTGGATCGATCACTTCAGGTTCTGAGTCAGTACCGGAGTCATCACCTAATTCTATGGGTTCCTCATCCTCTTCTGGATCATCTTCGATCCATCCTCCGTTGCCTTGGTTGGGAAAGTAGGGGTCATTGGGGTGGTGAAATCCAGCCATTTGACTGTACGAGAAATAGGGTCATAAGAATTGAATAAAGTCGGAACATGCAAAACATGTAAGTTAGTTTAAATAGCAATTACTCCTATAGTATTTAAATTATTGTGTTTGATTCTAATAACGGTTTGGTAAGTTTTTAAAATTTGTTGTCCACTGCAGACACCCCTCGGCACACGTTAGTCGGCTCTCGGACAAATATAGTTGATCAGGCTATATCCTTCCCAGTTCCGATTACGTGTCCCAAGGCGTACCTGTACTGCACAACTCATTAATAATACTTCTAATATGGTACGATGTGGAACTGTTATTTATTACTAAATGAATGCATGCTTACTTACAAAAACTAAATAGATTTAATTTCAAAAGTATGACTCTTCTCAGAGTGTTTTTGCCCAGTTGAGTTTATAGTTGTATAAAAATGGTTTTGATATACTTAATTCACTATAAACGAAGCTCTGATACCAATCTGTCACACCCCCAAACCTGAACGGCGGAAACGTTCGGGGGCGGAGGACGTCATATTCAGTATCATAACAGTTCATAGAAAGGAAAGTACACACCACCATATATATATTAAAGTTTCCAAAATGTTTACATAATCGTAGGTGTTACATGTTTGCAAAAGAAATCAAATATAAAATGGTGATCCAAAATATGTTACTAACGCCAATGCGTTAGTCTTCAGAAGTAGTTGCTACCTGGCTAGCGGTTTCCTGTGAATACAAGTTATTTCAAAGAAAAAGTGTCAACATTTAAGTTGGTGAGTTCATAAGTAGTGTTTTGAGAAGATGTATGCCATTCGAAAGTGTTTGCATGTTTTCCAGAAAAAACCCTTATTTTCTTATAAAAGTATGCAATGCATATGAATGTTCGTGATGTAAATTGCAACTAATTGTACCGAGAAAATCCCTTATTTTCCTATTAGTTGTTTGGTTTGTATACAGGAAAAACCCTTATTTTCCTGACATAACTGGCAGTCTCTAAGACCGAAAATCGCAAGCAACCGACGTGCTCGAAAGGTGTGGCATAGTTTTATATAATAAAGCTATACGAAGATCGCATTTGTTAGATGAAGAATAGTTTTAAAAGCTACTCTTTCATAAAAGCATAATACCATAATAATTGTATATCCGATGAGTTTTATAACCATACTAAACATAATATGCCTGTAGCGACGTTCTTCAGGCGTCGTAGCGTTATGACAACTGTCACCCCAAAAGACGGACTGTAGCTAACAGTCAGGGCGCGGGATCATGACTTCCCGTATAGATCTATACACATTTGACACGTTCTCCGAACGGGAGACTCTGGTTATAGACAGGACTTGCAGCATTATTTTCTAATAAAGAAAGTAACGTTTGAAGATATACACGACTCATGGATTCTCAACTAAGTCTGTATTAAAGTAGTAGTTTGTATGCAAAGTTTAACTTCTTTCACAATGTTTGACAAAGCATAAATCATAAATTCTTTGAATGCAGAAAATGATTTAGTAAAGAATGTTACCCTTGATATGATGTATTTGTATGTAATAGTATAGATAAAACATATTTCTATATATAAACATATTGTATCCCAAGAGGGTAAAGCTGTGTTGTGAGGTGTTTTGCATCATAATAACTTCATAAGATAGTTAAAACAACAGTATGAAAAGTATAGCAAAAGATCGGTGTTTCACACGATTTTAGTCGTGTGTTTACTTGTATTCCTCCCCAAAAAGAGTATAAAACATTTAAAATGTATTTAAAGAGTGTTCGAAGGGGATATGAACTCACTTGATAGTTTGAAGATTGTGAGGTGGAAAACCGAGCAGAGTTTCGTCTCGGGAAACTGATTTTTCTTGGGATTCTCGGGAATCTCGGGAGTAGAATCGGCCTTCGGGACTTGAGCCAAAAAGACCAGAGCTTCGGGTTTGAATGGACACGGAAAACGAGGAAATGCTGAGAGAGAGAGAAGAGAAATGAACCCCTTCTTTGGAAACCCTCGCATTCTATTTATAGGAAGGCAAGTCTGCCTCGGTACGCGGGGCGTACGCTCGTACGCGCTGCGTACGCGTACGTCATGCATGACCGAAGCCTCGACTGCCTCGGTTCGGATGGGACGGGTTCTTGGGTTATCGGGTCGGATGGGACGGGTTGCTGGGGAGGTGGGTCGGATGGGACGTCGGGTCGGATGGGACGTCGGATCGGACGGGTCGGACGGGTCGGACGGGTCGGCTTCCTCGGATATGGCGACGTGGACGATCCGAGGCCAATCCTCTCGGTTACGCGGGGCGTACAGGAGTACGCAGCGCGTACTTCGGAGAAGGACGCTGACTCCTCTTCGGATAATATCCGAATTTTGAATTAAATAATTAATTAATTTATTTAATAAACTTCAAAAATCATAACTTCCTCATGCGAAGTCAGATTCGGACGTTCTTTTTGTGTACGCTCACGGTTTAATGTTATCTACGACTTTCATTTAGATACCTAAGGCTAAATGTTATCGTATTGAAACTTTGCGTTTTTCGTTTGATCGGTGTTGTCGGTTTTGACAGAAATCTTAGAATGGTCATAGCTTCTTCGCCATAACTCAGATTTTAGTGTTTCTTTATTTATTTGGAACCTTTAAGACGATATCTACCACATAGCGTATACCAAATCAGAGCTTTTGAATAATTCATTTATCGATAAAATGCCCATTACATTCAAAAGGGTTTACAAGACTCGGTTTATAATGCCTGGAAATAACGGGTTGTTACAGTACACCGAAAGAACTCCCCCACTAGGGTCTCGTATAGTCACCAGCTGACGCTCACAGTCGATAACCGCGTCGAATCGGCTCAACCAGTCCATTCCCACAATGACACAAACATCACCCATCGCAATAGGAATCAGATCAATCGGAAACTCAACCCCGAAAATCTCTAACACACATCCCCGGAAAACCTCTGTGGCACAAATCACTCTATCGTCGGCTATGGAAAATCTCAGAGGCCGACTCAATGCCTCACGACTAACACTGATATGCTGACCAAAGGCCAGAGATACAAAAGACCGACTCGCACCCGAGTCAAATAACACTAAAGCAGGTACGGAGTTCACAAGAAAGGTACCTACGCATAACATAATATAAGCATAACATCATATATCAAAATAAATACACGAAAAGAAACATACCGGCCACAACATCGGGCGCAGCGCGGACCTCCTCCGCAGTCAACTGGAAGGCTCTCCCTCGAGCTCTCGGCGCCTCAGCCTTCACAGGCCGACTCTCTGTAGCTCTGATGGCGGCAGGAGCAGACCCCTGAGATGCTCCGCGCAACTGCGGACACTCGGCCTTCCGGTGCCCGGTCTGGTTGCAGTGAAAACACACTGCAAACCCCTTGGGGCAGTCCTTGGCCATGTGCCCCTCCTTGCCACATTTGTAGCAAGACCCCGCTCGGCAAACTCCGTCATGACCCTTGCCGCACTTTCCGCAAGTGCGGCCCTTCTGGCTCCCTGATCTGGGATCAGCAGGCTTGGCCCGCTTGGCGGCCGGCTGCGACAGTGTCGGTCGCCGATCCCTCCCCTGAGACTCCGCCTCCTCCCTGGCCTGAGTCTCAAGCTCAATCTCCCTCTTCCGGGCATTTGCCTGAAGCTCGGCAAATGTCCGGTACGAGGAGTTCGCAGCGAACTCCCGAATATCCCGCCTCAAGATGCTCAAGTAGCGGCTCATACGTGCCTGCTCAGTGGACACGTGCTCAGGGCAAAACATCGCCCTCTCGTGGAACATCCTCGTGATCGCTGTAACAGACTCAGTACCCTGCTTGAGGGTCAGAAACTCCTGTGCTAAACGCTCCCTCTCCACCTGGGGAACGTACTCATCCCGAAACATGGTGGTGAACCTCTCCCAGGTCACCGCAGAAAGCTCAGCAGGCGTATAATGCGCCGTCACGAACTTCCACCAGTCCTTCGCTCCTAAGCGAAGCTGGTTCAGCGCGAACCGGACCTTCAAATGCTCAGGAGACGAGCAAGTGAAGAAACACCCCTCAATATCAGATATCCACCTCATAGCTGCCACCGGATCCTGAGTACCATCAAACTCTAGTGGTTTTGTGTTGCTGAACTCACGGAACAGCAACGCATCCCCACCCTGCGGCCTCGCAGCAGCAATCGCTGCGGTAGCTGCTGCAGTAGCAGCCTCAGAAAGAGCGGCATAACGCTCATCAAACGTCTCAATCAATGTGGTCTTTATAGACCCAAACATCTCCGGTATCTCTGCCCTGATGGCCGCAACCACCTCCTCCTGAATGATCCGGCGGATCTCCTCCTCACTGGTACCACTGCTCTCGGGCATCAAACGCGTCCTCACCATGATCTACCTCTGAAATATAACATACGATAAATTAGAATCCACACGAGTATGCTCACACTCGTCAACTCTTTCCTCCTCGATTCTTGGCATTCCAAAGATTCTGACTTGGGCTGTACACCGCCCCGGTGCTTCCAGTAGTACGGGCCCAATACTACTGTCCGCACCGCACCGGAATACACTCCAAGTCCTTCTCTTTGGATCCCAGGTCTCAAGTACTCTATCATGCATAGACCACTCTCTAATAGATCTCTCATAAGCCCCTCGCTGCTACCTACTCACTCTCAAGCATCTCATAGCAGCTCAGAACCCCCTAGGCTAAGGCATCACAAATCAGGCCACCCTAGTCGTAATAGCAATACCTAGCCTACTCTAGCATGCAGATACATCATATCAATATCACATAATATATAAAGGTATTTTGGGAAATCACCGTCTGGGCGCTGACTGATCGTACACACATCTCTTGCTCTGCGTTTTTCAAAGAAATCTTTTACTCTTTTTGAAAATACATTTTAAATCCCCAGTTTGAGTTCAAATACGCCCGAAGGTGCACTCAAATCCCTCAAACCAAGGCTCTGATACCAACTTGAAACACCGAAAATTTTAAAATAATTTTTCCACAATTTATAAAAACATTTCTCATTAATTTTTCATAAAAACATCAGATTTAAATCTCAATTCACATTACACAAAATCCCAAGATCAATGTAAATATATCAAAGTCCCCTGCGTGTGTACAGATCAAGCCGGCGCCTTCCCACGGTCATCGCTAGTACCTGAAACAACAACACTAACACTGTAAGCACGAAGCTTAGTGAGTTCCCCAAAATACCACATAAACACATATTAGCCACTCGAGGCTATAACCCTATGGGTCCGTGCACCCAACTCTGTGAACCCTCAGGTTCTAACTCTAGGAACCTTCCGGTTCCAACTCTGGTATCATGCACAACATAAATCACATAGAAATAATGCAGTACAACACATAACATACATACACTAACACATAACTCTGATTACCTACTCAAGGTAAAGTATAGTGAGAAGACTCACCTCGCGGATCTCGATGACTCACAAATCCTGAATCCCTCGTGCCCGATCCTCCGAGCTATACTCCTCCTATAACATCATATGTCTCTAATTAACACTCTTTATCTCTAAGGTTGACTATCCCTAAGAAGTCAACACAGGTCAACTCTGGTCAACGGTCAACTTTGACCGGACTCGGCGAGTACACGAGGGCAACTCGGCGAGTCTAGACGTTTTCACCAACTCTCTAGGATTCCCTTCTTACACGTCGAGTACTCCCCCTGACTCGACGAGTTCCACCTGGAAGAATCGCGGGGCCACCCCGACTCAACTCGCCGAGTCTCAAGAACGACTCGGCGAGTCCCAGCTCGACTCAGACCACTGACAACCCTCTCTAACTCGCCCTGACTCACTGGGTCAATCCATGACTCGACTGGACCACTCACTGGTTGGTCCAAGGCAATCTTCAAGCTACTCGCCGAGTCTGCTCATCGGACTCGGCGAGTCCATGCCATGCAATCACTCAAACTTGCTTCTAAGGTCAGATCTATTCCAACAATTCATAGATCAGGCCTTCCTAGAATGATTCACCACGTAAAGCTCCAGACTTTGTGCATAAACAACCTCTATGTGACCATATATGAAGAATCATCAACAAATCTCACTACTCAAGGTCATAACCTCCATTGTTCTATATAAAGCTTGATGAATGAGGCTCTCTGGACCTCTATGGATCCAGATCCGAAGTCTCATCACTAGCAAGGGACTATTTGGCCGTCCAATCAACTCAACAAGGTCACAAGAAACCCTAAAATCAATTATACTTCACAAAACAGGAGATGAGCCGAAATCATACCTTTAGATTGAAGGGCTAAGCTTCAAATCCACCGAATAGCAGTCCCCTTTGCCTCCTCTTGGCTAGAGCCTCCCTCTTCTTTGCTAAACAACACACAAATGTCAAGAAATGCTTCCTTTCTCTCTCAAATCGCTAAAGCACTCTAGGGTTTCTCTCTATGGACTGTTGGGTGCAAATGACGGCCATAAGGCCCTTTAAATAGGTCCCAAACCCGAGAAATTAGGGTTTCATTAAACAGCGTGGACTCGCCGAGTCCAGACGAATCCCGCGTCCAGAATCGCGACCCTACTCGGCGAGTCTGAGCTCCAACTCGCCGAGTCCCCTCTCAAAACACCAAAAAAAAACAAAACAATAAGATAGCTGGAAATCCGGGCTGTTACAACTCTCCCCCACTAGAACTAGACTTCGCCCTCGAAGTCTCGCTCTGAAAATAGCTCCGGATGCTGCTCCCGCATCTCGCGCTCCGGCTCCCAGGTCATCTCTGATCCCTTCCGGTGTTGCCACTGAACCAACACCAGAGGTACCTCCTTGTTCCTCAGTACCTTGATCTTCCGATCTCTGATGGCTACTGGTCTCTCGGCATAATTCAGGCTCGCATCCACCTGAATATCCTCTAATGGAACTACTGCCGACTCATCGGCAATACATTTCCTCAATTGCGACACATGAAAAGTGTCATGGATTTGCCCCAACTCTGCTGGCAATTCCAAACGATAGGTTACCCGGCCTACCGTTGCAATCACACGAAATGGCCCAATATACCGGGGCCCCAATTTGCCCCTCTTCCTGAATCGAATCACTCCTTTCCAAGGAGAGACCTTTAGGAGAACGAAGTCGCCGACCTGAAACTCAAGCTCGGATCGGCGTCTGTCTGCGTAACTCTTCTGTCGGCTCTGGGCGGTCAATAACCTCTGTCTGACCTGCTGAATCTGCCCTGTCGTCTGAAGCACGATCTCTGTACTGCCCATCACTCTCTGCCCAACCTCTCCCCAGCAAATGGGGGTCCGACACCTCCTACCATACAACAGCTCAAAGGGTGGCATACCAATGCTCGAATGATGGCTGTTGTTGTAGGAAAACTCTGCCAAGGGTAAATACGCATCCCAGCTACCCCCGAAATCCAACACACATGCCCGAAGCATGTCCTCAAGCGTCTGAATCGTCCGCTCACTCTGACCGTCTGTCTGGGGATGATATGCGGTACTAAAATGCAATCTAGTACCCAACTCCTCATGAAATTTCTTCCAGAATCGGGAAGTGAAGCGCACATCACGGTCTGAAACAATCGAGATCGGCACCCCATGCCGAGATACCACTTCTCTCACATATAACTCCGCCAACTTCTCCGCTGAAGAACTCTCACTGATGGCAAGAAAGTGAGCGCTCTTCGTCAACCTATCCACAATCACCCAAATTGCATCAACTCCTCTGGCCGTCCTCGGCAATTTGGTGATGAAATCCATAGCGATCTGTTCCCACTTCCATTCGGGAACCTCCAATGGCTGCAACTTGCCATGCGGCCTCTGGTGCTCGGCCTTAACCCTACGGCAGGTCAAGCACCTCTCAACGAACCATGCGACGTCTCTCTTCATACAGGGCCACCAATACTCTTTCCTCAAATCCAAATACATCTTCGTGGCCCCCGGATGGATCGAAAATTTCGACCGATGAGCCTCCTCCATCAAAGAAGTGCGCGTACCACCCACAAACGGTACCCAAATCCGACCCTGAAAAGTCATAAGCCCTCGCCCATCCGTAACGAATTCTGAAACCAAACCAACGACCCGTTCCCTCTTCTGCATCTCCGGCTGCACAGCCTCGGCCTGTGCCCCACGAATGGCATCCAATACCGGAGCTAACATGGTCAATCTCAAACATACATCTCGCAATGGAGTGCTCTCCGCCCTGCGGCTCAACGCATCGGCCACCACGTTGGCCTTGCCCGGGTGGTACAGGATCTCACAATCATAATCCTTGACCACATCTAACCACCTCCTCTGACGCATATTTAGATTGGGCTGATCCATCAAGTACTTCAGGCTCTTATGGTCCGTGTATATCGTACATCGAACCCCATATAAGTAGTGGCGCCAAATCTTGAGGGCGAACACTACTGCCCCCAACTCTAGATCATGCGTGGGATATCTCGTCTCATGAGGCTTCAGCTGCCTCGATGCATATGCTATCACATGACCCCTCTGCATAAACACCGCACCCAACCCCAAAATCGATGCATCACAATATACTACAAAATCCTCCATCCCTTCCGGGAGAGCTAACACCGGGGCTTCGCACAACCTCTGGCGAAGTGTCTCAAAGGAGGTCTGCTGCTCGGGACCCCATGAGAATGCAACACCCTTCCGGGTCAGTCTGGTGAGCGGCACTGCGATCTTGGAGAAATCCTTGATAAATCTTCGATAATACCCTGCTAGTCCAAGGAAGCTCCTGATCTCAGAGGGTGACTTTGGCACCTCCCAACTCATCACCGCCTCAACCTTGGCCGGATCGACCAGAATCCCTTCCTGGTTAACGAGATGTCCTAGAAACTGGACCTCCCGTAACCAGAAATCACACTTGGAGAACTTTGCATAAAGCTTCTCCGATCTCAATACCCCAAGGACCTCCCTCAAATGCTCCTCATGCTGCTCTCTAGATCTCGAATACACCAGAATATCATCGATAAATACAATCACCGATCGATCCAACATCGGCCTGCATACCCTGTTCATGAGATCCATGAACACCGCCGGGGCATTGGTGAGCCCAAAAGGCATCACCACAAACTCATAATGCCCATATCGCGTCTTGAATGCTGTCTTCTGAACGTCCTCATCCCGCACTCTCACCTGATGATATCCCGACCTCAAGTCAATCTTGGAAAACCAAGAGGCTCCCTGCAACTGATCAAATAAATCGTCGATCCTCGGCAACGGGTAACGGTTCTTGACCGTCAGCTTGTTCAACTCCCGGTAATCAATACACATCCGGTGTGAACCATCCTTCTTCTTGACGAACAGAATAGGTGCTCCCCACGGCGAGCTGCTCGGCCGAATGAATCCCTTCCCCAGCAACTCCTGAAGCTACGAGGATAACTCTTGCATCTCTGGAGGAGCAAGACGATAAGGCACCTTAGCTATAGGCGCAGCCCCCGGAACCAAATCAATACCAAACTCCACTTGCCTCACAGGAGGTACTCCCGGCAGCTCCTCGGGAAAGACATCTGGAAACTCACGCACCACCGGTACCTCCCCAACTGAACTCGGTCTCTCGGAAGTCACTCGCGTATCCATCACATACGCCACAAAACCCTTACAGCCCTGCTGTAGACACTGCCTCGCCCTAGCGGCCGAACAAAAGGCTGATCCCGAACGTGTACCCTCGCCGTACACCGAAAGAACTCCCCCACTAGGGTCTCGTATAGTCACCAGCTGACGCTCACAGTCGATAACCGCGCCGAATCGGCTCAACCAGTCCATGCCCACAATGACACAAACATCACCCATCGCAATAGGAATCAGATCAATCGGAAACTCAACCCCGAAAATCTCTAACACACATCCCCGGAAAACCTCTGTGGCACAAATCACTCTATCATCGGCTATGGAAAATCTCAGAGGCCGACTCAATGCCTCACGACTAACACTGATATGCTGACCAAAGGCCAGAGATACAAAAGACCGACTCGCACCCGAGTCAAATAACACTAAAGCAGGTACGGAGTTCACAAGAAAGGTACCTACGCATAACATAATATAAGCATAACATCATATATCAAAATAAATACACGAAAAGAAACATACCGGCCACAACATCGGGCGCAGCGCGGACCTCCTCCGCAGTCAACTGGAAGGCTCTCCCTCGAGCTCTCGGCGCCTCAGCCTTCACAGGCCGACTCTCTGTAGCTCTGATGGCGGCAGGAGCAGACCCCTGAGATGCTCCGCGCAACTGCGGACACTCGGCCTTCCGGTGCCCGGTCTGGTTGCAGTGAAAACACACTGCAAACCCCTTGGGGCAGTCCTTGGCCATGTGCCCCTCCTTGCCACATTTGTAGCAAGACCCCGCTCGGCAAACTCCGTCATGACCCTTGCCGCACTTTCCGCAAGTGCGGCCCTTCTGGCTCCCTGATCTGGGATCAGCAGGCTTGGCCCGCTTGGCGGCCGGCTGCGACAGTGTCGGTCGCCGATCCCTCCCCTGAGACTCCGCCTCCTCCCTGGCCTGAGTCTCAAGCTCAATCTCCCTCTTCCGGGCATTTGCCTGAAGCTCGGCAAATGTCCGGTACGAGGAGTTCGCAGCGAACTCCCGAATATCCCGCCTCAAGATGCTCAAGTAGCGGCTCATACGTGCCTGCTCAGTGGACACGTGCTCAGGGCAGAACATCGCCCTCTCGTGGAACATCCTCGTGATCGCTGTAACAGACTCAGTACCCTGCTTGAGGGTCAGAAACTCCTGTGCTAAATGCTCCCTCTCCACCTGGGGAACGTACTCATCCCGAAACATGGTGGTGAACCTCTCCCAGGTCACCGCAGAAAGCTCAGCAGGCGTATAATGCGCCGTCACGAACTTTCACCAGTCCTTCGCTCCTAAGCGAAGCTGGTTCAGCGCGAACCGGACCTTCAAATGCTCAGGAGACGAGCAAGTGAAGAAACACCCCTCAATATCAGATATCCACCTCATAGCTGCCACCGGATCCTGAATACCATCAAACTCTGGTGGTTTTGTGTTGCTGAACTCACGGAACAGCAACGCATCCCCACCCTGCGGCCTCGCAGCAGCAATCGCTGCGGTAGCTGCTGCAGCAGCAGCCTCAGAAAGAGCGGCATAACGCTCATCAAACGTCTCAATCAATGTGGTCTTTATAGACCCAAACATCTCCGGTATCTCTGCCCTGATGGCCGCAACCACCTCCTCCTGAATGATCCGGCGGATCTCCTCCTCACTGGTACCACTGCTCTCGGGCATCAAACGCGTCCTCACCATGATCTACCTCTGAAATATAACATACGATAAATTAGAATCCACACGAGTATGCATTTGATTTCTGATTATCTCAACATCTGAAATTGATTTCTATCAATTTCCCATGATATCATGAATCTTTCTCCTGTTTTTGGTTCAATTTCTAGTGTTATGAAGGTGTTTGGTGTTTAATACAACTTGTTGAAGGTGTTTGACATTGTATTTCAAGGTAAAGCTAGGAAAATTGGATAATGCACATAAGGTGTTTGATAAAATGCATAAGAGATGTTTCAAGCTAAATTCTCAGTAATTGACTAATTCCATATTTAAAACATAGTTTCTAGTAATCTTAGACATGGATTTTGTTATATTCTATGTATTCTGCCATATTCTATGTATTCTATGTATTTTGTCAAAATGTATTCTATGTTCTATGTATTATGCCATATTCTGCGAGAATGTATCTGTCATATAACATGTATTCTATCAGAATTACTAGTAACATAAATTTTATGTAATATGTATTCTGTCATATAACATGTATTTTGCCCTCAAAATGTTCGATGAAATGCCTATATATAAGACTCCATCTTTTTTTATTGTAGTTTTAGGATTACATGATTGTATTTCATATTTTATATGTATATTGGTTTTTAACATTTTTTTGATGATTTCTTTGTCTATTTATAAGGATCATGGTCTTTGTTGATAAACACCTAGCACCCACATTATTATTCTAACTTCATTAATTGTTTTAGATGAATTTTGGCTTGTTTTGTGATAATGTCTAACCAGTGTTTGTTGAAATGCAAGAAAGAGAATCTAACAAATTTAACCTTGTGGTATGCATTCTGTCAAAATTACTAGCAACACATGTTTTATGTAATTGTTTAAAAAGGTAGTTAATTAGTCTGTGCATTATTTTGGTTCAATTTGTGATTTTGAATTCCAATTTTTGTTGTCCCTCGTTATTGTATATTAATATTAGTAGTAAATATGATACTATTGAATGTATTCTTTGTATTCTGTCAGAATGTATTCTATGTATTTTGTCTTATTATATGTATTCTACCAGAATATATAAAGTGATAGTTAAATGCAAGTAACATGTTTTTAACCATTATTAGTTTTTTTTGTGTTTGTGATAGGAATAGTTGGAAGAATGCGTTGAATACCTAATAGGAATAACTTGAAGAATGAAAAAAAATTTGATCATACTCACAACTTAAGAATGTTGTTATTTTATAAGAATTTTATTATTTTTGTTGATCTTCTTTTATAATATGTATAATTATATTAAAATGTATGGGGCTTTTAGTCTGTAAGAATATGTATGCATTGGTATTCAACTTTGGATGTATAAGAATATATTAAAATGTTATTTTTCAACCTCAAATTCAAGATTTTTGTTATTCTTCAATAATATTCTAATAAAATAAAATTCTGAAAGAACATCATTCAAAAAAATATTCTGACAGAATAAAATCGGTTATTCTTACAAATTACGTTAGAATTAAAATTGAATTAATTAAAAAATTCAGATTTTAAATTAGGAGAATTAATTATCCCTAAAAATCTGAAATTTTCCATTTATAAATGTAGTTAATTGTCCAAAATATCCTTTTGCTAAAAATTGTGTGATTTTAGGATACATGTTATCTCATTGTAGTATCATACACTCTCAAATCATGTCCATTGATTAATTTCATCCGTTGGTCTAGATCTGTGCATTCTGGCACACAAATGTTAGTAAAAACAAAATAACCTAAGTCTCTCTCTCTCTCTCTCTATATATATATATATATATATATATATATATATATATATATAATAGAGACATTGTTATATATATAATAGAGACATTGTTATACCCAAACAAAATTTATCATGCAACAAACAAAAATGTTTATTAATAACAATCACAACATGTTTACACCAGATTTCATTCTTATATATACATACTATGATACTGCTTTTCAACCATCACAACCCTTTAGAGAATCGTAGTACCCCTTCAAGAAGACACCAACTTTAAAAGCACAGGTTCTTTTTTAGTAACTGTCAGGTAACTATAAATGATAATAAATATTGACGAATTTGCCCATGTCTATAATGCATTTAGCTTTTTATCAACATCTACTAAGTTAAGTGAATATCTTCTTCAATTTTCTAACACTAAAAGCCATCAACTTCAGTCTCGATAATGCAATCAGACCGATCGAGCAAAACTAGTGTTTCCATGTAGGAATTTATACAAAATGTTCCAGTTGCTTCATAAATTCCAATATCGTTGAAGCATTCTGAGTTGGGCTCATAGGCCACAAGTTCACTCTGTCCAGAAGTATGATCATGACGATTTTCCACTTCAATTATAGGTTGACCACTCTTCCTAAATCCCAGTGTTAATAATGTCCTTGACCAATATGGTCCCTCAACAATGAACACCTTTGTAAATGATTTCTTAACACCATTCTCCATCATTTATACACCACAAGCACCTTTCACAAAGCTATTGTATTCAAGCATGACAACTCATTTTTCTTGTGGTACACCCACTATCTTTATATTTAAATCAAATATTTATAGGGTATTTATTGGCTAATTATATAGGTACCCCAATTGCCTGTTGTATCTCATGTGTAAATATATCGTGTGTGTGTGTGTGTATATAGGGTTAGGTTATAATATGGATGTATAATTATTGCGCGGACGTGTGGATAGTGCTATTCTATGAGAATTACTTAGAGAATAAGTTGTTTAGTAATGCGAATACGTTAACTCTTCAGTCTTACAAAGATATCGTCATTTTCATGCAATCTTACTAATTCTTCTTCATTTTTGTTCTCATACATCGTTTTTACTTATTTTCATTATGACAGAATACGACTCAATAAACATTCCGATAGAATGAGAATAGTAATAAAAAGTCTATAATAACTTTATAAAAGATTTAATTAGTGATAATGTGTGATAATGACAATAGTTATGTAAGATTGAATGTATTCATGTTATCAAACAATATATTTTCTTTGTCAATCCCCGGGAATGCACCTACAAGGATTTTACGAATGCTAAACCCCGAAACTTCAATGGAACTGGTGGGGTTATGGTCTTAAGGCAGTGGATTGAAAAGACAGAAGCAGTCTTTGAGATCTGCGCCTGCCCGGAGGGCAACAAGGTCAAGTTTGCTACTTGTACCTTTTCTGACAGAGCGTTAACTTGGTGGAATGGCCATGTTAAGTCTCTGACTATTATGGTGGAAAATTCTATCAGCTGGGAAAACTTGAAGGCCATGCTGATGAGAGAGTACTGTCCTCGAGGGGAAATTTAAAAACTCGAGTAGGAACTCTGGGGTCTGGAAATGGTTGATTCCGACATATCAACCTATATTAATAGATTCTGTGATCTGGCAATTCTATGCCCTGACATGGTTACTCTGGAGAGCAAAAGAATAGAGAGATATATTTGGGGACTGTCGCCCCAGATCCAATCAAGTGTGTTAGCATCCAGGCCTGTTACTTTCGACATCGCCAAAGAGCTGGCACAATCTCTTATAGATCACAGAAAACACCAGAACCCAACAATCCCTACACCCGGGCCACAAAAGGACAACAAGAAGAAGAAGAAGAAGAAAAAGGTGTGGAACAAGAGGAAAAGCGGGGCTTCGCAAGAATCCTCAAAAGAGGCAACAACTTGTGGCAATCAATGCTGCCACGGTAACCCCTGTTGTCCCTACAAATCCTATACCAGCAAAAACATATGTCGGTAATCTTCCTAGGTGCAACAAATGCAACTTCCATCACCATGGACCTTGCAAAGAAATGTAGTGCTCTAACTGCAACAGGAAGGGGCATACCGCCCGTTTCTGCAAGATCCCAGCAAAGCCGACCGCCCAAGTTCCTAACGCAGGTGTGGGCCAAGCTTGCTACGGTTGTGGCGAGGTAGGCCACTACAAAAGGAACTGCCCTAAGGCGGGGATGGCTGGCGGAGTAGGAAGAGTTCTGGCCATAGGCCACGAGGAAGCCGTAGCTGATCCTACAATAGTTACTGGTATGTTTCTCCTCGATAACTCATATGCTTGCATACTTTTTAACAGTGGAGCAGAGAAAAGTTTTGTAAGCCATAAATTTGCACACCTACTTAAACAAAAACCTCGTGCCTTAGATAAATCATTCATTGTAGAGATGGCAAACGGGAAAACGGAAAGTACTAACTGCATATACGTAGGTTGTACTTTAACTTTAGATGGCCATACTTTCAAGATAGACCTCATGCCGATCCCAATTAAATGTTTCAACGTTATCATCGACATGGATTGGTTGAGTCTTCTCCGCGCCGACATCATGTGCTTTGAGAAAGCAGTTTGTCTTAACCTTCCTAACAACGAAACCTTAGTTATCTACGGCGACAAACCGAGTACGAGCCTTCGCATCATTTCTTGCATCCTAGCTCAAAAGTGCTTATGAAAGGAATATCATGCATTCCTCGCACACATCGTCGATACGAGTCAATAAGTAAAAGACATTCAGAACATCCCAGAGGTACGCGAGTTTCCCAACATCTTTCCAGAGGAACTCCCAAGATTACCACCACAACGCCAAGTCGAGTTCAGAATAGACTTAGTGCCAGGGGCTACTCCCATAGCCAAATCTCCTTATCGTCTGACACCGGCAGAGATGCAGGAACTTTCCAGTCATCTTAATGAACTTCTCAAGAAGGGATTCATTAGGCCAAGCTTCTCAAGAAGTGATTTATTAGGCCAAGCTTCTCAAGAAGAAAGATGGATCGTTTCGCATATGCATCGACTACAGGGAACTCAACAAACTTACCATAAAGAATCTTTATCCCTTACCCCGCATTGACGATTTATTTGATCAACTTCAAGGAGCTAACTACTTTTCAAAGATAGATCTACGATCCGGATATCACCAACTACGCGTGCTAGAGGAGGATGTTCCCAAGACAACCTTCTGAACTCGTTATGGACACTACGAGTTTGTAGTGATGTCATTCGGATTAACTAATGCGCCCGCAATATTCATGGATCTGATGAATAGGGTGTGTCGTCCTTACTTGGATCAGTTCTTCATCGTCTTCATTGATGACATACTCATATGCTCTCGAAGTAAGGAAGAACATAGTCAACATCTCCGTAGAGTCTTGGAAACATTACGATCGGAAAAGCTCTATGCGATGTTCTCTATGTGCGAATTTTGGATTCGAAGAGTCGAATTCATGGGCCACGTTGTTAGTGAAGAGGGAATTCACGTGGACCCTTCCAAAATCAAGGCCATTGAGAACTGGTCAGCACCGAAGACACCTACAGAAATTCGTCAATTTCTAGGTCTCGCTGGCTACTATCGCAGGTTCATTCAGAACTTCTCCCGCATAGCGAAACCTCTTACGACACTGACCCAGAAAGGCGTGGCCCTTGACTGGGAAGAGAGACAAGAGAGATCATTCCAAACGCTTAAGCGAGCCTTGTGCACCGCACCAATACTATCCCTCCCCGAAGGGATAGAAGACTTCGTTTTCTATTGCGATGCATCAAACCAAGGACTCGGATGTGTTTTGATGCAGCGAGGTAAGGTCGTCGCCTATGCCTCAAGACAACTAAAGACACATGAGGTTAACTACACCACACACAACCTGGAACTAGGAGCAGTTGTGTTTGCTCTGAAAATCTGGAGACACTACCTGTATGGTACAAAAAGCACAATCTTTACAGACCACAAAAGTCTACAACATATATTCGACCAGAAGGAGCTCAACATGAGACAACAACGGTGGGTCGAGCTACTTAGTGATTACGAATGCGAAATTCGTTATCATCTGGGTAAAGCCAGCGTAGTAGCTGACGCCCTAATTCGGAAGGAATACTCTGGTCGTAGAGTCAAATCTTTGACTCTAACTATCCATTCACACTTGTCCACACAAATTAAGGAGGCTCAGCTCGATGCTTTGAAACCTGAAAATGTGGCAGGTGAATCCCTGAGGGGGATGGATAAGAATTTAGAAGTCAAGGGTGGCAGAGCCTTATACCTCATGGATCGGATCTGGACACCAAAACACGGTGGCTTCAGAGACTTGGTCATGACCGAGGCACACAACACTCATTATTCCATCCACCCAGGTTCAGATAAGATGTATCTGGATCTTAGAAAGCTATACTGGTGGCCTAACATGAAAGCATATATTGCTACCTTCGTAAGTAAATGCCTTACTTGTGCCAAGGTTAAGGTCGAATACCAGAAAACCTCTGGTCTGCTACAACAACCAGAGATACCGGAATGGAAGTGGGAGCGGATCACTATGGACTTCATAACCAAGTTGCCCAAGACAACGGGTGGACTTGATACCATATGGGTCATCGTCGACAGATTGACCAAGTCTGCACACTTCCTACCCATCAAAGAAACCGACAAAATGGAGAAACTTACGAGAACCTACATTAGGGAGATTGTAAGACTGCACGGTGTTCCCATATCCATTATCTCGGATAGAGATAGTAGATTCACTTCTAGGTTCTGGCAGTCGTTACAAAGTTCCCTAGGAACTAGGCTGGACATGAGTACAACCTACCATCCACAGACCGACGGACAAAGTGAGAGAACTAATCAAACCTTAGAAGATATTTTGCGAGCCTGTGTGATTGACTTTGGGAAAGCTTGGGATAATCATTTACCCCTTGTCGAATTTTCCTACAACAACAGTTATCACACGAGCATAAAGGCAGCTCCTTTCGAAGCCCTCTATAGCGGAAAGTGCAGATCCCCTCTGTGCTGGGTTGAGGTGGGTGATACCCAGTTAGCTAAGGGACAAGTTCCCGAAAGAACTCTCACGGGTCCGGAGATCATTCGGGAAACGACGGAGAAGATCGTTCATATTCGTGAACGATTGAAAGCCTCTAGAGACCGACAGAAAAGCTATCCTGACAAGCGAAGGAAACCATTGGAATTCCAGGTGGGCAACCGCGTTCTACTGAAGGTCTCACCCTGGAAGGGCTTGATATGCTTCAGAAAGCGTGGGAAGCTCAATCCAAGATACATAGGGCCTTTCGAGATTCTTGCCCGAATCGGCCCCGTAGCTTACAAACTCAATCTACTGCGCGAACTCAATAAACGTACATTCTACCTTCCACGTCTCGAACTTGAAAAAGTGTCTGTCCGACGAGACTCTTGTTATCCCACTCAACGAGATCGAGATCAACGAGAGCCTCAAATTCGTGGAAGAACCAGTAGAGATCATGGACCGAGAGGTTAGAGCCGTATCCCGATAGTGAAGGTTCGCTAGAACGCCAAGCGGGGACCTGAATTCACATGGGAACGAGAGGATCAGATGAAACAGAAATATCCTCATCTTTTTGCTTAGTATTTGTAACTACTTATTTGCTTAAATTCTAATTTCGGGATGAAATTCCTTCTAACGGGGAATGATGTGACAACCCGAAATTTCCATTCTGTACAACATATCAAGTCAATAGAAGTCAGAACAGTTACTGTTAATTTTCAGACTTTTTGGAATAAGTTTGAGTATTCTAGGATTAACACTTTAGGAGATACCAGGAGAGAGGATGCCCTAGGGTTTATTGTGCAACAATAACATTCCATAACTCCAAGAAATTGGATTTTATGGCCTAAACAAAGGTGTTTACGGCCGTAAACCCTAAAAGGGAGTATATATATGACACTTAGTCATTATTTACACTTTTTTTTTCACAAACTCAAGATCCAAAATCCAATTCTCTCTTAAGTATCTTCGGGGTTTCCTTCTAGATCTTCAACTTGTAAGTGTTTCTAACCCTTTTAAGTTGATATCTACGTTAATCTAGTGATCTAACACACTTCCATCCGTGAAATCATTCCAAAAGGTTAAATCTTAAAGTTTCACCAAGAACACCAAGAACACACACTAGTGTTCTTGACCTTTTGGTACCTTTTCAAGCTTCTAACTAGTAAATACTCCTACCCTAGTGTATTGTAAAGCTTGTTACACTTCATTACATCAAGAAAAACACCAAGAAACACGAAGATCAAGGTGTTTACGGTCCAAGATGTTCTTGGACCGTAAACCCTACAAATGGTGCCAAAATGTCCCTAGCCCTTTTCTAAGCCTTGGTAACTTGCATAGATCCATTCCTTGATGTGTTAAAGACTTGAAAACATCAAATGACCAAAACCCATAAGGGTTTACGACCGTAAACCCAAAGGGAAATGGTCCAGGGACCGTAAACTCCACTTAGGAGTGAAATGGTGCCCTAAACACTTCCATAGGCTTAAGCATGAAGAGGGGATACTTCTAATGGCTTGTAGAGCTTTAAAACAGCATATGGTCAAAAGAACATGAGTTTACAGCTGTAAACTCATGTGTTTACGACCGTAAACCCATGGGGGTTATGGTCACAAAACCGTAAACTCCAAGGGAGTTTACCCTTGAACCCCAAACACAATAGCAAGGTCCTACAACACTTAGATGTCAATTAATAGTTTAAAGACTAATTGGATACATATATGTGTCGTTATATGTTAACTAGGATCATTGAGTGTGTACAAGTCCTCACTTGACACCTAGCATCCTACCTTATCCGTTCATCCAAACCACCAACTGCAGGTGAGTTCATACCCTTTAATCAATGTTTTAAATGATTTTAAATGCTTTAATGAGGGGAATACAAGTAGAGAACAGCATGTTATAGATTCAATCACATGTGATTTATAACTGTGTTTTCAACCAACTGATTTCACATACTTCAAAATGTGATACATGAAATGGTTTTCAGTCTTAAAATACTTTGTTATCAAATGAATTACTTTTGAAATGTTTTATAAAATGACATCAAGTCATTGTTGTTTATTGTTCAAAACTCTTAAATGTTTTACAAAACCTCTTTCATCTTCTTGATCAAAACAATATATATACACTTATGTTCATATATATATATGTATTGATATGAGAGCATTCAATCTTCGTTCAGTTCCCACACTCTTGGGTAGCAAGGGTGTATAAACTTTCTTGGACATCTATTACATTCCAGTAAACTATTATAGGGATAGTTTATGGGATATAAAACATTATTCCTATTACAAGGAATTACACCGAAGTCAGTTCATTCATGAGTCTATACTAAATGCTATATGAAGAGATACACTTACATGGATCCTCTTACATGGATACACTTACATGGATACTTTTACCTAGATACTATATGATGAGATACTATTACATATTATACATGTAGATTAGATCTGTCTATCCTAGTACAAAAGGATACTATACGGGACTAACCATTCCGAAACCCAGCTGTTATTAATAGAGGTAAATGCACATCTACGGATGCCTACAGTTAATACTTTACAAAGGTACCTTTACAGGACTAACCATTCCTACACCCTACTGTTAGCTACAGAGGATAATGCACATCTACGGATGCCTACGGTTAATACTATTCGACGTTTACTATGTCGTGTTTATCCTAGTACCAAAGGAAATACTTAAATGTTTATATTTTCCCTATTACTTTTATTTTGTGATACGTTCACATAAACAATGAGGTAGACTATATATTGTTACTAGTAGTCATACAGGGGAAAAACCATCTTTGTTACTTTCAAAACATTCAGGTCTTGGTAGAAGACCACTTTTATACTAGTAGGAAATATGGGATTTTCTAGGGTTTTCACAATTATATCAAATGTTTCATTCAAAGATTTACATGGCATTCATAACAGCTTTCCAAAACTGAGTAATGACACTTAAATACTTATGAATTCACCAGCTTTATGCTGATCTACACTTTCAAAATAACTTGTATTCTCAGGTCACCAGTAGACAGGTACGATGACCAGGTTTTGAGAAGACGGAGCGCAGATAAGACTCGTCTTTTATTTTTATTTCACATGATGTCCTCTACCCCTGAACGTTTCCGCCGTTCTTGGTTTTGGGGTGTGACATTACCCATCCTAGTTACTATATTTTCCCAAACACACTTAGCTGAGGGGTTCTGATGGAATCCGATGTGTTAGTGTTGGTATGATCACACCCTATAGGTCTACGAAGGAGGCACCTTTCAACCAAAATGTTTAAAGGTGAAACGATAATGAGTTGTTAGAAGGGCTGTGCATCGTGAGTTATCTAACTGAGTTTATCTTAGTTATAAGTGTATTGTATTTCGATTTTTATAGTGTTCTGAAAGAAATTCCTACTGAGAGTTCATAATAAACCCCTGTATTTTAGTAGTTCTGTATCCAAGTGAAACCTTGTAATGTGATCCAAGCTAAGTCCTTCTTACGACCACTTGATGTATGCTTAGTTGTATGAGTAAGACTTAATAAACCTTCAAATCTAATGGTTCTGCTGTAAGTCCCTTTTGTTAATGTGATTCTAGTAATTTTTGGTTTCAGAGAAATTTTTGACTTCAATGCAGGTCTACACCACATCATTGTAAGGAAAAGTTTTGACAGCAAATAAATCCCCCGATTAGTGTGACCATTTAAATCGCAGGGTTGAGCTTACACATAGAATAAAGTAGCACCAACACATACTCAGGAACCTAATCTACAAGGTCTTGTGAGAAGTATGAACTCTACTCACGACGATTCGTCCCTTGTGATGCCAGAGACAAGGTCGATGCACCTTGCAACTCTGCCAATCGACGCTTGGCTACAACCATTCTCTCTTCGAGTGTCGTATGTCTACCCTGTTACTCTTTTGCTCTTGCCCGAGCGGCGATAAGGTCCTTATGAAGTTGGTCTCTGAAATAGTAGTTTCTTTCTAAATCTTGAGTTTGTGAGATGGTAGCGTCTGTAGTAGCATGCAGTTCCCGGACTTGATTCGCAGTCTCCCTGTTTTGATCCCTGATGTTCGCGGTCTGCCGGGTCTTTGCCGGGAGGGCTCTGTCAGTCGGTCCCCCATGGTTGAGGTCGTAGCAACCTTGTTGGTCTCCAAATGGTGATCGTCATCGTTGTTGTTGACTACAACCCTCGATCACGGTTGCCCAACGGGGCACAGGTTCGATGTAGTCGAAACGCTTCGTGGGAACCCTAGCTATGTATGGAGGGTTGATCATCTCCGGTTCCTTTTTTGATTTTTCCTCATCTTCATTGGGGTCTTCTTCGGGTTCTTCTCCTAACCATCCACCATTTTCCCTGGTTGGGAAAGTAGGGGTCACCTGGTAAGTAGAATTTTTCCATGATATATGTGCGAGAATAGGAGGGGTAGGAAGCATATATTAGTCGTATTCCTAGAAATACTTATAGGGGTTTGATCCTCATTAGTTACTTCTATCATGACATAGTGCATACTAATTATATATAAACAAGACATGATAGACCTTTGAATAAGTGATCCTACCCTAGGTCCACATCCAAACAAGGAAAATGAGGTAAGGCAATGACCACAGATTCTAAGTCTATGATCTCTAAGTTATATATAATTTTAGAGTATCCACTTAGTGACTATAGACCTATTATTAAGGATCAGTTTAGTTTTCACATAAGTTATGATGTTATAAAATACTCCTATAGTATTTTAAATATTATGTTTGGTTCTTAGTAACTTTCTTGTATGGGGAGTTTTTAGGCTTGTTGCTCACTACGACCATACTTCGACGTACATTAGTCACACCTCGGATAAATATAGTTGATCAGGCTATATCTATCCCAAGTCTTATTACACATCCCAAGGTCTACGCGTAGTGTCCAACTCCTCATTTTACTTTTGTATTGTCCTAGATAATGATACTATACTAGTATGTATGTATGTACTCGTACTTTTAATCAATAAACTATTTCACTTCTAAAAGTATAGTTATTCAAAAATGTTTAAATCAGAGACTTTAGTCCCAATGCATTTATAGTTTGTATATCTTATGTGGTTCGATATACTTAGTTCACTATAAACAATGCTCTGATACCAATCTGTCACACCCTAACCAAGGATGGCGGAAACGTCTGGGGGTGGCGGACTTCATGTATAGTATCATACCAACAAGTATAATAGTGATCAAAGCAATACAACCAATCATAAATATAATTGAAAAATAATTACATGGCTTCAAGTATTACATATTTCAATGATTGGTTACAACATGATATAAAAATAGTTGTTCAACGCCGTAGCGTCCCATCCTCAAAAGCTTGTGGTTACTTGATTTTGTTGATTCCCTGAGAATACAAGTAGTTTTGAAAAAGTGTCAACAATTAAGTTGGTGAGTTCATAAGCTTTTTAGATGAATAGTTTAGAAACCGATCTTTGTAATGAGTTGTGTGTTACCAAGAAAAATACAATATTTTCCTTATAAGAGCGATGTGTAGTCTTAAATGTCAAAAACCAAAATGTACAAGTATTTTCCATGCTTAAAATAAATCATGCAAGTTCAAATCGACATAAACTCGTTTAGTTGAAAGAAAAACCTGGTACTTTGTAATGTACCCCTTTTTGTATAAATCCGATACTTTGTATTCGTACCCCATTTATATGAATAACCTGTCACTTTATAGTTGTACCCCACTTAATGAATAACCCGACACTTTATAGTTGTACCCCACTTAATGTATAACCCGACACTTTATAGTTGTACCCCACTTAATGTATAACCCGACACTTTATAGTTGTACCCCACTTAATATATAACCCGACACTTTATAGTTGTACCCCACTTAATGAATAACCCTTTTTGTGTGAAAACCCGGTACTTTGTATTGTACCCCTTTAGTATAAAAACCTTTTTGTAATGAGTTCGAAAAGTAAATGGATCATAAATTGTACCTATTATAGTTTATAAAATGTTTGTAAAGTAATGAACATAACTATGCCTATGACAATTTATCAAATGTTTGTAACGTTAGAAATCCTTTTGTTTTCTATGTAATACCTATTTCCAAGGTAAAATGACTTGTAATATAACAACACATATTCACATATTGATGCACACTGTGCTCAGCAAGTTACAAGGTGCAAATGAATTTATAACAATTTGCTAGTTTTATCCTTTCTGTTTCTGTTCTTGGAATAATTATAGAAAATTCATACAGAGTCAAAAACTGATTCTGTAAATTCTGAGAGTTTATAAATTGTGTCTAGTTTGTTCATAATTTTTAGAAGTCTAGATCTTGTGTGAAAACGTTCATATTCACAGACTGGTCCAAAATCGTAGCTACAGTGATAGACAGTTTTGTAAAAATCCCCATAAATTGTAGAAAAATCATATGGAGATGTGCAAGTAGTCATTTTAAAGGTATGAACCTGAAATATTTTCATCTAATACAATTTTGAAAAATAAAATTTTAAGTTGACCAAAACTGTCCGTGAATGGAGTTAAACTTTTCTGATGAAAGCTGTTGGATGAGTTTAGTTGTGTTCTTGGTGTTTTAACTTGTATTCCCCCTCCCACTCGAAACTTAGGAAAAACATTAAAAGATAAGGGTATGAACTCACCTTGAGTGTTCTTAGTAGATGGATGATGGGGAAAAGAAGTGTTCAACTCAAGAACACTTGGGAGTTGATCGAAGATTTGAAGATCTAACAACAAATATGATGATATTTGTGTAAGGAACCCTTAATTTGGGTGAAGAAGTGTAAAATAACCAAGTGTAGGATGAAGTTTACTTACCAAAGACGTGTGAGAAGCTCAAAACCTCTAGGGAATTTCGAGTTCTTGGAGGGAGGAAGTGAGAGAGAATGAGTTTTTGCTTTTTGGTGAAAAGTGAATGTGGTCTTGGATGTGAAGGATAATGATCCTTTGTGTGTGTAAGTAAGAAAACTTGTTGAGGAAGTGTGAAAAGTACAATGAATAGGTGAGGGCATATGGTGAATAGTGACATAAAGTGTGAATAGTGACATGGAGTGGGTATGGGAAGGTTGCTTGTGTCATACACTAAGGCAAAGTCAACACTCCACCTAAAATATCCTACCCACTAAATTTTGATAAGGATTATACCCAAAACGTGATTAAATCATGAAATATGGGGTCTTATATGTTGAAATATGATTTTGGGTGAAAATCCCGTGTTAAAATAATTAAAAACGGACTTAAAACGCAAAACTAGTCGAAAACCAGGAAGAAAAGGCTTTACAGCGAAGCTTCTCGGATAGGGGCAGAAGGTGTGAGGGTCGGAGGAGCGAAGGCGAAGGGGAGGTTTCGGTCCGAAGGAGGAGGTTTCGGGTTCGGTCTATATTGTTTCGGGTTCGGCTCGCAAGGAGCTTCAGGTTCGGTTCGCAAAGCAGCTTCGGCTTCGGTTCAGTAGGGTTCGGTCCCTTAAGGGACCTTCGGTTCTTAAGAGGGTTCGCCCCTTATGAGAAGTTTTCGGCTCCTTAAGGCTGTTTTGCCCATTTTTACCCCGTTTTAAGTGATTTTTGACCCGATTAAGGGTCGGGATGACCCGAATGATTTCAAAAAGTTATAGGAACTTTTGAGAGAGATTTGGGAGAGAGTTTTAATATAGAAAGATAGAGTGAAAGAGATTGGGAGAGACTTCTTTTGTGACATTTTTAAGTGTTTAGCTTCGTAATGCAAGGTTCGTACACCCCGTTAAGCCTCGTTATGATTGTTATATGTCCCCGTAGGGTATGAAATAGTGTTTTACAGAATAGTTTCTTCACTTACCCCGACTAGGGTTTAGAATTTATGAACAAACGAACTTTCCAAGTGATAACTTCTTATTAAAATAGCAAGTTGAACAACTTTAAACATAAGGAAAACCCTAATATACAAGGGTTAGATCAGTTGACCGGTTTGACCCGTTGACTTTATTTGACTTTGACTTGACCAGAAATTGACGATTGTCATAGTTCCAAAGATAAAAATCTTCGAAAACAAAAGGGAGCAAATATAATTGATGGTCCAAAAGAGAAAATAGAATCTCTTGAAAAGATTAATGAAGCTTTAGAAGAGACCAATGACATAACAAAAGAAACCGGGGTATATGAAAATTATGAAAATGAAGAAATCTCAATAAATTGTGTAATGACAAGAATAAGATGGAACCAAAATAAGATAGACGTCGACGATAATTTTTCGTATCATGTTGCGCGTGAGATTATGGAAGAAAATGAGGATCTTGAACCTAAATCTATAGAGGAATGTAGAAATGGAAAAGATTGTCCAAAATGGAAAGACGCAATCAACAAAGAGCTTAATTCTCTTACTCAACGAAAAGTTTTTGGACCTGTAGTCCATACACCAAATGGAGTAAGACCATTGGGACACAAATGGGTATTTGTGCGCAAAAAAATGAGAAAAATGAAGTTGTGAGATATCAAGCAAGACTTGTTGCACAAGGTTTTAACTAAAGGCCCATAATTGATTATGAAGAAACATACTCTCCTGTGGTTGATACAATTACATTATGTTATTTAATAAGTCTGGCAACACATGAAAAACTGGAGATGTGTCTGATGGATGTAGTTACCGCCTATTTATATGGTTCACTTGAGAATGATATTTATATGAAAATCCCAGAAGGGTTTAAGGTGCTAGAAGCACAAACTCCTAATTCTCCTGAAGTATATTCGGTAAAATTAAATAAATCTTTGTATGGATTGAAACAATTTGGCCATATGTGGTTCAATACTTTAAGTACATTTTTGTTGAAAGAGGACTATAAAAATGATCCATTAAGTCCATGTGTATTTATAAAAATATATGGATCAGAATTTGTGATAATTGTTGTTTATGTAGATGATTTGAACATAACCATAACTCTAGGAGAATTGGAAAATGCCACTTCTTGTTTGAAAGAAAATTTTAAAATGAAAGATCTTGGTAAAACGAAATTTTGTTTGGGTCTTCAAATTGAGCACACCAAAAATGGACTTTTTGTACATCAATCTAGTTATCTAGAAAAGGTGCTTAAAATGATTTATAAGGATAAATCACATCCATTGAGTAACCCGATGGTAGTAAGGCATTTAGATGTTGAAAAGGACCAATTTCGGCCTTGTGAAAAACATGAAAAGCTTAATGGTCCCGAAGTACCGTATCTTAGTGTTATTGGTGCACTAATGTATCTTGATAATAATACGAGGCCTGATATATCTTTTGTTGTAAACTTATTAGCAAGATATAGTTCTTGCCCAACAAGAAGACACTGGAATGGAGTCAAACACATTCTTCAATATCTTCGAGGTACAATGGATATGGGCTTATATTATTCAAATTCATCAAATGCGAAGTTAATTGGTTATGTAGATGCTGGATATTTGTCTGATCCACACAAAGCTCGATCCCAAATAGGTTATTTATTCACTTGTGGAGGTAGCGCAATTTCTTGGCGTTCTGTTAAACAAACTTTAGTTGCTTCTTCTTTTAACCATGCAAAGATTATAGGAATTCATGAGGCAAGCCGTGAATGTATTTTGTTAAGAAATTTAACTTATCACATTCGTGAGAATTGTGGTCTAACTTCTAACAGGGACGATCCAACCATACTATATGAAGATAATGTGGCTTGTATATCCCAATTCAAGGAAGGGTTTACGAAAGGAGACAAAACCAAACATATATCACCAAAGTTTTTTTTCCTCATGATCTTGGAGTGTGGCATCAACATCCAAAAAAATTCAACAAGTAACAACTTGGCTCCTTATACATCTTTTATGGTCCATATATCCGTTTTCATAAGATCGTCTAATAACACAATTAGTTTCAATCTTCCCTCTCGCCCTCCCTTCACCAAAACCCTAGAAATCCATACCAACGGAATCAAATGTCAGACCAAATTCCTTTCCATATCCAATAGGAGATCATGAAAAGGCTTCCTGTCAAATCACTAGTTCAGTTTAGATCTGTCTGTAACGAATGGAAGAGTTTCATCGACAGCTCTAAGTTTATTGCTGCTCACAGCGTTACTCAACTGAAGCATTTGCTTTTAAGGTACGAAGATCCGGTAAAAAAAAACAGAAAATTATGTTTGTTTTGTGGATGATGACACTTTCCCTCAACAGAGGTTCATTCATACCCTTCCCCTGTCCGTTAAACTCCTTATAGGTTCAACCATAGTCGGTAGCTCTTATGGATTGTTATGCTTTCGTGGTCATTGTGGGAAACGCGAGGATCTCTGGACTAAATTGGAAACAGAGACTGTTGTTCTTTGGAATCCTTCGATTAGAAAGACAATTACTATTCCTATGCCTAACAAGTTTAATAAGGACCATGAAACTGATCTTGGTTTTGGGGTTTGCCCTGTTACTATTGACCCTAAGATCGTTGAGATCATACAATTTCACAAAACAAGCTACCATTTTGAAGCTAAAGTTTACACTGTGAACTCAGGCAAATGGAGAAGTCTATCTAGCAATGTTCCGAGTAAATAGTTTTGTGTCTTTTGGGCTCAAGTGGTTGTTGATAGCTTTATTTATTGGTGTGCTTTTGACCGTATGACTATAGATAATGAGTTACCCAATCATAATTTTATAATGTCATTTGATATAACTGATGAGAATTTTGGAGTGGTAGAACTCCCAGATTGTTTAAGGCGCCACTCTCCCTCTCAGTTATGTATTTCTAAGGTAAGGGAGTCTCTTGTCATGCTCGAATATGATAGCTTTGTGAAACGTGCTTGTGGTGTATGGATGAGGGATAATGGTGTTGACAAATCATTTACTAAGAGATTTACTGTTGAGGCTCCACCATATTCGTCAATGTCAATAACAACACTTGGATTTAGGAAGAGTGGTCAACCTTTATTGGAAGTGGAAAATGGTGATGAATATATTGGACGAAGTGCACTTGTGGTGTATGAGCCCAACTTAGAATACTTCGATGATATTGGGATTTATGCAACAACTGAATCTTTTGTTGTGAATTCGTATATAGAAACTCTAGTTTTGCTTGGTTGATTTGATAGTAGTAGTTACTGATGATAAATCTCACATTTTTGTAAATTATAGGATTAAAATATCAAGTTAGGAGGCGACGTGAGTGATTTTTTCATGGGTGTAAATTTGAAATTTCTTTGTTTCTGCTTTCTCAAACTGTGATGCTTGCATATTGATAATATCAGAGTAATTTAGTTTATAATTGTTTGCGTGATCATATAACTCTACAAAGAATAGGAATGGGAAAAATAAGTGATGTTACTCACATTGTTATCTCCTTGGCTTCATATTTCTTCTATTAATCGCAATTGCTTTGGCTGTGATGCTACACATTATGAGATTTTTGAGTTGTTATGATTTTCTTATTTCTTTTATATATAAGAAATTTTGTTTCCCTTTGTTAATTTAAACCGTGCAGATCTATGTTTATACACAACTCAACTTCATGAAAAAAAATCTCAATACATTGTGTCTAATCAAAGTTCTAAACCAATTAAATGAGATGGATTTAATGAGACATTAATTAATTAATCTACCCTAATAAATCAAAATCATTTTTGCCACTTGTCATCTTGTTATTTAATTGGGCACTTGTAATTTTATAAAATTTTGGAATAATTAATATTCAACATGTCATTTTGTTATGTTTTTCATTTTAAATAAAATGCCACCTCATTATATTAATTATTGTGAAGGCTACATGTTCCTTCTAATTTTAAGTTCCTAAATTTAAGGTATTGTACACAACAATTTTATACGTTTGATTAGGCTCAAATAAAGCCTAGATACAGTCAAAATTCACAGCTATTCCATTTATTCAAAATCTTCCCATTATATGAATTTAAATATGGAATGCCATAATGATGCAATTTCTTTCAATGATACGAATCAACACTCATAAAATGACACCCTTGATATTAGCAAGTATGTTTTCTTCATCTAGGTTTTGATTGCTCACTTTTCTTCCAAACCTTCTCCACTTTCCACATTATAGGTCTAGAACCACCGTCTGCATAATCAATTGTGCTATTCATTTGTTTGGCAGCCGGAATCTGGTTCGATTTAAAGAGGATTTAGATGTGGTTATGCGAAAGCCTTCTTTCAGGTTTAAAATCCATTGGTTACTCTTTGTATTCATTTCTTTGTTTCTAATTCTTAGTTCGTTTGAATGGAGCTTGTGGACGTCGGAAGTTCCTGAAGGAGTTTTAGACCTTTTTACCCCTGCTTGGTAGTTTCTGATGTGACGTTGTTTTGTTGGTCAGTCTTCTTGTGTTCGTCCCCCTTGGGTGATGCTTTCTTTTGGTTATTTGCTGATGGGTGGATGTTTTGTCATTGCTTTTGGTTGTACTTGAAGTTTTATTTTGGTTTGGATACTTCAATTTTTGTGTGGAAGGAGTGTCTTTGTTGTATATTTTTTTGCTCGGCTGTTGTCATTACCCTCTCAATTTCTTAAAAAGTAGGCGGATTTTACTGTGGGAGGCATGTTACTACTATAGCTAACTAGCTATTTATTGTAAAAATGTTTCTTTTATGTTTTTTGACCAATTTACCCGTGGGTGCATTAGGGTTTTTGTGTGTTATGTCCATGGACTTTTTATTCCGCCTCTAGAATCTTTGGGGAGATTGGTTTTTGTTGTCCCTGGTTGTTTTCGTTATCTTGACTTTCTTGTCCCTGGTTGGTTTGCTTTTCTCACGGTTGGTTGTTGGCTTAGTGGTGTTGCTATTGTTTCAGTCTTGGGTGTTGGAGTCATTTTTTTAGAAATTTGAAATCTTTATACTGGTATTATAACCCTAAAGGTTTTATTTGTACTTTTTCTTTAGTTTGACATTGAATAACCAAAAGAGCATGGATGAAGGGTGATGTTGCCAATTAAAGAATGCTAGGAGGTTCTGCTTGTTATTACAAAAGTATACAATCAACAAAGTAATTGAAATAAAACGAACTAAATTCAGATATATTTAATATACAAGAATCAAATTTACAGAAAACATACTTGTTTGATGATTACACAGAAATATAATCACGAAATTATAGAGATTGGGGTCTGCTTTTGCAGTGTCCTAAGACAGAAATTTCCCTGGAATGGGTCTGTCTTAAGGATACAACAATCCAATTCAAGAACAGATCTTAAATATGTCGAAATTCACCATGATCCCTTTGGAAAGATAAACGATTTTTGAGAGAAAGTGTAAGTGTTTCATTAGCCTTCAAATTCTGTCTAAATTCCTTCATTTATAGGCTTCTAATGGTGGTTGTAAACCACCAACCGAAATTAACTGCCAAAAACTGTCTGCAGTTAATCATTTATTTAACAGAATTTGTTTTGCACTGAATTAATAAAAAGATTAATTAATGACTAATTAATTTCGGATTATATATTAAAAATATTATTTAGTCAAGAAGAGCCTAAAGGCCCTATCTTTGACCATTAATATTTAATAATCCAAGCCTAGTACTAGCCTAATTTGACTAGTCCAACACCACAATCCAAACCCAATTTGCTTAACCCATTACTTGGCCGATCTAAATAAATGAGTTGGACAAGCCTTATAAGGTGGGAAAAAGTTTTCTCTTCCACCAATGTGGGATAAGTCTCATATTATAATTTTATAGAGCAAAGTTCCAACACTGCTGAGATAAAAAACTTATAAGTTGATCAAATTTTTATGATTTTAATTGTATTGATAACCAAAATTTATTGTTTGGTAAGTACGTGTAATGGATGATTTCATGGTTTAGCTCACTTCGTTTACTGGATTTAAGTTGTTGGTATATATGATGCCCGAGAGCAAATATGAATAAAGAAGAATGATCTACTTTTCATGGGGCTGCAACTAATGTATGTCTTTGACTGTGACAATCTTTCTATATTGTTTAATATGTTTTTGGCATTTTTTAAACCATTTTGGCATTGATTTTTTAAACCATTTTTTCTCAATCATTAATTTGCATTTTCAATGAAGGGATGGGCCCTTACAGAACAACAATTTTTATGGATTTGTGGCAAAGTAATCTATCTAATCATCACATCTTATGTCCTTTTAAGCATTTGATGAATATGTAGTATTAGGAAATTCTACTTTCAACTCTATACTAATGCCTTAAATTAATTTTTATTAGCTTAGAAAGGAATTTCATAATTTGGTTGAAATATGTGCATGAAATTAGATATAGGCTGTAATGCTCCTTTGAAGTTCTCTTTCTCATTCTATTATACAATCTGACTTTTTTTCCTTTTTCCATTTTTTTGCTATCATGATTTAGTTTATTTTATTGTAGGCTGCCATGTAAAAATCCACAACATATATTGTTGATATGAGAGTCTAGGTGGTCCACTTATTCTATCTCAGGTAGTAAAAAGTAATTTGTTTACATTTTCATTATATGATTTTCTTAACGTAATTATTATAAATAAAAAAATCTTCACTATATTTATATTAATAAAGGAAAAATAAAGTATGAATATTGCACCATTAAAATCGTGACTTTGTATATTAACATAAAATTGGTGTTGGATATATTGGTCCATTGGAACTCTATAGACCATTATTTTAATGATACGATGGTTCATTAACTCCTTAAAAGACCTGTAAATATAATGTAATAATTCTGTAATAATTCAAACTGGTTTTGCGTTGATAAAAAAGATTTGACAGATCATTTGTATTTTGAGATTGGTTGATAAAATTTCAAGTGAAATTGACATTAATAATTTTTAAATTCAAATATAATTGCAATAACTACCATCATAGATTACTAGATATCCAAAAACAGATAGCATCAAACTCAAAAAAGTGAAATACCAGAACTGAAAACGGGTGTCTTAGAGTTAAAAACAAACTTTATTTTTATTTCAGTTTCTATTTTAAGCAAATGTCGAATCCAATGGCGTTCTATCTTTAGTGTATCTGTGTATTTTGTGTGTGTTTTCTTAACTATCTTTAGAAAAAATTGTTTATTTCTATCATTTGTTTGATTTTTATCCAACTATATTATACACTATCAATTAATTTCATCACTTGTGCCTTTATTTTACGTAGTGACTTTTAGCTAATGGTAATAATTTCAAAGATAGACGTGTTACATAATCACAAAAATAAGGAAATAAAATGAGTGAGACTGCGATCCACAAATTGACGCATGGGGGTAATGTCCACGTACACCTCAAGAGAATGGTGCGATTTTTATCAATTATCCTTTTTTAAAAATGTGTGTATTTGTGTCATTTGTATAATTTTATCTATTATTATAAAAATATTGACCGATCAATTTTGATAAAAATATCACATGCTGTTTTTTTATACCTATTTATTCATCATTTTGTATGTATTTATTTTGAAAGTTTACTTAAAAATTATTTATGTTAGCCCTTGATATTCAACATAATTTTTCTTAAATTACTTACTTATTTATCTTTTTTTTTTTGTATTTATGTAAAAATATTACTTTTACAAAATACATAATGTTTACATCTTAATATTAACTTTTTTAATCAACTCGTATAGTACACGAGTTTTACACCTAGTGATTTAATATTTAAACACTTTTAATATTTTTAAATTTAGATGGTAAAAAAGATACAATATTATAATTGTAATTTATATCTAAAAATAAAGAATAATCACTTGGCATTTAATACATTAATTATTCTTAACTATTAAACGACACAAATAAATAAATATGGAAGAGTTATAATCAGAAGATTCATGGTATATCAACAATTTAAAACATATATCAAACATAAAGTACCCCTTCTAGAGCTCCTTCATCCCCCAAAACACCTCTACAAAACCAAACCCGTCCCCAACAATCCTATTTCATCAGCATCATCACCAAACCCCATTTCAATTCTTCAAGAAGAATCACATCTTTTTTTCTCAATTATTCAGAAATATGCCTCATTTTTCACAATCAGACCCTCTTTTCTCCAATCTCTTCAGTTCTTACGATCAAATCCCCACAGAGACCCTGATCTTTTCTCAATCCTTTTTTCTGTTTTACGAACTGGTAATTTCTCAATCCAAGATATCATCTCTGGAGCAGAGTTTTACGGGATTGATCATCAGAACTGGCCATTGAATCATAAAAAATCGATTTTAACACAACTTAAAAATCGATTTCAATACAACTTAGAAAATCGATTTTGCAGAGACGAGAATCACAAACCTGTAAATTAGGTCAAACCAGAATAAACAATTGTTGAAAGAGGATCGATGTGGAAGGCAAGAAGGAACGGGGTGTGAGGTTGAAGGAAGAAAGTGTTCGCAAGTGAGAAGGGCAATAGAGGGAAAGAAGGGTTCTGTCTCGGTCAGCCATTATTTTTTCACGGACTCGGTAAGCCATCGATCAGCCATCCACTGACCGAGTAAGAGCAAATATTTTTTTATCAAACGGGTCAACTCGAACCGGGTCAGATAAAAGCTCTGACTCGGCCCAGTCAAAGGGAAATCAAACAACCCCTTAGTTATTTAATTAGTTGTTTTAATTATTTTCTTACGTTTTGATTGGAATACAGAATACAATTATTAAAATAAATAACAAAATATATGTGAATAACATTAAAGGGATAAAGCTATAATGAGGGACTAAAACTCGACAGTAGGAAACATTTATAAAGATTAAAACCTAGTTGCTAAGGACTATTATGTGTTAAACCGAAACCTTAGGGATCAAAACCATCAAATTGTGAAACATGCATGCAAGAGGCTTTTCTTTCTGTCGTGACCCAGCTAGTCACGACCTTTGAAGCCCAAGTAATGATGGTCTTTTATGGTCCGTATCTCCGTTTTCATAATTAACACAATTAATTTCAATCTTCCCTTTCGCCCTCCTTTCACCAAAACCCTAGAAATCCATACCAGTAGAATCAAATGGACCAAATTCCTTTCCATATCTAAGAGGAGATCATGAAAATGTTGGGACTCAACCCAAACTATGGCTGCAATGAGGCAATGTAACAGTAGAGAATTATAGAAAGTGAAATATGACACAGGAGTTTTAAAAGCTTTTAGCTTTATTCAGCTCTTCAATTACAGAGAAGAAGATAACAAAAACGTTCACCAACAACAAGCTATTTAAACAAAAAACTATGCTACAAAGTAGCAACTGACTCTGCTACAAAGTAGCAACTGACTCCACTTGACTTCAGACTCGGTCCTACTAAACCACAAGGTTTGATTTATTCAAAAACTAATACTAAACGTGCATAAAATAAACTTCAGAATTACTTCATCATTTTCTCCCTTAATTCAGAAGTTCTAACATTTCAAATGTAGCACCTGGTTCTTGGTACGTATTCTGCTATTAAATTTTCATTTATGTTGCATTTTTAGACTTGGACTCGGTGAGTTGAAGGACCAACTTGCCGAGTAGAAGCGGGATGAGGCGCGGAGTTTAAGTTGCGGACTCGGCGAGTAGACTCTATTTGGGCAAAAACCCTAATCCGAGGGTTTGCATCCTATTTAAACACCTTAACTTGGCCTCCTTAGTCCCATTTGCTCCCAGAAGACTCCCATAGCAAACCCTAGCCATTTTTGAAGCAATCCAAGGCCTTTGGAGTGATTTTGGTGCTTTTCTAATCCAAGGAAGGAAGTAAAAGCTTGAAGGATCAAGAGGAGGCTAGAAGGATTCAGTTTTGAGCATCATTTGCTGACTTCAGAAGGTATAAAGTCTATACATTGCTTGCTCTTTTGATAGATCCCATTTTGGGGAGTTTTAGGGCTTTTCTAAGCCATTTTGGTCACCAACCATGATTGCAAGCATGGTTTGAGGGTGATGTTTCGGATCTAGGTCCTTTGAGGGGTTATAAGACAGAAAGGAGTGGCTTTTGCACTCAAGGAAGGCCCCATGCATTGTGAGAGCTTGTTTTTGGACCTTTTGAGCTTAAAGTCCCATGCAAGCACGTAAAGGCTATAACTTTACATGCTAGATCGATTGTTGAAGCATAGATCTACATTTTGATCAAGTGTTGTACATCAAAAAGCTAAGATTCAGTGAGTGGTTGTGACCAACTCGGCGAGTCCGTTCTTGGACTCAGCGAGTCCAAGGTTCTGTCCCATATCAGTCGAGGGTCATAAGGACCTAGTTAAGTGTGGAAAGGTTTTAAGGGGGTCCCAAGGGGGTGACCCAACGTTCTGGACTAAGCCATTGTTCTGGAAATTCATGGGACTCGGCGAGTGCATGAACAGACTCGGCGAGTCCAAGGCAATCTTCTTAAGGATGAAGATGGACTCGACGAGTTGTTCATACAACTCGGCGAGTCAAGGGCAGGACCTGAGTATCAGTTGATGATGAACTCGACGAGTTGTTCATACAACTCGACGAGTTGGATGAGGATTCAGTCGATGTTCATTTAGAAGGAAAACTCGTCGAGCCATTGCCTAACTCGACGAGTAGAGACGGGTTTGAGGTCTAATGGAAGGATAGGGACTCGGCGAGTTGGCGAGCCAACTCGACGAGTCAGGTCAAGTAGAAGTTGACTTTGACTTTGACTTGGTCAGGGGTAAAATGGTCATTTTACCCTAAGAGTAGATGTCAGTTTCTGACTAAGTGTTTTGTGGGAATTATAGTCAGAGGATTTCCCAAGCTGCAGCAGCGGCAACAGTCAGAGGATTCCCACACAGTTCAGCAGCTACGACGAGGTGAGTTACCTTCTAGTAGCGGTGGGTCTAAGGCCACAATGCCGGCCCACCAGTAGGAGACGTATGATAGATGATTGTCTTTGTGATATCATCTAGGTTTGCTGCTACCTGATATGTTATATGCTAGCATGATATGTTGTATGTGATAGTAGTAGAGTTTGGTTGTTAGGACCGAAGGGTAGTCAGACACCCCAGATACGTCTGACAGTATGTGATGATATGTTTGCATGCTGGCTGTTATGTTATATGCAATAGAGGTAGTAGGAGGGGACCAGTCCCCGAGTTCAGTTGTTAGGACCGAAGGGTAGTTCCGGCACCCCAGATATGTCTGATAATATGTTTGTGTTATGTTATATGTGATAGTAGTAGGGGGTGAAATAGTCCCCGAGGTTCGGTTGTTAGGACCGAAGGGTAGTCAGCACCCCAGAATGGCTTGACACGGGAAGGACGGCACCCCAGAATGGCCGCATGGGTAGGTCGGCACCCCAGAATGGTTGTACCGGGTAGGTCGGGCACCCCAGAAATGCCTGGCAGTATGTATGTGATATGATTGTATAGTATGTGGTACGATGGGGGAACTCACTAAGCTTCGTGCTTATAGTTTTCAGTTTTGGTTTCAGGTACCTCTTCAGCGAATACACACACACTTTGGTTTTCTGCATTGTGAGATGTTCTGGGATTGTACTCTGACATTATTATTATTTTCATGTTTTGGGTTTTCAGACACGAGATATGTTTTATGAAATGATATGATCGGATGATGTTTTACTACAAATGTTTTACAAACCACTTATTTTAAATGTAATTTTTGGGCGTGAAAATTGGGTCGTTACATCAAACCTTCTCAATTCCAAGGAGTGACCGCATCTCTTTAAACTTCAATCTTCCCAGTGGCTTTGTAAAAATGTATGCTTTTTGTTCTCTGCTCCATACATGTGTCACAGTGATTTCACCATTTTCCACACATTCACGAATGAAGTGAAAACGTATATCTATGTTCTTAGTTCTGCCATGGAACACGGGGTTTTTCATTAGATCAAGTGATGACCTGTTATCAACCAATAATGCTACAGGTGGTACTTTTTGCCCAATTATTTCACCAATGAGTCTTGTCAACCAAATTCCTTGACAAGCAGCTTTAGTGGCTGCCATAAACTCTGCTTCACAAGAGAGAGTGACACACACCTTTGCTTTTGGGATCCCCATGTAATGAGGTTTTCATTGACGTATTACGCCATACCACCTGTACTTCTTTTATCATTGACATCACTTCCCAGGTCACTATCAGTGTAACCTTTGAGAGTGATGTCTTTCTTCCCTCTATAGTACTTCAAACCAAAGTCAAGTGTTCCTTTAACATACCTGAGTATAGATTTCACGGCTTGAAGGTGTTTCACTGTTGGTTTCTCCATGAACCGGCTGACTACTCCAACTGCAAAGGTGATGTCTTGCCGAGTATGGGTCAAGTACCTTAACCCACGAACTATACTTAGACACTATGTGGGGTTTACCAGTTCACTTTCTTTATTCTTGTGAAGTTGAATCTTGTGTTCCATTGGACTCTTTGTGGGGTTGCAGTCCTGCATTCGAGTCTTAATAAGAAGAGTCTTGGCATAAGCTTCTTGCTTTAGCCTGATTCCATCTGCTTGCTAGTTCACTTCAATCCCCAAATAACATGTCAAGGGACCAAGATCACTCATTTCGAACTTAGTGTTCATATCCTCCTTGAATGTCCGAATACTTGCAGGACAGCTTCCTGGTGTTACCAGGAGATCATCTACATACACTCCAACAATCAGAGTGTTCCCGTCATTCTTCTTCATGTAGACTGAGTATTCATAGGCACACCTTTTGAAACCTAGGTTCTTTAAGTGTTGATCTAGGCAAGCGTTCCAGGCCCTGGGTGCATGTTTCAAGCCGTATAGGGCCTTTGACAGCTTGTAGACTTTGTGAGTCTCACCTTTCTTCTGGCATCCTTCTGGCTGGGCAATGTAGACTTCTTCCTCTAAGTCGCCATTTAGGAACGCCGATTTCACATCCAGATGATGCACCTTCTATCCATTTGAACTGGCTAGGGCTAGGATAAGTCGAATTGTCTCAATTCTGGCCAACGTTATGAATACCTCGTCATAGTCAATACCGTGCTTCTGAATATACTCCTTTGCCACAATCCTAGCCTTATGTTTCACAATCTTCCCGTTTGGATCTCGCTTAAGCTTGTATACACATTTTAATCCGATAGCCCTTCTATTCTTTGGAAGATTGACTAACTTCCAGGTGTTGTTCTTTTCGATTAAGGCCAGTTATGCATCCATTGCTTCTACCCACTCCCTTTTCTTACTTGCTTCTCTGTACAATGTTGGTTTGTCATTGTTGTGTATCATCATAAGCTCTTCTGGTGGTATGTGGACTTCCTTCGTATTCTCGTACAGATCCCTTAGCAATCTATAGCATTTTGGGGCACCACCACCTGTGGAACTAGAGGCGGTGCTTGGAATCGAAGACGAAACTGGGGAATCGACGGTACTGGGAGTACTCAGTGTACCCGGTGTGTTTAATGGTGAATCTTGTGGGCTCGCTTGCGGGTGACCCGAATTAGTGGGCTGCTCATTCTCAGCCCAATTGCTATTTTCAATCGATGGCCCATTTTCTTGGTCTGGTGTGTCCGGTACGCACTCATCATCATCTTCGTGTATCCCTCCGTCAAGGTCAAAACCTTCAACGGTAAAACTCATGCCCGACGTTGCTTTTATCTTCGCACTTGTCTCACATTTTGTCACACCCCGAACCAAGGATGGCAGAAACGTTCAGGGGTGGAAGACTTCATGTATAGTATCATAACAACAAGTATAATAGTGATGGTGCAAACCTTTTTATCATAGTTTATCATAAATCTATATGAAACATAAACTATACTTACCATAGTTTATCATAAATGTTTGTAATGTATACGAAACATAAACTATACCTATTATAGCTTATCAAAAACGTTTTTTAATGGTAGAAATCCTTTTTACATATGATGAAAACCTCTGTAATGAGGTAAAATACATCTAAACAACCAACATGTATTTATATATGATAATACACACCTTGCTCAGCAAGTTACAGGGTGTAAATGAGTTAATAACAATTTGCTAGTTTTATCCTTATTGTTCCTGTTCTTGGAATAATTATAGAAAATTCATACGGAGTCAAAAACTGACTCCGTAAATTCTAAGAGTTTAGAAATTGTGTCTAGTTTGTTTATAATTTTTCTCATGTTTTTTAGAAGTCTAAAACTGGTGTGAAAATGTTCATATTCACAGACTGGTCCGAAATCGTAGCTACAATGATAGGTAGTTTTGTAAAAATCACCATAAATTGTATAAAAATCGTGTGAATATGTGCAAGTAGTCATTTTAAAGGTATTAACCTTAAATATTTTCATCTAATACAGTTTTGAAAACTAAAAATTTTAAGATGTTCAAAACAATCTGTGAATGAACATTAACTTTTCTGTTGAAAGCTGATGTTTGAGTTTAGTTGTATTGTTGGTGTTTTAACTTGTATTCCCCCCCCCCCCCCCCCCCTTAAAATTTAAGAAAAACATGAAAAGATAGGGGTATGAACTCACTTTGAGTGATTTCAGAAGATGGATGATGAATAGAAGAAGTTTCCAAGTCAAGAACAATTGGGAGATGCTTGAAGATTTGTAGATCTAGCAACAAGTATGATGATATTTGTGTAAGGAACCCCTGATTTGAGTGAAGGGATGTAAAATAATCAAGTGGAGGATGAAATTTACTTACCAAAAGTGGATGAGAAGCTCAAAACCCCTGGAGAATCTCGAATTTCTTGGAGAGAAAATGGAGAGAGAAAAGTGTTATCTTTTGGTGTAAGAAATGGCTTCTTGGAGGAGTGATAAGAAATTCCCAGCCCATGTGTAAGATAACTTGCTGGGGAAGGGTGAGAGGGGGTAAGGAATAGACTAGGGGTGATGAGATTGGTGACTTAAAGCATGATACGTGACATGGAGTGGGTATGAGAGGTTTCTTGTGTCATAGATTTATGGAAAAGTCAACACTCCACCTCAAAATCTTATCCAAAAGATATTACTCTTAGGCTATGATTTTCCTCCAAATATGATTAAAATATGAATATTTAGGGTCTCTTATGTTAAAATACGAGTTTCGATGAAAATCCCGTGTTAAAATCACGAAAAACAGGCTTAAAACGAAGATTGGGTCAAAAACCGAGAAGAAGTTGTGAAATTCCGAAGTCATGAGGCGAGGTTCGGTCTTAGGAGCTGAACAGCCGAAGGTAAGTTCGGTCCGAGAAGGGTTCGGTTGATGCATTAGAAATGAGAGTGAGAGGTTCGGTCCGAGCCTCGCAGGCGAAGCCATCAGAAGGGACCGAAGACGAAGGGTAGTTCGGTTCTTGAGGAGGTCTTGGTTCTTAAGCCGGTTTCGGTCTCATACAGGTTCGGTCCTCCTAGTTCGGCTCCTTAAGAGGGTTTTTCGCGTAAACTTCTGTTTTCGAGCAGTTTTCGACTAAATTAAGGGTCGGGATGCCTCAAGTGATTATAAAAAGCGGAGAGAGATTTTGAGAGAGATTTGGGAGAGATTTCACATACTTAGAGAGATTTCTCATACTTAGAGAGATTTGGGAGAGATTTCACATATTTGGAGAGATTTCTCATACTTAGAGGGATTTGGGAGAGATTTCACATACTTGGAGAGATTTCTCGTACTTAGAGAGATTTAGGAGAGATTTCACATACTTAGAGAGATTTGGGAGAGATTTTAGATAGAGAGATGTTTATAAAGAGAGATTGAGAGAGACTTCGTTTGCGACCTTTGTGAGTGTTTAACTTCGTAAGGCAAGGTTTGTAAACCCTGTTAAGCCATGTTTAAGAGTCTTACACACCCCCGAAGGGTATGCCTTAGTGTTTTATCGTTTTGTTACCCCACTTACCCCGTTTAGGGTTTAAGAATTCCGATCATACGAACCTTCCAAGTGATAATTTCTTATTAAAATAACGAGTGGTACCATAGCTAACATATTGTAAACCCTAATATACAAGGGTTAACGGAGTTGATCGGTTTGACTTGTTGACTTTATTTGACTTTGACTTGACCGGAAATTGACGGTTGTCACACATTTCCACATTCTCTGTTCTTCGAAGACCACATCACAGCTTACATACAGTTTTCCAGTATCAGGATCTAATAATCTATAAGCTTTTGATCCTTTTCAATTCCCAGATGAACCAGACGAACACTTCTATCTTCCAACTTCCTCAGATGGCTCTTCGCAATCTTCATGTGTGCAACACACCCAAATACCCTGAGGTGTTCAATGTGTGGCTTTCTCCCAGTCCACATCTCATATGGAGTTTCATTCTTTAGAGCTTTAGTGTGTGCTCTGTTCAAAACATAAATAGAGTGTGTCACAGCTTCACCCCATAATATGTCTGCATCTCCATGGTCTTCAAATTACATCTCACCATTTCAAGAATTGTACGGTTACGTCTCTCTACCACCCCATTTTTTGTGGGGAGTACGGTGATGTGGAGTGTCTCTCCAATCCCGTTTTGTTGTAGTACATGGTGAACTCATTTGAAAGAAATTCTCCTCCACGGTCTGTTCTAAAGGCTTTCACCTTCTCCCTAGTTTCAGTTTCTACCTTCTCCCTAAAGTTCTTGAAGATTTGCAACGCTTCATCCTTTGATTTCATTAAGTACACCCACATTACCCTGCTATAGTCATCAACTATTAACATGAAATACTTGTTTCCTGAGGGTGTAGCGGGTGTGAATAGCCCACACAAGTCACCATGAATGAGTTCAAGCCTCTTCTTTGCTCTATAGTTGGTGTGTGAAGGAAATGGACGTCTCGATTGTTTTCCAATCAAACATCCTTCACAAGGTTGTGGGGGAATTCTCATCTCTGGCATTCCCTCAATCATCTTCTTATCCACCATGTTTTCCATCGACTTGAAATTGATATGGCCCAACCTCTTGTGCCAAAGCCACGTTGCATCATCAACTTGTGTGGTCAAGCACATCATACCAGTTTCTTCTAATTCTATCTTGTAGAGACGATTCAATGATCTTCTAACCTTCATTAGTAACTTACCAACTGGGTCATGGACCCATAAGAATGGGTTCTTGATTTTGATTTCATCACCGCCTTCAGCTAATTGGCCCAAGCTAACTATATTACTGCATAAATCAGGTATGTAATATACCTCATTTAACTTTCATTTCCCACCATCTTTGCATTGAAACACGATTGAGCCTTTTCCTTCAATTCTAACTCTTGCTTCGTTGCCAAACTTCACGTAACCTTGGACTGTTTCATTTAGAGTTCGAAACTTGTGCTTGTCTCCGGTCATGTGATTACTTGCTCCTGTATCTAGGTAGCACACACTTGACCTTCTCATGTCATCTCCTTGTTTTCTTAATTCTGGAGTTATCCTTTCTTCATTCAAAAACACCTTGCCAACCTCTCCATTGATGTCAAAACATGATAACAGAAGTGCAGGCTCGTTGTCATCAAGTTCTCGAATCAGATTGTTTTCTTGGCTTCTCTCTCGCCTTGGATTTGGACATTCTGCTGCATAATGTCCATACTCCTGGCAGTTGTAACATTGAATCTTGCTTTTATCCTCATTATTTGATGGGCCTCTGCCTCCATCTTTCTGATAGTGTGATCCTCCTCTTCCACGAGACCCACGACCACCACTACTTCTGCCTCTTCCTCTGTCGCGTGCCTGAGAGCATCCAAACCCTCCTTGATTTGATTTAGATTTAGAGTCTCCTTCTATTTTCCTTTTGCTTCTCTCTGACCACTCTTGATGAGTCAAGAGTAGTTTTCTTTCATCGCTTTCACCATGCCCTTTCATCCTTTCCTCATGATCCTTCAGCCTCCCGATTACTTCTTCGGTTGTCATTGTCTCTAGGTCCCCAAATTGCTCAAGTGTTGAAGCAATTTGAAGAAACTTGGTCGATACTGCCCTAAGCAGTTTTTTCACAACGTAGGACTCAGTCACTGTGTCCCCCAATGTTCGCATGTGCTCACGATGTTTCTTACTTTCGCAGCAAACTCATCAACTCCTTCTGATTCTTTCATGTTTAAGGATTCAAACTCAGCCTTCAATGTTTGAATCCTTGCTGCTTTGACTCTGTCTGCCCCCATGAACATTGTCTTCAATGCCTCCTAAGCTTCTTTTGTTGTTTTCTTCTCAGCCAAGGACAATAGCACCTGGTTCTTGGTACGTATTCTGCTATTAAATTTTCATTTATGTTGCATTTTTAGCCTTGGACTCGGCGAGTTGAAGGACCAACTCGCCGAGTAGAAGCGGGATGAGGCGTGGAGTTTAAGTTGTGGACTCGGCGAGTCGAGTCCCGGACTCGGGGAGTAGACCCTATTTGGGCAAAAACCCTAATCCGAGGGTTTGCACCCTATTTAAACACCTTAACTCGGCCTCCTTAGTCCCATTTGCTCCCAAAAGACCCCCATAGCAAACCCTAGCCGTTTTTGAAGCAATCCAAGGCCTTTGGAGTGATTTTGGTGCTTTTGTGATCCAAGGAAGGAAGGAAAAGCTTGAAGGATGTTAGGTCCGGATCTGGATCTTTTACTAGTAATCAAGCAATCACCAATCGAGAATGACAATGAGATGAATAAGAATTGAGCTTGCACGCATTTATATCAAATAACCGTCTGGTACAACTCAAACACTAGCCGTAAACTGACCGACATCAATCTTACAAATGACCAACTCCTAGCCCTTATATACTCGTCTAGACAGCAAACGGAGTTTGCGGCCATAAACATGTTTACGACCATAAACACGTTTACGGCCGTAAACGTGTTTACGGTCGTGAACTTGACAAAACAGTAAACGACTCTAAATAGCTCAAAAGTACTATTACAGACTCATAACCAAACAAATCACATAGAAAGCCTAGCCCAAACCATTTATTAGACCCTTCAATCTCCCCCTTGGTTTGGTGCTAGCATGAATTCAGTCCTTTTCGACGACCAACACATCAGATTTCCCCATTGCTCCATTCCATATCCTCTTGTCAACAATTGTAGCCACCATCCGTGTGTATTCTTTTGCGGCTGGCTCAAACAACTCATCAGCAACCATAATCTGATGATTTGCAAGTTGATGTATGTCCCACTCGCCAAATTGAAGTAAATTCCTTTTGACGTACAAGCGAATACAGTCTTTTTTAAGCTTGATGACAGCAGCATCAGATGATTCATCGTACACCCAATATTGCATGAATTGTAGAGACCCATCTGGACAATTCTAAGGAATAGGGATATGATTAACTTGAGCAGTAGCAGGCCACATTACTGCTCGAATAGGCTCACTGGTCTTTGAATCAATAACACTTTTATGGACTGCAACAAAAGACTCAGCAGTTTTCATAGATGGGAAACCCTTAGCCACTTGATCTTCCAAAAAAAACTTGAATTGACTAGCTTTTGGATTTCCTGATGGATTCGAGAAGGGAGCCTTGGATAGCTCAATAAGGTCAACCTTAGTGAAAGAGTGAAAATCATGAGCATCCTTGTAAAATTCTTTGTTCCCGCTCTTCCTTCTCACCAAGAACATATTCTGGATGTCATGAAATCCCCATGAAACAATTCCTGATCTATCTCCATAGGTATCCCTAAAAGTTTGAGTGCTAAGATCGGTAAGAGTAATTTGTGGCTGATCCCAGGGTGCCCTATGATCTACGCTTCTTTTGAAAAGCCATTTACCTTTGTCATCCTGGGTAACAACCTTCTTTTTCTTCTTTTTAGAACTCTTTGAAGCACCTTGCCTTGGAGCTTGTTCAGGTCCCTTTTCAAAGCGATCCACAATGATGGTAGATCTGATCAGTTGAGAAGTAGTAGGAGCATCAACACTAGGAGCGTCTGGAATGGGAGGATCGACGTGTGGTTCTTCAACAGTTGACTTAAATTCATCACCGAATTTGTCTTCAAGTTTCTTTTGTAACTCCAGGAACTTGGCAGCCAGATGACCATATTGTGTCTGAAGGTCAACAATTTGCTTTGTCTTCAGAGCATTGTCTTCATTAAGCTCGACCACATGAATACTGATTCTTCAAGGCGCCACTATCCCTGTCAGTTGTGTATTTCTAAGCTAATGGAGTCTCTTGTCGTGCTTCAACAGAGCTTGGATAAATTTTCTTGGGGTGTGTGGATGATGGAGAATGGTGTTCAAAAATCATTTACAATGATATTTACTGTTATGCATCCACCATATTGGACAAAGTCAATAAAAAAACTTGGATTTAGGAAGAGTGGGCAAGCTTTATTGGAAGTGGAAAATGTTGTTGTATATATTGGACAAAGTGCACTTGAGGTCTATGAGCCCTACACCGAACACTACTAGGATCTTGAGATTGATTCAACAACTGAATCATTCGTTGTGCATTCGTATATGGAAACTCTAGTTTTGCTTGGTTGATTTGATAGTAGTAGTTACTGATGATAAATCTCACATTTTTGTGAATTATAGGATTAAAATATCAAGTTAGGAGGCATGTGTGTGATTTTTTTCATGGGTGTAAACGTGAAATTTCTTGATTCTGCTCTCTCAAACTGTGATGCTTGCATACTGATAATATCAGAGTAATTTAGCTTATAATTGTTTGCATGATCATATAACTTTATAAACAATAGGAATGGGAAAAATAAGTGATGCTACTCACATTGTTATTTCATTGGGTTCATATTTCTTTTAGCAATCGCAATTGCTTAACTTTGCTGGTTAATGATGTTCGGTGATTAATATATAGCCTAACTTTGGTGGTTATGTTCTATTGCTTTCTATATGGATACAATGCTACTGCTAAGTACGAAATAAATGTTTTGAGTGTTGCTTTAAATATGATAACAATCAGTAGGTCTAATTGAAAATTTTTATATGATATAAATAGTCACCCAAATCTTGCTTTAAAACGATCACTACAAGAAAAGTCTATTTTAGTGACTAGTTTTTAGTGACGACCTAAAATGTGGTCACTAATAACATTATTTAGTCACCATATATTTAGTCGTCACTAAATTTTGGTAATACTACAAATTTAATGACCACTATCATGATGGTCGTCACTCACCCGTCACTAAAATGTAGAATAAAGTTTAAATAACTACGTCCGTACGTCATCGCAAGTATTAGTGACCAAAAATAGTGGTCACTATATTGGAGACTTAGTGAAGAAAAATAATGGTCACTGGATTGGAGGGTTAATGATGAAAAATAGTAGCACTAGAGACTTAGTGACCAAAAATAGTGGTCATTGAATTGGCGACTCAGTGAGCAAAAATAGCAGTCACTGAATTAAAAGCTTAGTGACCAAACATAGTGGTCACTAGCTATTTAGTATTTATGAGCCGAAAAAAAGTAGCTAGTAATTGAATATACAATTGAAAATTGCAAAAAAGTTAGAACCTTATAATAATGATCACCGAACAGATTTCATTATAAATTTAAAAACAAAATGAGAATTATAAACTCATATTATGTAAATGGCCACGATGGTGGTTTATTCGATTGAAGTGCATTGTGGTAATTTCACATTAAATATACAATGTTAAATAGCATGATGTCATTACAATCATATATGTTAATTTCATTGTAGTGATTTTTAACCATTTGATGTTAGGGTAATTTCATAATTTGGTATAAAGGGGTTTGGAGTAATAACAATCCAAGTAATGGTCTTAGTGGAAATGCTTAAAAGATGAAGGGGTGACTAAGTATGATAAGTTGAGGGTTAAATTCTAATAAAATAAACGTAAAATGTGGTTATCATCTCCATTACGTATTTACGCTATGCAGACCTCCCCTCGCTTTCCTCTATTCACAATTTGCATCGAACACCGCCACCATCGTTATCTCGCCTTCTGTCTTCCATCGGCACTACTACCGCATCGAATCACCACTTTCTCCTTCGTTCACTTCAGTACCACACTCTAAAGTTTGAAGCCCTAGTTTTCCCAATTGAAGCTTCGATTAGGTAATCACTTCCCTAAAATTTGATTAAGGTGTGATTAGGGCTCAAAAAACCTCAATTGGAGCTTAATTCCTCGCATTTGATGTTGTGTTCATCATTACTAAATGTTGAAAGGTAACGATATCCTTTCCTCAATCTCGCTTCTCCTCTTCCTCGTTGATTGCTTAGGGACGACATCCTCCTCTACCTACTTTTTCGGTTCTCGACTCTATTCTGATTCCTATTCACAATCACACACTTATACAAGCATGTATGAACACACACAATCGAAAACACATAGAAATACGTAGTCACTTATGAAAGGAGTCGATCTCTTTAACTTTATTGTATGTTTCTGATTGAGGGCTGTCGTGGTGGCGTTTGTTCCCGTTGTTTAGATTGAGGTTTTGTGATCGATTTGTTGAGTGCCTTTGGGTAATGTTGGAATTTTTTGGGATTAAATAGTGATATAATCTTATTTGTTTAGTTTGATTATGATTTAACATTTTACATTCTTTTAGTTTTTATCAACAGACTTTCAGATCCATTGCAATATCAGTCTATAGTTGATGCAGAGTGGAATATCATTTATGATAAGTTGGATAAATGTGTGAAGAGTGGTGCCAAGGTTCTACTTTCTCGTCTTGCTATTAGTAATCTGGCTACACAGGTTGGCTGGCGTTGACTCTTTTGACTTTTCCACAAATGAAATTCAGTTTTTAAAAGTTTTTTTTGTTATCAGTATTTTGCAGACAGAGACATCTTCTGTGCTGAAGAGTTGCTGAAGATTATCTGCACCGAGTTGCAGCTGCAACTAGAGCTACTGTGCAGGCGCCTGTTAAAAATATTATAGATGAGGTCAGCTTCTTGACTCTTCTACTTTATGTTTCATTTATATATATGTGGATTATAGCATCCCAGTTTTCAATAAGTTTAAGCGCACCAATGAAATGATGGATATCGGTGGTGAAAAAATTTCTTGTAACAATGCATTCCATTACCTTGCTTATTCCATTCCAATCCATGATCATTCCATTCCAACCACTTAATCTCATATGTATTAATGTATAGTAGTGTAATATTGAGAAAGAAACATATTGAATTTTTAATCCCTCTGCTTCATTTGGGCCCACAGGTATCAATGCTACATCAAGCAGGGGACATACTACTGTGGACCCCCCTTCCCCCTCCTTTACCCAATAGAAATGGAAGTAAGTTTCTCATACTTCCTTTTTCAATAGGTTGATTTGATTTGGTAAATTTATTAAGTATGTTTTTTTTATTACTTTGTACATGAATATGTTTTTAACTTTATATTTCCAAAAACCAAAACCAATCAAAGTTTGCTTTTTGAATTGGTGAATAGGCTTATAGACCTAGATGTGAGTCATTTTTTTTATATATATTTTAGTAGTCGATTTAAAAACACTGCTTATGGATTATAAAAGTAAAGCGATTGAATTTTCTTAGATGTGAGTCATTTAAAAAACATTTGATGCTACAGTCGAGATATTTTTCATTTTTAGTATTATTATGATATTATCACAATCTATATAACTCTTAGGATTTTTTCAATTTGCATTTATATCTTGAATTTTATCTATTTGGTAGGCCCTTCAAGCTCTTTTCATACAATATAGGGTATTCCAGTCAATTTAACTAGAAAGAAAAGGTATCTCATTTTTTAACAATGAGTACTCTTGGTTTTATGTTTTTTAATTTTTGCTTACAAATTTGTTCCTTTTTTATCAGCGTGAAAGATGGCTTAAACCCGTTCTACGCCGCCTGCAGGTTAGTTTCCTCTTTCAAATGACCATTTTGCCCCTGAATGGTAAAAAACAATTTTTTTTTTTCCTTTTGTTTGTTATTACAACCACCTCCTCCAGTTAATGACACTAACCCATACAATGTATTTAGACCAAGGGAGAAAGCTCACAGACTTCATACAAGAAGGGTAAGTCTGTCAATTCTTCATATGTTTTTACACAATCTAAGGTATTAAAAAACGTTTATATATTTTCAGATGCAAAGAAGAGAAAACAATGTCCAATCATTTGAAAAGCTTCGCCAAGTCAGCTTTTTCAACCATATATGTTCTCATCTTACTTCTTAATCTTACCTTTTATTTGTCAATCAGGTGAGATGCAATCTTGATCAAGCCAAAAACTTACTAGAAGCTTTAATCAAGGTACTCTCTCACACACACACACATTTTTTTTTATTTAGGTAGTGATAATGACTAGATGAAGAATGTGTGCAACAGAGAGAGGAGAAAAAGAGAAATGTTTACCTTTTGAGAATCATCGATCACAGAAGAACCTCGTCCCTTTCAGCTTTCAGCTTTCACCTCTGTGTGTGGTTGGTTGAACACAAGTTTATCCTTGGAAGCAATTTGAATTTACTTTTAATCTGCATTTTTGAAATATTGGTTATTATAATTGTGAAGATTTATTTGGTTATTATTGTTGTACTGTAAAATTTTATAAGATTGATTTATCTTTTGCCTAATTGGATATTGTTATATTTCATATTAAAAATGGCTTTTGATATTTCAATAATTTCTTAATTATTGACCCCTTTTTGTGTCTAATATGATAAATCAGTGACGACCTGTTATAGTCACACATTAGATAAACCAGTGACCACTTTTTATGGTCGCTAATCAGATAAAACAGTGACGACTTTTATTGGTCACTAAGTAGATAAAATAGTGACGACTTTTGTTGATTAGTGACAACATTTAGTGACGAAGTGAGTCGTCACAGATTTAGTGACGAGTATATTTTAGTCACTGTTTAGTGACCATATTTATATTTGGTCACTAAATCGGTTTTGTGACGGACCTATAGTGACGAAAAGTGACGACCGGAATTTTGGTCACTAAATCATTTAGTGACGATTCATTCTATTGTTAGTGACCATTTTGTTTTGGTCACTAATTGGCATTTTTTTGTAGTGGATTGAAAGCATTTGCTGAAAGTGTGATGCGTAAATTGTGGAGCTATTGTTTATTAGGACAAAAGTTTGTAAATACACAACAATTTATGGTTTATAGGATTATAGTACAACATTTTAAAGCATAATTTGTTGTTTATGAAGAAAAAATGTTTTCAGATTAACTCATATAGAAGAATCTGTTTATTATGTATTTATGGTGGGCTTTCATCAAGCATTTGATGTTTATATATTTGATGATTCGTTATACTCCTTAAAATATGTTGTATGATCTGAATTACTTGCTCATTATGGGTTTGAAAGGTAAATGTGACACCGGGGTGTAGGGCAATTCGTTTGATTAGTCCATTCTTTTTCTAAACATTACGAAAATAAAAACTTGTGTTTTTGTGATTTGAATCTTTAAATGTCTATATAGCAACATCCATTCTTTTTCTAAACATTACGAAAATAAAAACTTGTGTTTTTGTGATTTGAATCTTTAAATGTCTATATAGCAACATCTCCAGCTCTGTTTTTTTTAGAACACAAGCTTTTACCTAGTGCCTGATGAATGGTAGCTTCCCAAGTGAGATGATTTATCCCCCCCCCCCCCCCCCCCCCCACCCAAAAAAAAGGAACCACGGTAGAAAAATGTGTGGAAAGATTTATTTTGGGTATTTAATTCATAAAAAATTCCTAAACATGGTGATGCAAGCCGGAAGTTGATGGTTACCTTTTTCTTAACCATTTTGTATTTTAAACTTAATAGATTTCTACAGAATTAGTCGATCTAAAAATCTTATATATTTTATGCTTAACAAAAATTAGAGAAATCATATCTTATATAGTTTAGAAAAATCCAACCTGTTTGGCATTTGAGTTCGTTGGGATGAAGTGCTAGAATATTCGAAAATTATGAAGTGTAAACCTCGAAAACTCCCTTTCTCTTATTTGGGTCTTCCGGTTGGTCAAAAAATGAACATGGTGTCAGCTTGGAAGCCGATTATGGATAAAATCAAAAGAAAAACGACACCTTTGAAAGTCTCTACTCTTTCTATTGGTGGTTGATCTATTCTCATCAAATCTATTTTAGGTATGTACAGAATCTATTTTAGGTCCATTTTCCTCATGTATGTGTTGCTAAAAATCTAGAAGGCTTTCGTTCAAAGCTTTTTGGGGTGGAGATTCAGACTATAGAAAAATGTATTGGGTTAAATGGAATGTAGTGTTATTAGACTTTGATCAATGTAGGTTAAATATTAGGAGTTTGATTGCTCTAAATTTCGCTTTTTTACTAAAATGGAGACCGCGTTTATCAACAAAAAAGGACATGTTGTGGGTGAAAGTTATTAAAGCTATATATGGTCCTAATGGAGGTATCGATTCTTGTAGAGGTTTAATCCGTGGGTCTGGACCTTGGGTGAGGATTATAGCTTCTTGTAAGCCTTTGGAGGATAAAAATATTATTTCGTGTTGACATTCTGTGTTACGAAAGGGCCGTTCGCCTTAATCCGCCGAATGGCGAAACCCTTGTCATCCACGACGACAAACCCAATACAAACTTACAAATCATCTCTTGCGTCAAAGCTCAAAAGTATCTCCATAAGGAATACCATGCCTTCTTAGCCCACGTGGTGGATACGAAACAAGAGGTGAAGGACATCAAAGACATTCTGGAGGTCTGTAATTTCCCCGACATATTCCCAGAAGATCTTCTAGGTGTACCTGCACGACAAGTCAAATTCCGAGTCGACCTAATCCCTAGAGCTACTGTTGGATAAGGTGTCTAAGTCCATAACTATTTCTAGTATGTACTTGACCCGACCCGGCATGGTCCATTTGGGTTGCATGGCACCATGCAATTGGATAAACTAAATGAGAGAAATAACACATATGGTTTATTAATATATTATAAGTTCTAATATATTAATAATATTATTTAATTAGTTTGATCAAGAATTAATTTAGAATTAATTAAGTGATCAAAAGATAACTTATTAAATATATGGGTTGATTATGTAAATCATCCATAACTTATATAGTGGGCTAAGAGGCTCCATGGATAATCAAGTTGGGTTGGACCCATTGGATGCTCCATGGAGGCTCCATGGGAGTTACAAACCCATGGGTCATGGAAATGAAGAGTCATGACACATTAGGGTTTACATGGTGTAACCCTAGATGTGTTAACACTATATAAAGCTCATGTTTCTCCCAAAATCGGCTAGACATGCATACTTGAGGGTTAGAGCCGATTTTTTAGTGTTATACATTCTCTCCAAGTTTACTCCATAGCATTTGGTGTTGTGTGAAGCATTTGAGGCATCACGCTAGGGGTGCTAGGCTCACAAGGTTTCAAGGAACATTTCAACAACAAGGTATGTAGTTCTATCTATTATTTAAGTTAAAATTGTTCCCTATGTATGCTAGATAGGTTCACAACCTTGGAAATCAACTTTGCATGATAATTAGACAAACATAGATCCAAGTTTATTAGGGTTGCATGTACACTTAGGAAGTGTTAGAATGCTCAAAACCCATCAGCTACCTCCGTAGCCAAGTTACCATACTACCTAGCACCAGCATAAATGCTGGAATTGTCCAGCCAGCTGAACGGACTGCTAAGCAAAGGGTTCATCAGACCAAACTTCTCACCTTGGGGAGCACCAGTTTTGTTCGTAAAGAAGGATGGATCGTTTCGCATGTGCATCGCCTACCGGGAGCTAAACAAACTCACCATCAAGAACGGATATCCCCTACCCCGAATCGAAGACCTCTTCGACCAACTTTAGGGAGCAAGTTACTTTTCAAAAATGGATTTGAGGCCGGGTTACCATCAACTACGAGTACAGGAAGAAGATGTCCCAAGACAACCTTTAGAACACGCTATGGTCACTGCGAGTTTGTAGTGATGCCCTTCGGGCTAACAAATGCACCAGCGATGTTCATGGACCTAATGAACCGTGTATGCCGACCTTATTTAGACAAGTTCGGGATCGTATTCATCGATGACATCCTGGTCTATTCGCAAAGCAAGGAAGAGCACAACCAGTACCTACAACAAGTATTAGAGACATTAAGATCGGAGAAGTTATATGCTAAATTTTCTAAATGCGAATTCTTGATCCGAGAAGTGGACTTCCTCGGTCATGTACTCAGTGAAAAAGGAATACATGTGGACCCCTCCAAGATCAAGGCAATCGAAAGTTGGGCAGCACCGAGAACGCCAACAGAAATCCGAAAATTTTTGGGACTTGCCAGTTACTACCGAAGATTCATACAAAACATCTCCAAGATTGCTAAACCACTCACCACCTTGACTTAGAAAGGTGTGACATTTAATTGGGAGAACAAACAATAAGATGCCTTCCAAATGCTAAAGAAAGCCTTATGCAGCTCCCCGATCTTGTCTCTCCCATAAGGGACTGAAGACTTCGTGGTCTATTGCGATTCTTCAAATCATGGTCTTGGGTGTGTGCTCATGAAAAGAGGAAATGTCATCGCCTACGCCTCGAGACAACTTAAGATGCACGAGGTCAATTACACCACTCATGACCTCGAACTAGGAGTAGTGGTGTTTGCCCTGAAGATCTGGAGACACTACCTCTACGACACGAAATGCACTATCTTCACCGACCTTAAAAGCCTCCAGCACATCCTCAATTAAAAAGAGCTCAACATGAGACAGAAACGATGGGTAGAGCTATTAAATGACTACGAATGTGAGATTCGTTATCATCCGGGCAAAGCCAATGTAGTAGTAGATGCCTTAAGTAGAAAGGAATACTTGGGCCGCGAGTAAAGTCATTAAAGATGACAATCTATTCATACCTGTCCACACAGATCAAAGATGCTCAGTTAGAGGCCTTGAAGCCAGAGAATGTGGCAAGCGAAGCCTTAAGAGGAATGGATAAAAACCTAGAGGTCAAGAGTGACGGAGTTCAATACCTCATGAATCAGATCTGGACACCGAAGTTTGGTGGATTCAGACACGTTGTTATGAACGAAGCTCACAAGACCAGATACTCTGTACATCACGGTTCACACAAGCTATATTTGGACCTCAAGAAACTATACTGGTCGCAGAACATGAAAGACGAGATTGCTACTTACGTGGGCAAGTGCTTGACTTGCGCCAAGGTTAAGGTAGAATACCAGAAGCCCTTAGGTTTGTTGCAACAACCAGAGATACCCCAAGTGGAAATGTGAGCGGATAACCATAGACTTCATAACCAAGTTACCCAAGACAACGGGTTGACTTGATACCATTTGGGTGATCGTTGACAGGTTGAAAAAATCCGCTTACTTCCTGCTAATAAAGGAAACCGACAAGATGGAGAAACTGAACAAAACTTACATTAAAGAGATTATATGACTACATGGGGTGCCGATATCTATTATCTCCAACAGAGATCTCAGATTCACTTCATGATTCTGGCAGTACCTACAGAAATCTCTAGGAACTAGGCTAAACATGAGTACAACCTACCACCCACAAACCGACAGACAGAGTGAGAGAACTATACAAACACTAGAAGATATGCTAAGAGCTTTTGTGATCGATTTTGGTAAAGAATGGGATACCCATTTAACACTTATTAAATTCACATACAATAACAGTAATCACACTAGCGTCAAGGTTACTCCATTTGAAGCCCTCTATGACTGTAAGTGTAGATCACCTCTGTGCTGGACTGAAGTAGGTGACACGCAACTAGCTAAGGGACAAGTTCCTGATAGCACTCTTACTGGACCTAAAATCATAAGAGAGACAACAGAGAAGATCATCCAAATTCGAGAACGACTTATGCGGATAAAAGACAGAAGCCCTTGGAGTTCCAGGTTGGGGACCGGGTTCTACTAAAAGTCTCAACTTGGAAACGAATGATATGTTTTGGAAAACGTGGGAAACTAAATCCAAGGTATATCGGGCCATTCGAAATCCTTTCCAAGATTGGTCCGGTGGCATACGAACTTCGACTACTGCAGGAACTCAATAACGTACATCTTACCTTTCATGTGTATAACTTAAAGAAATGTTTGTTTGATGAGACTCTCGTCATCCCACTTGACGAAATCGAAATCAACGACAGTCTCCACTTCGTAGAAGAACCGGTAGAAATCATGGATCGGGAGATCAAAAGAACAAAACAAAGTCGCATACCCATTGTGAAGGTCCAATGGAATGCAAAACTAGGACCCGAGTTCACCTTGGAACGCGAAGATTAGATGAAACAAAAATACCCACATCTTTTCCCAAACCCTTGAAGTCTCACTCAAAATGCTAATTTCGGGACGAAATTCCTTCTGGCGGGGGGATGATGTGACAACCGCCAAACTTTGGTCAAGCAAAGTCAAAAAAAGTCAATGAGTCAAACCGGTCAACTCATCTAATGCTTGTATATTAGGGCTTACACTATGTTTACTAATGTACAACTCTCTATCTTAATACAAAGTATCACTCGGAAGTTTCAAATGTTCAGAAATATAAACCCTAAATAGGGCAAGTGACGTAACGACTCGATAAAACACTATTACGTACCCTTTGGGGGTGTATAACACTCATAACAAGGCATAGTGGAGTTTACAATCCTAGCACTATGGGGCAAAACACTAGCAAAGGCCACAAGAAAAGTCTCTCTCAATCTCTCTCGCCCCATTTCTCTCTCCCAAATCTCTCCCAAGATCTCTCCTAAACTCTCTCAAATCTCTTGGTAATAAAAATCACATTTTCCAACCTTTATATGAACATCCATACCATTTTGAGACTTTCCTTGGTCAAAAACAACTTAAAATGGAAGAAGGAAGCCAAAAAGAGGCCTAAAGGCTCGCAGGTTGTTATTCACCTGCAAACCCTCACATGTCCTCACATCCTCCTAGCCACACTCACTTTTGGTTGAAGGTTCATTTCTAGCCGGGAAATTTCGCATACTTCACAGCGAAATCGGACACTTTCGCACTCATCCAAGTAGGTTCGCATCCAAAAACCGAGAAATTTCGCTTCTAGTCAACAACTTTCGTTTCAATCAGTGAGGTTCGCATCTTGCTCGACCACGTTCGTTCCTACTCGACTAGGTTCACATTTGCACGAACATGTTCGGATACTACTCGACATGGTTCACTTCTAACCGAGAAGGTTCGCACCCTAGCCTCTCGAACCGGGGACTTTCGCATCACCATCCGACCTTCGCATCTTTTGACTTTCGCATCCTCAGCCAGGTTCGCATTTGGTCGAATGTTTGCCTTAACAGCCTACGAACCCTCTCGGATCATCAGCAGCCTTCACAATTTCGCTTCTTAAGTCAGGTTTTTTACCAGTTTCGCATTTTGAGTCTGTTTTTGGGGTTTTTGACATAGATTTTCACTTAACTCATAATTTTGACATCTTAAACCCTCTAAACTCATATTTTATCCACATCTTGGAGATTTATTAAATATAAATCTTATTATTGTTTAGGATAATATCAAAAAGACATAAAAGCTCTCTTTGATTTTTCCCATAAAGTTATGACACAAGCCATCTTTATGACAATTTTATGACAACTTTATGTCACTATTCATACTTTATGTCACTATTCACTCTCTAGCTAGTCAATTCATTGTCCTTTTCATTATCTTTCCCAACAAGCCATCCAATCTATCTTTATCAAATCTTTATAAACAAATCCAAGAGATTCTTTCCTTCTCCTCCAAAATTACCAACTCTTCTCTCTAAAAGCAAATTTCTCTCTCTCTCTCTCTCTCTCTCTCTCTCTCTCTCTCTCCCTAGAACACGATTTCTCCAAGAATTTCTTGAGTTTCCTCCATTTTTTGTAAGTATCTTTCTCCAACTTCTACACAATCTTCACATCATTATACAAATTGTAAGTCATTTATACAAATATCTACATATTTGTTCATAGGATCTTCAAATCTTCAAGCATTTTTCAAGTGTTCTTGACTTGAAACACCTCATTCTCAACCTTCCACCACAAGAAATCCCATAAGGTGAGTTCATACCCCTACATTTTCATGTTTTCTTCACGTTGGGGGGGGGGGGAGAATACAAGTTATAACACCAAAAACATAATCTTAACTTAAACATCAACTTTCAACAGAAAAGTTGAGTTCTATTCACGAACTGTTTTGACCATCTTAAACATAATATTTTTCAAAACTGCACAAGATGCAATTAGTTCAGGTTTATATCTTTCTAAGGACTACTCGCATGCATTCATACGATTTTTCTACAATTTATGGCGATTTTTACAAAACTGCCTATCATTTAGGAAATGATTTCGGACCAGTTTGTGAAGATGAACACTTTCACACTAGTTATAGACCACTAAAAATCATAATAAAAATTATGAACAAAGTAGATTTATTTTCTGAACTCTCAGATTTTACAGATTTAGATTTAAACTTACGATGATTTTTCTATATTTTTTCTAAGAACAGGAACAGAAAAGTTAAAACTAGAAAAATGGTTAACAATTTCATTAACACTTTGTAACATGTTGAGCAAAGTGTGTTATAATATAAATTACATGTTGATTATATTTCATGTTATTTTACTTTCATGAGAAGGTAAACATCATACACGTAAGGGTTTTCATCATTACAAACATTTATGATAAACTATAATATGTATAGTTTATGTTTCAATTGCACTACGAACTCACTACAACAGGTTTCATTCACACTACGCGTAAACTCGTTAAATCAATTTGTGAGCTAAGTCTTCAAGTATACATTAGTGTACCCACCAAGTCTTGTATTATAACTAGAGTCTCTTGTAGGGGAGTGTGATACTTGTGTACAGATCTATATTGGGATTTACAATCCCGCACCTAAGCTGCATGCAACAGCTAGACCGGCAGGTCTGGGGTGACACTTGTTATAACATTCCGACGCTCGAAGAACGTCGTAACATGCCATCTATGCCATTAGCATGGTTATAATAACTCACATACGGAAATAACGATACATAAATTTTACTGGATTCTTTCATTCAAAGGGTTTTATGTAAATTTAAAACTGCATATACTATCATAAGTACGGAAAATACTTGTACATTTCGGTCTTTGGGTTTTAAGACTACAACTCATTTCACAAGGAAAATATTGGATTTTTCTGGAAGAAACACTACTTTTACAAAGAAAGGATTTCAACTTCTACATACAAAATCTTATGAACTTACCAACTTAATTGTTGACACTCTCTCAAAACTACTTGTATTCTCAGGTAATCACTAAGACAGGTAACCAACAACTTTTGAGGATGGGATGTTAAGGCATCAAACAAATCATCTTTTGGTCATCATAATGTAATTGATTTTGAAACCTATTACTCGTGATGGGTTTTGAGCACTACATCATTCCTATGGTGTACATGCAAACCCTAATAGCTTTGGATCTAGTTTGTCTAATAAACATGCAATAAACTTCCAAGACTTACAAACCCTAAATCTAGCATATTACTAATCAAATTAACATATGAATTAGGGTTTAGATCTTACCTTGATTGTTATGTAGCAATAACAATCAATTCCTTGGCTTCAGAAAGCTTAGTGCCTCAAGTGTTGCACCTCTAATGGAGTCACAAACACCACTAAGAAACTTGGATGAAGAGAGAAGAGAGAGGAACACCAAAAATCGTCCATGAAACCTAAGGATTCAGTCGCCACGTTTTTTTTGGGGCTTAGGGGCTCCTTAAATAGGTAGGAAATTAGGGTTATCTAACAAGGAAACCCTAATTTGACTGCTTAAGCCCTAAGCAGCCCATGGACCCCTTCTAGAACATGCCTTGGACGATTTTTAATGGACTTCACCATAGAATTCGTCCAACCTATTATTCCAAGGTGATCTATAGCCCAATTGCAATTATCTTATAATTAAAATTCCAGTCCCCTAAGTTTAATTAATCTCTTTTAGCCACAAAATTAATTCCTAATTAATTCTTGACTAATATTAATTAAACAATATGATGTATCCTTTAGTATATTATTCTCATAATATATTAATAAATCATAATTAAACCTTCTCCTTAATTCATCCTACAAGTTGCTATGGTGAAGGCAACCCAAAAGGACCATGCTCATAATCAGGTCAAGTACATACCAAAATAGTTATGGACTTAGACACTAATCCAACAGTCTCCCACTTGGATAAGTCTAATAACTATTTTGCATAACTTCAGAATCTGATCAGCAATCGTAGCTTTCAAAAGCCGCTATTAACTCTGATCTTATTAGATAGCGTGTCCTTTAGATAAGGGATTATATATTCCTCCATTCTCAAGATATCCTATAGACTAAGACATGGATTTTAATCATTTTCTCTTGTCTATATTCCGTTTCCCGATTTCTGATCTATGACGACTGATAACAGACTACAATTAAACACATCAACTTAGTCCCAGCTTGGCCAAGCGCTTAGGTGTCATCACTAAATCATCGAGGGGCCCATTGATATCACTTTTATCCCACTTTGGGTAAAAGGAATGGATAAACTTCGACTCAAATGCTCGCTTGTACCTACTAATCGAATCACACACAACAATAAGTTTTATAACACCAAGTTATTGGTGTGTTTACTTATTATCAATGTGCAACCGACTAGCAAATAACAGCTCACACATCTCGGTTTCAAGAATATACAATATTATCGTCTCACAATCACTCGTGATAAAATCCATGAAGTGATTCAAGTGAGCGTGGGTTTAATCCAATACTTTAATCTTATCAAAGCACTCATGAGCTCTGCAGCAAACTTGTGCTATGTCTAAACACTTTAGACAATCTACAGACAGATTCATGACAGTCTTGCTTCATACCTACTTCCAAAGTATGATCGACTGTGGAGGTTTGAATAACCCAATTATTCTGGAAGTCAAAACATGCAAACTGAAACACAATAATAATACTTAATCTTGTATGGTCCCAAACTTGTGAGAGTAAATAAAACACTTCTATTTAACCACCATATTGACTACTCATTATCAATTGTTTTAATATTTCGTACAATCAACTTATTACTTGAATTACAACAACAATTGTCCCATGCTCCAAGCATGCACACTTTGTTTCCTATGGTCCACGCTTTGTGAAATAGATTAATTGAAACTTTTCCAATAATGCTCATTTCAAAATTCCCAATCCTTACCATTAGTGTAAGAACACAAAAATCTCGCCACTGCTAGATTCTAACATTTTATGCAACGATCCTTTCGTAAAGTCATAGCACAAAAGTCACCAAGACTTGGCCAATGAAATTACAAGGTCTCTATCATAAATTGTTACAAAACAATTCTATAGATGTGATGTTTCTCACTCAAAGTACTTTCTTTGAACATCCCTTTTGCATAAAAGTTTCTAATCTAGACTTAAATTCTTAATTTCGAACTCCCAATATGGAAACATTTCCATATTTGCCATGTGACAACTCATTCTTAATAGATCTTATCTATTCATAATAATGTCAATATGGTCCATCCAATACTATACTTCCAACTACTCACAAGCGACCAATCCTCAGCGAACTTTGGATCGTCCTTTGATAGTTGTTTAATTATTTTAGTCAAAACCGATTGTAGTCCTTTTTCCCTCTTAATGCACTAGGCATTTGGAAAAATTTTAGAATGGTCAAATATTATAGCATACGCCATCGATCCTATACAAAAAGCGTATGGGACACGGTGCATAATAAAGACGTGATACTTTACCAGTCTTTGCCATAATATTTTATGTGCCATGTTCTCACAATTCAAACTATGGAAGGGATGCCGTAGCCATAAATGAATTTGAGAATGCAATATGTATCCTTGACTAAATTTATTAACATTTTTCGATCTAAGCTTTAGATTTTGAAACGAAGTATAATATTTTCTCCCTTAATTATAGTAAAACAACTTTTCAACCCCTGCAGCTTTTGCAAAATGAATCTTTGTTTTTCTATAATTAATATTGCTATCTCGCAATACTCACTATAATAATCATGTAAGCATAACACTTATTCTCCCACTAACATGATGATTATTAGCATAACATTTATGCTCCCACTGGTTTTGACTCGTATTCAGAAAACAACTGAACTTCCAGAAAACAATACTTATTGAATTCTGCAAATTTAATATTTCTAATACCATATGCTTCGATAAACTTATATCCAAGCTTATTGAACTCATACACTTTTCCTTAGAAAGCTCAAACTCAGAACTTATAGTAATAAGTCTTAATTGTTCAAATCAATTGCCAAATCTCACAATTCGAACTATGGAAGGGATGCCGTGGCCATAATCGAATTTGAGAATACAATTTTCACAATTCCTATCTTCTTAAAATCTCTCTTAGTGAAAGTATTTCCTCACAATCATATTCATTAAGTAGGAAACCTTATGACACTTAGATTTTATGGTGTATGTGTTCCTATCCATGTGAATTTGTCAAAACCAAAGTTTGCGATAAATTCAAAATCATATGGACCGAACATGCTCAATTTTGTTTTTCTTGCCCCATGGTAGCACGAGTGCCCACCATGTCTTCCAAGCAGTTCAACCTTACATATCAATGTACTTTCCATTGATCAAGGTGCTTTGCATTCAAATGAGAACTCATAGAACTCACATACATAATTAGCTCAATTGGAATGGCACAGAAAAGGAGTGTGTCAACACGATAGGTTACAAACCTCAATTCGAGCGCTAATGATGATCAACTAGGTTTATTCTTGATTTGTTCTTGAAAATTTTTAAGACGATTAAGACTCCCACTGACTCCTTGACATATATGATTCTCTTGTCAGGAAACTCTCCCAGACAAAACAAAAAATTCAAGAGTTAGTGTAGTTCTTATCAAGACAAAACACTTCACATAATTGGTCCTAGTTGGTCTCTGTCTTATCCAAGACATCACAACTCACCAATTTCAAATGTGCAAGAATAAGAAAACTTTTCCAAATTCCATATTTGTTGAGTGTTATAAACCTACTAAAGATATCTCACTCAATTCAGAATCTTGGAGCATAACTCCAAGACTTGATATTGGAACGAAGTATGATTGACTTCTTGATTTTAACCATTTCCACAATTCTCGATTCCTCTTCTTAGGCATACAAATGTACTAAGACTCACTTAGAGGATCAATTGAGATATGGATCTTAATCATTAAGACTTATCATAAAACTCAATAAAAGGTACTCTCCCTTCCTCTTAGGAATGAGAAACTTTTATCTTTCTGCCTACTTGATTCCTTTTATTCGTTCTACCATTCATTGAAACTCTTTCAATTAACTTAGAATTACACTTAATCTTATAAGTATAATCATATTTACTAAACTTTAGTAAATCATGACGAATATCTTTATTACTCTTGTGGTGGTCTTGATCAACGTATAATCTTGTGTACTCGATCTCCTAGTCCTTCACTTGACACTCTGTCAAAGAATTAATCTAATTTCCAAATATGAAATTTCCCATTCATCATGCAACCAAGTTGTATGATTCCAAGTTTCTATCCAATTGAAACTTGGGCGATGAGAAGCTCTCCCTATGTGGTAAATTCTCGACATTTCCACAAATAACATAATTAAGAATCAAATCCATTATTGCTAATAATAGAAACTTTCAAACATCAATTTTTCATACACGCCATTGCAAGGATAAATAAGATAAAATCAAAATTCATTTTATTGCGGAAAAAATTTGTCCTTACAATGCAATTCAATTGAAAAACTATGTTATTACATATTTCTTAGCAATCTATTCTAACTCCAAGTAGTAGCTCAAGAATCTAATCTTCAAGCAATGCAATTGAAATCCATTTCTTCACGATTAGATTCAGCTCACTTCTTCCCTTAAGCTTCCTTTCTTTTCTTCGATCCTACAAAAAATCAAAATGTAATCTTATCACATCATGTATTAAGAATCTAGAATAGGAACTTATAAGAGTTAGATAATGGATTTTACCTGAAGTAGAGCCATACGTCTTGACTCTCCCATCTCTTAGATCTCTCAGGTAAATAGGGCAGCTTCGTCTCCAATGCCCCTTCTCTTGGCAATAAAAGCAAATAGACTCTTTTGGAATGACACAAGGAACTATCTCAGAGTTTACCTTTTGTGGATCTCCAATGTCATCATTTTCGATGTCTATTGAAGTTTGGTAGTTTGATTCACCAGAGAAATTTGCTTGACCAGCACGCCAAATCATTGCTGATTCAGCACCTATAAGCAAATAGGTGAGATCAATGAGGGTCACGTCGTGATCCATCATATAGTACTCTCTAACGAACTCACTATATGATTCAGGAAGCGACTGAAGAACCCAGTCAACAACCAACTCACCTGAAATCTCGACACCCAATATTCTTAATCTATCAATGTGTGACTTCATCTTTAAGATGTGTCCACACACAGGTTTCCCATCTTCATGTTTACTTGCCAAAAGGGCTTGAGTGAGCTTGAACTTTTCAAGCCTTTGAACTTGTGGGTTAGGGAGAATAATTGGAGGAGGTGGAGGAAGTGAAGCATGATCTCTTGTTCCTCGATCATATCGTGGAATATCATCTTCATTTGGAAAGCTTGTTTCGTGGGATTTGGGAAGACCATGATTGTCAACACTTGACATCTACAAAATGGGAGAAAATTCAAGTTAAGTTGATTAGAGTCCTTGATGTAACACCCAAATGAAACATCAAGGCTTGGATCCAACACAATACTCTACAACCTAGAAGAGGGATGCCGTATTTCTAGTTGCAGAATATTTGAAGGTAAGTGAATGACGATTCACCAGTTTCCACCATGAAAAACAAAAAAGCAAATTAAGTTTTAAATGTATTGAAAACTCCTAGATCTTTTTGAGATTCATTGAACTATTCAATGACATGTTTAAATCTCGATTATGCCCTTCTATTTGTGACTGGGATGCCGAGGATCACAAACAATGTTTGAATAACCATGTGAATCACGTGGTGCACTCAACGTCTTGCTCACCTAATCAATGTGCCGGTTAACCACACACGCTCCATTGATCTATGACAAACACCGAGCCACCCTTCTCCACTAATGTCAATCCCAAATTAGTGTGTCGGTTAACCACACACGCTCCACTAACATTGACAAGGGTACGAAGTGTAATTCCATGGATTAGCATACAATTTCACATTTTTCCTAAAGTAACTATGATTTGGGAATTTGTAAAAGACTTTAGTTACTTTGTATACTTCATTATACTTTTAATGGAAAGTTTTTGTCCTATCCTACCCGTTCGAATAATGACCCTCCACTAGTCAAGTGTGTGGTGGGTAAGAGTGAATACCCATTCGATTGCCATTTTATAGGCAATTTCCTTAAACACCCCTTATAGACCAGCTTCATGAATGAGGCCTATTAACAGTAAGACTGACTCTTTACTCATATATATATATATATATATATATATATATATATATATATATATATAATATTAGACTTTTAACGTTACATATATATAGTATATGGTGTATTTTACACTTTTAAAATACTAGGGTTTTAGAATTTAACATTTCAAAATTAACCTTTTAATCAACTTTTAAATTCCAAAACTTGAGGGCAAGTTTTGAACTTTTCAAAACATTTAGGTTCAACTATTTAAATTTCAAGAAACTAAAACTATTAAGTTCAAATTTAAACTATGAAACCTAAAGGGAATAATTTGAAACTATTAACTTGATTAAGAGCATTCTAGATCAACTTACAAATAATTAAATTAATCAAGTAATTGGTAATTATCAAAATTTGACCTAATTCAATTTCTTGCAAAATAATTCACCAAATAATTCAAATAATTAATTTTTAATCATATAAGGAAGTAATTATTCAATTAATATGAAAATATCTTCTATTTTGCCAAGGATAATCACCCAAAATCAATAAAAATCGGATTTTATTAATATAAAACGTTTAATGTAAGTATCCCAAGCCAAAACAAGCAAGAAATCCGATTTTCCCTCTTTCTGCCTAGTTGACTCGTCGAGTCAATCATGGACTCGTCGAGTTCACATGGAGTCGGCGAGTTCATCCATGGACTCGGCGAGTCCATCCCCAAGAAACCAAAAATTTTGAATTTTAAGCATGAATAACCAATAATTGCATCAAATACATCAAACAAACAGCCTAGGCTCTGATACCACTGATGAGTTTTGAGCACTACATCATTCCTATGGTGTACATGCAAACCCTAATAGCTTTGGATCTAGTTTGTCTAATGAACATGCAATAAACTTCCAAGACTTACAAACCCTAAATCTAGCATACTAGTAATCAAATTAACATATGAATTAGGGTTTAGATCTTACCTTGATTGTTATGTAGTAATAACAATCAATTCATTGGCTTCAGAAAGGTTAGTGCCTCAAGTGTTGCACCTCTAATGGAGTCACAAACACTACTAAGCAACTTGGATGAAGAGAGAAGAGAGAGGAACACCAAAAATCATCCATGAAACCCTAAGGATTCAGTCAACACGTTTTTGGGGCTTAGGGTCTCCTTAAATAGGTAGGCAATTAGGGTTATGTAACAAGGAAACCCTAATTTGACTGCTTAAGCCTTAAGCAGCCCATGGACCCCTTCTGGAACATGCCTTGGACGATTTCTAATGGGCTTCCCATAGAATTCGTCCAACCAATTATTCCAAGGTGATCCATAGCCCAATTGCAATTATCTTATAATTACAATTCTAGTCCCTTAAGTTTAATTAATCTCTTTTAGCCACAAAATTAATTCCTAATTAATTCTTGAAAAATATTAATTAAACAATATGATTTCTCATTTAATATATTATTCTCATAATTTATTAATAAATCATAATTAAACCTTTCTCTCCTTAATTCACCCTACAAGTTACTATAGTGAAGGCAACCCAAAATGACCATGCTTATAATCGGGTCAAGTACATACCAAAATAGTTATGGACTTAGACACTAATCCAACAAGTCGTACTATTGTGTAACTTTTTCAATTATATTTATGATGGTTGTGTTTGCTTTGATCACTATTATACTCGTTGTTATGATACTGTACATGAAGTCATCCCACCCCCGGACGTTTCCGCCATCCTGGTTTGGGGGTGTGACATGATTAGATACATATAATCACATATGATTATATGTATTTAATCATATATGATTTATGTGATTAAATACATATAATCACACATGATTTTATGCTATTATATGCATTTAATCACAAATGGTGTTGGTGGCTGTAGGTAGTAGGTGGTGGTCGTGTGATGGGTTGTGGTGGTGGTGGAGGTGGGCGAGGGTGGTGAGTAGTAGTGACGGGTGGTGGCGGTGGGTGGTGAGTGATGGGGGTCATGGGTGATAGTTGGTTTGTGGTGGTTGTGACTGGTGGTGGGTAGCGGTTATGAGTGGTTGTGGGTAGTGGTAGTGGTGGTGGGTGGGGTGGGGGTGGGAGTGGTGGTTATGATAGGTAGTAAATGGGTGGGAGGTGGTGGTGTTAATGGATAGGTGGTGGCGTGTGGTGGTGATCGTGGTGACGGGTGGTGATGATGGCTAAGTGGTGGTGGGGGTATTAGTGTCGAGTGGTGGTAATGGTGGTAGTAATGGTGGTGGCGGGTGGTAGGTAGTGTTGGTGGTAAGTAGTGTGTGGTTGTGGTGGGTGCTGGTTGGTGGTGAGTGGCGGGTGTGAGTGTGGGTGGTGGTGGTGGTTAGGCGGTGGTAGGTGGTAGGTGGTGATGGTGGAGGCAGATGGTGGTTTTGGAGAATGGTGGGTAAAGGTAGTGGTGGCGGATGGTGGTGATAGGTGGTAGTGGTGGTAGGTGGTGATGGCGGGTAGTGGTGGTGCTGGTGGTGATGGTGGGTAGTGGTGGTGGTTGATGGTGGTGGGTGTAGGTGTAGGTGGTGGCGGTGGATGATGGTGGTTGGGTGGTGGTAAGTAGTGGTTGTTTATAATGATGGTAGTTGATGGTTTTGGTGAGTGGTAGGTAGAGGTGGTTATGGAGGATGTTGGTGGTGGTGACGGGTGGTGGTGCATCTAATGGAGGTGGTTGGGGGTGATGGTGATGGGTAGTTGAGGTGGGTGGTGATGGTGGGTTGTAGTGTTGGATGGGCGGTGGTAGGTGGTGATGGTGGTGATTTTGGTAGGTGATGGGTGGGGTGGAGGTAGCGGGTGGTGGTGATGATGGTGGGTAGTGGGTAGAGGTTCGTGTAGGTGGCGGGTGGTCGTGATGGATGATGGAGGTGGTGTGGGTGGTAGGTAGTCAGTGACGGAGCTTGATAAGATCCGTCATTGTAGGTAGTGGTGGTGGGTGCTGTTGGTTGGGTGGTTAGTGAGTTTTGTAATTATATATAACTATTTTTTAATTTATAAGCATATTCTTTTATAATTTTAATAAAGCATATATATATATATATATATATATATATATATATATATATATATATATATATATATATATATATATATATATATATATATCATTATTATATACAAAAAGGTTTTTTGGTTGAGGTGACTTCGTGCTTTACACGCATAGGTTTTTTTTGGCGCGTCTAGATTACTCAATTTCCTTCTTGTGCGCGTAGGATTGAAGATTTCAGGAAAAAAAAAAAAATAAGAGGCTCTTTCTTTTTCTTTTCCACGTTTTATCTCCACCGCTTCCAATTTTCCCAACTCCCAATACACCACCGCTATTATCATTTGGAAGTCCAATTTTTGGGGTTTTTCTTTGCTTTTCACCGCTCCATCGAAGGGTTGAAGACGAAGAGAAGAGCGTCTCCTTTTCAACACAAACACAGGTCTGGTTTCTATCGCAACTGTCACTACCACTCCATCCCCTCTTCTCTTTTCCTTTCCTGTTTCACCAAATCCCCAACTAGAGAGACAATGTTCAAGATCTTCCGCCCTTAATTGGAGGTGCGACTGTAAGCACAACCAGCGCCTTCTCTCTCTCTCTCTCTCTCTCTCTCTCTCGCTCACACACACACACACACCCATGAAATCATACCTTCACCACCATCTACTTCCGTCTTGAAGGTTTCGTTCTTCTATTGTGACTGTACAAGGGTTGTCATAACACCCACTGAGTAAGTTTCTCAAAGTTATAACACCCACTGAGTAAGTTTCTCAAAATTACGTATGTTAAATTCTTAACCTTTAACCGATTAATTTGTTTTTTTTTTTGGGGATTTTGATTTCAGGATCATCTAATTCTCTACAGAAGAGAGTTGGGAGTTGCTCAAATAAGGTTGAGGTAAAGTGATCTATTCTCTTATCTTCAAATTAACTTTTGGTAATTAAAATTTGAATGTTTGTGTATATTTCAGTCCTTGATTATGTGATACATTTCTGTATAGAAGTGTTCTTTGGGTAAAAAGTTATCATAAAGGATTCTCATGTTGTTTTCATTAGGAGTCAAGTTTAAAGTTTTGTTACATTCCAAGCATACACACTACTGCTGAAAATGTTGCATTTTCTTAGGACAAAAGGCAAGAAAGTAAATCTACATAAAAAAATTACTCCATCATTTTAAAGAAAATGTTGCATACTCACCAGCTTATGGAACAATTTAGTAAGTCCCAATAACTCTTGGAAGGTTTTCTCAATAGTCAATATCAAATGCTTGAAAAGAAGCCATGACCTGTGGAGGCAATGGCTCCTCATTCCTCTCTACGGTAACCGCCTTAAAGTTATTGGGCCTTTGGGCCTAAATGTTTTTCGTAGTTGTTTCGACTCTATTTCACCTGTATATGGATATACCTTTTAAATTACACCGGTCCTATATTAATCCGGCTATTTAAAATAGGGATGTGCATAGGCGGTTACCCGTCAAAGTAGCTAATTATCATAAATAGTCTTTTAATTTTTTTTCATTTCTACAAGAGTGACTCTCTCTTAGACAAAAAAAACAGAGTTTTAAGGCTTGAATAGTTGATTCCTTTGTTTTTTTTTTTTCTAATATTATAATTTAAGTAGTTATCCTTACTTTTCTTTTCCAATTTATTTCATGCAGTGTCCATGGTAAAGAAGTCGGGGAGAGAATTTCTGCCCAAGTTCCATTAGCAGAAGCTGCTCTTATCAATGGAGTTGCCAAGGTGTCTACAGTTGTTACTTCTTTCTGTTATTTTTTTTAATAATGTCATGCAACAAAACTGGAATAAATGAACTTATCTACCAAAATCAATTTTAAATATGTAAACAGTAAATTACACTGCTAATAATGTCGACAACTTTATTTTAATTTTATTTTTCTTTTCAATCTTACTCTATTACTATGGTATTTACTTTGCAGGGTTATGTATCAAACAACGGAATATCAGAAGCCTAATGTGTGTTGATGTTTGAAGATGTTTTTGTGCTTATATTTAATGAGAGACTGCTTCAGGTTTTTTTAAAGGAAGTGACGAGTTCTATAAGCTTTGTGTATGGATTACTTTCTTTTGAAGTTTTCATAATATTGTTTTTTACACTTGTGAAAAATACTGAAGATGTTCGCCTATCTACCAGTTATTTTACTACTTTATGTTGATCTGTGTGATAAAACTTCTAAATTTCAGTAGTAGTAATCACTTGTAATATCATGAGGGGCTGCACTTTTTTTATGGCTAAAAAAGAGTATATGAGAAAAGCCATTCTAAAATGGAAAAAAAATAGTGGTCGTCTTGAAAAAATAGTTGAAAAGTTGGATATGGTTGCTTGTACTTTAGGATTTAAGAAACAGTACAGAAAAGAAGCCATTATAAAGTGGAAAAGAAAAAGACTTAAGAGTATTGGCAATAGACAATTTTCATCCACCAAAACAGTAGCAAGAACTTTACTTCCTCCTCCTATGAACATGACAAAAGGAAAACATCTCCTACGGCAGGTTATTTTGAGTGCTGATATTCTTCCTGATGTTTTATGTTGCTCTTATTGTGGTGCCATGAAATTTTATTCAGAAACATCGAACTTTTGCTGTTTAGAAGGGCGAATTGTTTTATCAACTAATGAACTCCCGTCTATGATGCAGAATTTGTTGACTTCTACATCTGACCTTGCAAAATCTTTTAGGACGTATATTAGAACATATAATAATCATTTTGCATTTACTTCATTTGTTGTTAGGGCCGACAATGATCTGTCAAAAAGAAATATGGGTATATATACTTTCAGAGTACAGGGTCAGGTCTATCATTTTCTCAATGATTTACAACCTGATGAGAAAAGTGCCAAAAATCTTCAACTCTATTTCCATGACACTGAAAATGAAATAGAAAACCGATTTATGTCTTCTCCATGGTTATCTAAAGAGTTAATTGCAATATGCATGGCCTATCTGCAGCAAAATCCTTATGCACGGTTTTTCAGCAATTTAAGAGATGTTCCATGTTTTGCTGAATACAAGATTATTCTTAAGACTATCCCCGGACAAGATCAACGGGTGTATAACAAACCGGATGTTTCACAAGTAGCTGCTCTTTGGGTTGAAGGCGAAGACAATGGGGAACAAGGTCAAAGGAACATTGAAGTGAAAACACATAGTGATCAGTCCAGAACTGTTCAATATTATTATGGCTGCTATGATCCGTTACAGTATCCTTTAATGTTTCCGTTTGGAGAACTTGGTTGGCATCAGCATATTCCGAAAAAAACTGCTTCCCAAAGGATGAAAGGAGGAAAAGTTATTTCTGAGGCAGAAACACTCATCTCACCCTGGGCTGCTACAAATGTTGATGAACTACTGGATATGGAAGAGAGTGGTATGAAATACCTTTTTCTCATATTGTGTTTCTTTGTTTTATTTGTACTTATTGTATTTCTCTGTTGTCACAGTTTTGGGACGCAATCTAGAGACTTCAAAATGTGTTTCGATAAGGGAATATTATGCCTATAAGCTTCAGATACGCAGAAATGATAAATCTTGCTTTTTGCTTTTTGGTCGTTTGTTACAACAATATATAGTTGACAACTACGTTAAATTGGAGACACAAAGATTAGCTTTCTACAGAACACAACAACAGGAGTTACGACAAGAATTCCTTCAAGGGGTGGTGGACGCAATGGCAAGTGGGGAAACAAATGCTTCGTCTATTGGGAAGAGAGTCATTCTACCAGCAAATTTTATTGGTGGTCCGAGAAATATGAGACGTAGGTACATTGATGCTATGGCACTCGTACAAAAATTTGGAAAGCCAGATATTTTCCTAACTTTGACATGTAACCCTAATTGGCCTGAAATAAAACAGCACTTGATGCCTCATGAGGAAACACAAAATAGGGCCGATTTGATTGTTAGAGTATTCCATGCCAAGCTTCAGCAATTTAAAGATGAAATCTTCAAAAAAGAAATATTTGGAAAGGTTGTCGCATACACTTATGTTGTGGAGTTCCAAAAAAGAGGTCTGCCGCATGCTCATTTTTTGCTTATACTTGCACCACACTATAAGATGCACCACACAGAAGAATATGATGAGATAGTTTGTGCTGAAATACCGGATAAAAATGCAAATCCTCATCTGTTTAGGATGGTAGTGAAACATATGTTTCACGGTCCATGTGGTTCCCTTAATCCAGACAATGTTTGTATGAAAAAAATGGGAACTTGTAAGAATTTCTATCCAAAAGATTTTTCATCTCAAACAACTCAAGGTAATGATGCATATCCTTCTTATAGAAGACGTGACAACGGAGTTAAAGTTATGGTGAGAGGTGCTGAGCTCGACAACAGATGGATTGTTCCATATAACCCATATTTACTTTGTAAGTTTGATTGTCATGTAAATATAGAAATATGTTCCACAATAAAAGCTGTAAAATACATATATAAGTACATATGCAAAGGATGTGATAAAATTAGTTTTGTTGTTTCTTCAAAAGATGATGATGAATCCATAAATGAGATTGATCGGTTTCAAGCAGGTAGATGGATATCCCCACCTGAAGGAGCATGGCGGATTTTCAGATTTTCGATGGGCGAAATTAAACCAGCCGTTATTCATTTGCCTCTTCATTTGGAGAATTTTCAGCCAATCACATTTAAAAAGAGAGAACGTTTGAAGAATATTGTTGAAAATGCTGATAAAAGAAAGACAATGTTGACCGAGTTTTTTGTTAAAAATAGAACGGACCGATTTGCACAAAGTTTAAATTTAACATACGTCCAATTTCCTGATCATTTTGTGTGGAAGTCGAACAAAAAGGTTTGGATACCTAGGCAACAACATATTTCAATAGGGCGTGGTTGCCCATCCAAGTGAAGGTGAAAGATATTATCTGAGGATGCTTTTATTGAAAATTCGTTGTCCTAAATCATATGAAGATCTTAAGGTTTTTAATGGAGTTCAGGTTGCCACATTTCGAGAATCTGCATTGGTTCATGGATATTTAATTGATGATAACAGTCAACAGTTATGTCTCCAAGAGGCATCAGTGTTCAACATGCCGTACGAACTACGGAGACTTTTTGCAACGTTACTTGTTTACACGACTCCAAAAAATCCCCGCCAACTGTGGGTATCTTTTGAAGATTCGATGTTGGAAGATCTTATACAATGTGATCAGTACACGCGTAAAGAAGCTACTAGATGTGCATTTCAACAAGTAAACGCGTTCTTACAATCAATAGGAAGATAACTTAATGAGTTTGATGTCTTGCCTCCTGACTTTTCATATGATGATTTGGAAGATGAAAGAAGAGAAATAAGAGCAGAAAAGAGTATTGTTGTATGTGAGGCTGATTTACAAGCAATACACAATCTCAATGAAAAACAGAAAGTTGCATTTGATAAAATCATTGGAGCAGTGGATTGCAAGAAAAGTGGGGCATCCTTTGTTGATGGACCAGGAGGTACATGCAAAACTTTTCTCTATAGAGCTTTGCTAGCAAAGATCAGATCAGCAGGACAAATTGCTTTAGCCACAGCAACATCAGGAATTGCTGCATCCTTACTTCCAGGGGGCAGAACCGCGCATTCTAGATTTAAAATTCCATTGGATCTTTCTGATGGAATGCATTGTAGAATTAGTAAGCAATGATCTTTGGCTAATTTGATTAAGAGCTCTAAGTTGATTATCTGGGACGAAGCTCCGATGGCAAAACGGTCTGCAATAGAAGCTTTAGATGGTTTGCTACAAGATCTTATGGACTCAAGTGAAATTTTTGGTGGCAAAGTGGTTGTTCTTGGTGGAGATTTTAGGCAAACATTACCGGTTGTTCGAAAAGGGAGCAAATCTGAAACAATTGCTGCTTGTCTTACTAACTCTTTTTTGTGGCCGTCACTATGTGTACTACAGCTGGAACAAAACATGAGAGCATTACTAGATCCAAAATTTACTGAATTTCTGTTAAGGTTAGGCGACGGCGAAGAGAGTTCTGAACATGATGATGTTGTCACTATTCCTGCAGCAATGATCATAGAGAGTAACAATCAGAAGGATGCCTTAAATCTTCTCATTGAATATGTTTACCCAAGTATTTATGGTAAATCTTCCAATGTGCCTTCGTCCTTCAACCGAGCTATTTTGACAACGAAAAATGCTTTTGTTAGTGAAATAAATGATGTCTTGATTCAGAAGTTCCCAGGAGAAGAAATAGAGTATAATAGTTTTGATGAAACTCTTGATGTAAACGACCAGGGACATTATGAAGATCTACTTCATTCTCTAACTCCTAATGGTATGCCACCACATCGACTCGTTTTAAAGAAAAACGCACCTATTATATTGTTGCGAAACATGAATCCTACCGAAGGATTATGCAATGGTACAAGACTGTTTTGCAAAGACTTCAACAGGAATGTAATTCGTGCGGAAATAGCATTTGGAGATTTCGCTGGGAAAGAGGTCTTTATAAACAGGATTCCATTACAACCACCTACAGGCAAAGAATATACGGTTCCCTTCAAAAGAATTCAATTTCCAATTAGGCTGTGTTTCGCAATGACCATCAACAAAGCACAAGGCCAAACACTAGACTTTGTAGGTGTATACCTTAAGGAGCCAGTATTTTCACATGGACAACTATATGTTGCCCTATCTCGTGCCAAAAGAATTGAAAATGTCAAAGTTCTCATCAACCATCCTTTGTATTCTTCAAACACCAACAAAACAAAAAATATTGTATATCAAGAAGTATTACAATATGCCAAACATGTCCACGTGTATGTGTCTGTAAATTGACAGTTGGCTTCTCTTTTCAACAATAAATAAGTTGTTAATGTCAATTTTAGTTTGTTTATTTACAGCTCTGACTAGCAACCACAGAAAAAAAAAAAACATCTCTCAATTCCTTTTCATTGATGATCAAAGTAACGTCAAATATATCTATATGTATTTGTCTGTAAATTGACTTTTTCTTTTTCTTTGTCTTTTTAAACAATTAGTAACCTTTTAATGTCCATTTCAATTGTTTTTTTGGCAGAACTGACTAGCAACCACAATTTTTTTTGGGCTAAAATGATGAAAGGTAACTTCTTTTTTTGAATTTGTGTTCATTTCCAAATAATAAAGGTTTAGATTTCTCCTTCATGTAGGTTGATGGAGATATGAAGTTTCAAAGGGTTGGTGGGACACATTTTGCTGAAAAAGAATGGCCTAAAATGTTTTTTAAGTACATTGCTGTTTTCTACTTATTGCCACTAGCAACCAGAGGGGAATTTTTTTTTATTCTTTTTTACTAAAATCATATAAGTACCACTTTTCTGTTTTTTTCCCTAAATTGTATAGTGTTAAAACTTTACATTTCTCCTTTATGTAGGTTGATGGATATGGGAAGTTTCAAAGGGTTTGTCAGACAAATGTAGTTGAAAAAAAAACAAAAAAATGGATCAAATTTTTTTTCAAAGTACGTTGCAATTTCTGCTTTTTCTCACTAGCAACCAGCAGAAAACTTGTCCTAAATTGTCTTTATAGAAATGATAAAGGTATCATCTTTTTCTTTGTCTTTTTCATTTGTGCTCAATTGCAAGTAATAAACGTTTAGATTTCTTTCTTATGTAGGCTAATGGAGAAGGAAAGTCTCAACAGGTTAGTCAGACACATGTAGTTGAAAAAAGAAACGAAAAAACATGGACTAAAAAGATTTTCAAATTATGTTGCTATTTTCTGCTTATTGGCATTACAGCCAGAGGAAAATTTATGCCAGATGCCTTTTTATTATAGTTATGAAGGTAACAATTTTTTTTTTTTTTTTTTTACACAGTTACAAGTAATAAAAGTTTAAATTTCTTCCTTTTTTAGGTTGATGGAGATTAGAAGTTTCAAAAGATTAGCGGGACGCATGTAGTTGAAAAAAACATCATAAAGATGGATGAAATTTGTTTTACAAAGTACGTTTCGATTTTATGCTTATTGCCACTGCATACACAAACTACTTTACCTTATTGTCTTTCATGATTCATAATGCATTTCAGGACCCTCAAATTTCAAAGGTTCTAATTGTAGTGGAAGCTGCTGCAGTTTAGTTGTAGTTCCATTCTAAAAGACAAACTATTCTAAAAGTACCTTCCTACCTCCTGCTCCTTCTGGGGTGGACTGTTTCTTCATCAACAATCATGTAAAAGTTTGATGCTATTTTCCTGATTTCTCAAATTCAATATGCCAAGACTAACGCTGCAGTAGATTAAAGACATTGTCAAAGTAAATTGCTATTTTCAGCTTCTTCATAGAATGATAATGTCTTTGAAGGCCCTAAAATTTTAACCTGGAACAATTTTTGTACTCCTATATATTTTTGGTTGTTACTCCATATATGTAAACTGTAAAGGTCATTCTTACTTTAATTTCAACCATTTTAACTTTAAAGAAGAAGCCCATGCTCATGAATAATGGTTGACTTCTTGTTTGACACTTTTACCCTCAAATAATAAATATATGATATTGAAATGGAGAAAAAAATCAAAAAAACACATAGGTTTTTTTGCAGTTTTTTTTTCCAAGGATCAATAATACTCGGGTTTTATTTTTGGCCATCCTCTAATTCTTTGTTGGTATCTTCAGTAAAAACATGAAACTTGGTTGCTTTAAGATGAAAACTACTAATAAAAAACTGTTGTTAAACGGTTTTTTTCACCTGTAGTGTTCTTGTAAATATTTGTAATTTTAACCGGTTCTCAATACTTTTCACGTTAATTCAATTCATTTACTGCTCTTCTAAAAAAACATAATCAAGCAACAAAAATACAATTATTTACTTAAAAGAAAATGAAAATATGTAAGAAACCGCAACATAGATATTTGAATTTCATGGGTTAAATTGGAAAATTAATTTCGTTCCTTTCATATACCAATATATCATGAGTATTATCTTTATTCAAACAAACAATCATTTTTTACGTAAGTAACATTTGTTATGTTTTGGCCTTTTAATAATTAATAGTTCAATACGTTACAAGATAAAATTTTCAATATGTAAGCTAATTTAAAAACCTTAATTATATATTGATAATTTTCTAAATCCATAGGGTTTTCAAAAAGCAAATTATAATGATAATAACAAAAATTGTTCGTAGCTAATTTTAAATTCATTTTAATATCTAATTTTTTTTACAACTTGTACAAATTATTTCATTATTGAACAAATCCTTGAAGCTAACAAACTAAATCTTCATCAAATCTTTACAGATCCGAACACTTGAGTATTACCGAGAGAGAACTCACACGTGTGCTGATTCATATTACGAAGTTTTCTTATAACGTGACACCTACATTTTCTGTATTACACACATAACTCGAGAAATCCGACTACTACCTTCTCTTTTATAAAATTTCCATTCGCATATCCAAAGTAGTCCTCCTTCCTGTCAACACTTAAAATCCCAGGTATTCTCCATCATCCTAATTCCTAAGTATATGTATTTTTTTGTATTATTGAATGCATGATCCAAAATCATCTTCTCTTAGCTTATGTACACATTCATACTGAAATGCATGTTGCATGTTACAGTAAGTAATTTCCCCTGTGAAATGCACAATGTATTTTAAAAAATATCCATTAGGGCTTTTTTCTTTACAGTTAAATATAGTAAAAAGGAACTGCTTTATTCATCATCTAAAAGCTTGCTACTTAACATTTCTATTAAATGAAAACAAGTAATACACAACTACTTAAAAAGCATATTTTTAGTTGTATTTTACCCCATTTATTATATAACTCTACGAATTTAAGTATGTATTTTCCACAAATACTTCTTACCCATGTTTACTCCCTCAGGAAAGCAGTGATAATGAATGGACCAAAATATACGATATTGTTTATAACTTACTTTATTTCACGCCATACATGTGTGACATCCTTAGACTACCAAATTATCACTAAAATGTCCCTATACTAACAACTAATATCATCTTTACAGGCAAAACTGGAAGAAGCTTACCAAATATGACTCGAGATCACTACAACATACTAGACATCACTCCTAGCCTAAAAAAAATTGGACTGTGCTGGTCCAAGTTCTGGAAGTTGGCCACGTACAAGAAACCAATAACAAAAGCGAATATAGAAGGCTTCTTTTTACTGATAGTCAGGTACTAAAAATATGTTTTTGCCAATATTCTTTTCAATAAGTTTTTAACTAATATATCTTAAAACAGGGGACAAGGGTAACAGCATTGATCTTTGAGTTCCATCTTACCCATTTTAAAAATACATTCGAACCGTATAGAAGGTACTCCGTTTCAAACGCAAATTTGATCAAAGCACAAACCCGATTCCTCGTAAGCTCATACCCACACTCCTGGTCACTGAATAAACTTACACTCGTTGAGCCTCATCCAGAGATCGACCCACCTGTGCTCCCATGTCACTTTGAGTTTACTCCATTCAACCAACTCTGTAGGTTTGCAGATGAAGAAAATTATCAGAGTACGACTATAGTTTCAACCATCAGCTTTTAATAACTATTAGTATATTTTTTTTACTAATAAACTTATATATATATTCCTAAAAACACAGGTATACGAGCTGTTGTTGTCAGATGCCTCCCAAGCGAACAAGGGGAAGACCCATCAAATCGTTTCTCAAGAAGAGATATTGTTATTGTAAATGAGGAGTATGTAAATGCATTACAAACTTTCTCCGAAGACAAGACTTTATAGTTATGAATTGAAACTATAATATGATATTTTATATTCATTAATATTTATCATATAGGAAGAAGCTTATGATACTTACACTGTGGGGCTCTCTTGATCAAAAAGAAGGTCGTGAATTGGAGCAGAAGATTGATGATGTACCCATGATTTTTGCAATGCGGGTTAAAGTCACCACTTTTTATGGTCAGTTTATGTTCACTTATTCAACAATTATCTACATACATAGCCATATACAAATAACTGCACTCATATTTATTCTTCAAATACCTACAGGACTTTCACTATCAACAAAAGGGGCATCAGCAATCCTTATTAACCCACCAGTCACAGCAGAACTGCAGCTCAAAGCATGGTATTTCCAACTAAAATTGTTTTTAAAATGAAAACTACAACTGTTTCTACTACAACTCACACATGTTTATACACAACAGGTATAACGAGAACAAAAGTGAGATACAAGAATTACTTAACAAAGAGTCATACAAGGATGTTGATCTGCTGCTGCCATACCCACAAGAACCGGACATCCTTCCGATAGCTACAGCAATAGAAAGACTGAAAAATGTTAGGGAATATACCAATCTGATGATATTGTTTACTGTCTTCTTTTCTCTAATAAAAATAAACTTATTGATGTATTTTTTTTTACATCAAACAGGGTAAACCAACATGGATGCGAGGGAACCTAAGATTACAACATGAAGACAACACATTCACACATACAGTATGTGCTAATTGCTTAAAATCAATTGGAGCAGATGTCACTTGGATCATAACATGTAATTTCTGTAAGAAAGAATCAGAGGTTGAGATAAGGTAAGTCAAATTTTACCATAAACTATAACCAAACACAAATAAGAATTTTACAACAACATAGTTGTATGGACAGGTCAAGAGCTATAGTTGAAATCAATGATGGAACCGCATCCATCCGCACAAGCATAGCAAGTCCCGATCTTGAAAAGTTTATCCCATTCACTCCTCAAGAAGTTAAGGATGCAGAAGAAGAAGTAAGGATAAGTTTCCTACAAATTATTAATTACATATTCGATTGAACTTTTACTATATAAACTAACTGCTCAACCTAAAAACAGGGAACAAATATCTATAATATCATTTCATCATCCATTGAAAAATCATCGGTTGTTGCATTTGTACGATCGTACACAACCTCCCACCAAAGGAAATCCACAACAAGATATGTCATTGTGAAGGCACATAAAACGAAAGACAACAACCTTATCGAAGGAAGTGGTGCTCAAGAAACTGATCTGAAGCCACGCCCAACTGAACAAGAAGCAATGAAGGCAGAATGTTATGAACAGAGTCGGAAGGATACCCAATTACAAGTGCAACCGTTGAAGGAAATTGCAGGTTCAACAAATGGTGCAGTAACTCAAATTAAAGAAACCGATCAACATAAACCAGAAGAGAAGGAAATAGTCACAGTTACTCCTAATATCATTCTCAAGCCACACGAGATCAAACAAGAAGCACTTAAACGAGCATCTAATCAACAAACTCAAAAACGATCCCAATCAGAATTCCATCCACTTAAGGAAGTTCATGGTTCAACAGTTGGTGCACCAAGGCCAACTAAAAGAACCAAATAAGAATCAAACCTACAAAAGAATCACCAATCTTTTGCGTTTTGAAAAAACCATGTAGATATGGAATGGAATGAAGAAGAATCACCAATCTTTTGCGTTTTGAAAAAACCATGTAGGTATGGAATGGAACCAACAAGAAGATTCCCGAATCTTTTGCATTTTGAAAAGACCATGTAGATATGGAATGGAATGAACTTCATCGACAAAGCTGTTATCGGACAACACTGCATAACTTGAAAGTGCTTCAAATTTTCAACTCTTTTGGAATTTAGAAATCGATGAACACTTTCTGTCAAAACATCACTTTTGTTAAAAATAGAATTCACTGTTGTCCATCTCATAGCATTCTACTAATGTACTACCATCTGGAACATCGACTTCTCGAATATGTATGAAGTTATATATGTATCAAGTTAAATATCATCATCACATCTTGAATTCAATATTGTTTGTTGGAAATATATCTAAATTACACTTCGTGGGCCGAGCTTAGCACGACCCTTAACCCTTGCTAGTATATATATATATCCGTGTGTGTCTTATGTGTTTTAGACATATTTTATCATATAAATACATATTGTATTCATATAACTATGAAATAGAAACATACTTGTAATTACGAAGACGTATCAAACATATAAATATGTGTTTTATATGCATTTAACCATATATATATATATATATATATATATATATATATATATATATATATATATATATAGTTTTCTATGCATATAAACTTTTTTATATGTTTAAATATGTGTAAAAAAAATTGATACATATCAACGTATATATAAAAAACATATTTAAACATATTTTTCTCTTATTTAAATGTATTTATACATATTTAAAGAATAAAAATGTTTATATATGTATTTAAACATATATATATATAAAAGCATTTTCAAATGTAAATATAGGCACATACACACACACACACACACACACACACACACACACATATATATATATATATATATATATATATATATATATATATATATATATATATATATGTAAGGTTTGAAGAGTTATGTGAGTGGTTCCATTGATATAAGAAAGCAATTGCAACTTTTCCAAATATAAATTCATGTAAACTCAAATTGGGTATGCATGTAAAGTTTTAGATATTAACCAATGTTCAAATTTATATATGTTTGTAAAAATATACTTGAGATCATTTTTTTAGTTAGAAAGAACTGTTAACTTTGTCAACCATCAAGCTATTTATCGGTTAGAACTATTAACTTTGTTAACATGTATGTATATTTATATTGTCTCTCTCCTTTTATGTTAAGAAAATATATTTTACGTACAAGAGAACATTATTCAACATATATTTTATGTTATGTATAAACTATGTTAGTTTCTATCGCTTATTTTGTTGGTAATAACATTGATGAAGTTTTTTTATAATTGATTTTGATGAAAGGAGTTTACAATTATTATTCTAAATTGTTGATGATAATGACAACTTAGAATGAATGATTTTTAATATGATATGACTTTATTGTTGAGAATCAACAATTATGTGTGTTATAAAAATCGATTCTTTATGTTCTACCATAACTTATATGGATGTACCCATCTTTAAATGTTTTTATTGTAATAAAAATAAATTATCTTATTACATTTGTCAATTTGTGTTTTCTCTATTCATTATTTATCGTAAAGAAAAAGTAAAACAAATAAAATATTAATATTTTCATAAGAAAATATAAATGATAAAAATATAACTTAAGTGTAACATTCCTTCTCCTCTAACCCACTCTTAACATATTTTTCTAAAGATTGGTTGCAATACATAATAATTACTATAGTTGTAAAATTCATATCACCATTTTATTTGGACAGTTAATTCTTTTCTAATATTTCATAGCTTTAAGGAAAAAAATAAAAGTACAATAAAAAGTATGATAGTTTTTTAAATATAATAATGATATTTTCAAATAAGTAGTTTTTAATTAGTAAAAAATAATAATTGTTTAAAATAATGTAAAACTAAAGAATAGATTATATTATATTAAAAATTATTGTTATTTGAAATAATAATTATGATGATGATGATGATAATAATGATAATAATAATAATAATAATAATAATAATAATATAGGAAATAAAAAAATCAAATAAATTATTTATAAATAAGTTATAAATACTTATAGTTTAAAATAATTTAAAATAAAAAACAAAATTCAATTTGATTCAAACATTCGTATTGTATATTTAAAACTATTATAATATTAGTTACTACTTAGTATAAAATTTACTATTTCAATGATAAATACTTATAATATTGTTTTTATAACATATAACTGTTAATATTTATATTACATTATTAGGCACAAATCAAGAGTTTAAAACTTTCACTACAACTCAATAGGTTTTTATTTATTTAAATGTAATTATGACTTCAAATTTAGTGTAATTTTTTTATATTTTCTACTACATTCAAAAGTTTTTTAAACTTTTGATTATTAACGTGCAATGCTTTTTCTATTTCAACATATTTATTATACACATTGTAGTTATATTAGTAGTATATAAGGAAGTTTTGATTAAAAAATCATGTTTGAAAAGATTTGTGATTCAAAATGAAAGAATTGGAAAAAAAATTGTTACATCAATGGTTATTTCAACACAAATTTTTTATAACAATGTTTCTATATATCAAATGTATTTTGATTTCTAAATGTAAGGTCCAAATAACGGATCCTACCAGAGGTCAAAAGCAAATACAATCACACAAAGCAATAATAAACACAAGAGAAGAACAAACCAAGCTTGCACACGATTATATTCAGAAAATCGTCTGGTACAACTTGATAGAAGCCGTGAACTCTAAAATCATCAACAACCCTAAACGTCTGACTAACCCACTATTTATATACCATACGACCGAGAAGAGTTTACGTTCGTAAGGTGTTTACGGCCGTAAACTCATTACAACCGTAAACTATTAAAAAACAAACTACCAACGCACCCCCTACTATTACATTGTAAAGCCTAGACCAAACCACTAAATTGAGCCTTTCAGTCTCCCCCTTGGTTTGGACTAGCTCGAAGTTAATCTTTGGTAACCACCATGACATCCGCTTGTCCCATCGCCCCATTCCACATTCGTTTGTTGAGAATCTCCACAACCATCGTTGTGTACACCTTCGCACCATCTTCAAAAATATCTTCTGCGACCAAAATCTGAAAATTGCTAAGATGATGAATGTCCCATTTTCGAAACTGCAACAAATCTCTTCGATCGTAGAGACGAATGCAACCACTCTTAAGCTTGATGACCGAACCAGAAGTGTTCTCATAAAGACCCAACACTCCATTGATCCGAGAGATCCGTCTTGATAGGTCTGAAGCACTGGGAATTGCTTTACCTGTTTGGTTGCAGGCCACATCACCACCTGCAAAGGCTCATCAGTTGTGTGATCGAAAACATCTGGATGCTCAAATATCAAGGATTCAGCAGTTTGCATTGTAGGAAACCCTCTTTTAACTTGATCTTCAAGAAAAAGCTTGAACTGGGTCACTTGCGGATTATTTGTAAGATTTGAAAAGGGAGCTCGGGACAATTCCGTCAAATCAACCCTAGTCAATGAACTAAAGTCATGGCTATCTCTATAGAGTTCAGAGTTACCACTTTTTCACAGCACTATCCACATCTTGAGGGGATCATGAAATCCCCAAGAAACAATTCCTGATCGATCACCAAAAGTATCCCTGAAACAGACGACCTCAAGGTCAGTCATTGTAATTGAGGGTTCATCCCAAGAGGCATTTTGATTAGAGTTCCTTTTAAACAATAATTGTCCTTTCTTAACCGCTTCCTCCTGAGCATTACGAATGGTTGCTGACACATGGGGGCATGAGGAGGCTCATTATCAACATAACTAACAACTCCAGACCACTGACCAGTAGGCAAAACAACTGGAAAGGCTTGGACATGAAGATTGATCTTGTACTCTTCAGCAGATGTCTGATATTTATCTCGAAAGTCTTCCTCAAGCTTCTTTTTCAACTCAAAATAACTTGAAGTCAGCAGATTGAAGTGATCTTGAAGGTCAGAAATCTGTTTGGACTTCAGCTTTTTATCCTTTGAAAGATCAGCTACTTGCACACCAAGGCTCCACTTATCAGACTGAAGTTCAGACACTTGAATACTAAGCTTTGGATTTTCAGCTTGAAGCTCTGACACTTGGATATCTAGCTCAATATTTTTCTGACTCAGTACAGATATTTCTTGCTGGAGTCCGGAAATAGTTAGGGTGTATTCTCTAGAACCACCACCTCCTATAAAAACACCTTTACCACGAGGGGAAGGCATCAAAAGTTGCTCCTTAGCCATATGTAGGGCTAATCTCTCAGAAGCATCATCACGATTAAATCGAGGAGTAGAAAAACCTGGTGGAACAGAGGGACCACCAACATCAAAAGCAGTACCCGAACCCGTAGCAAACATCTTCGTTGTGGTGAGATTGGTAGTAGTGGTAGTAGTAGGTGGTACTGGGAGGCTGCTAACAAGTCTTGCAATTACTTTACCCTGCCTCGGATCCCTTCTTTGCCTCTTTGACGGGGGTTGATCAGATCGTGTCGTAGCAAAATCACTTACAAACGGCTCTGTGGTAGGAGAAACAGAAATAGGAGGGGAACATCCCATAACCGTCTCCATAGGAATGGAAACACTTTCCGGTTGACCTGTAGTAGGGGTTGTAGTCTCAAAAGCTTCATTCGTCTCCCTTGTCTCAGTTGTTGGAAGAACAACATCATCGACATTGTTGAAGATAGTGTCAAGATTCTCATTTGACACCATGTTAGCACTACTTGCTAAAGAAGCAGCAATATCATCGTGATCAAAACCGGTGAGGTCAAGATCACTAAAAGAATCATTCTTATCTCCCCCAACATTCTCCCCAAACTCTACATTTATTCCCAAATCATCATCTTGAGTACGATCAAACACATTGTCATGTTCCACAGCCACTTGAGCATCATGAGTGGGGGTATCTTCTTTTTCAATGCTTTCATCCTCAGAAACATCAATAACAAGATTGTTTGGAGAAGACTTCTCAGTAGATGCTGGCTCAGAAGAAGTTTGCTCAGATGAACCATAGGATTTTGTAGGTTCATCTAGCTCAGTGAACTTCCCAAATTTCTCAAGAGGGTACAATCCTTGAAAAACAACTTTTCCTCTTCGATTTTGCTTGATGAGTCCTACTGTGTGAATACCCAAAGACTTCATATCTAGAGTTTCACCCTCCTTTCTCACTTCTGGAAATTGAGTGTTGATAAACAACTGAACAAATCTAGGATATAGCAAGAAAGTATCTCGAGTTGAGACTCTGATGTTCATAACAAACTCTTCCAGGATGAATCTTGAGAAATTAAATCTCACCCCTGCAGCAAGAGAAACAAGTGCACCAGTAGTTCGCTGAGAAATTTCGTCTGCTCCTGATCTTCTACCTGAAACACAGCTGACGAACACATGCGCTAAAAACCTCCAATATGGATGCAGAAGCTTCTTTAAGGTCGGAGGTGAAGTGCCTTCGTAGCTCATCCTTCTGAGAATTCTATGTGTGTCATCAATCCCAATCTCCGTAGGGAAATTAGGTTGATCAACGATTAGTAGCGTGTCTATGATGAAGCTTTCATTGATCACGATTTCACGACCCTGAACCATAGTTTTTACAGTGAAATGACCGTCATTATCCATGCTCGTGCTGGCAGTGGCCCATAATTCTCTGATTAAATTTTGATACACAATAGGGTTTACTGTGATAGAGGACGCCAGACGGCACTCCCGAAGCCTGTGATCAAAACAAAAATTACTCAAGTGAAAATCAGTGTTCACGGTCAAGAATCCAAACACAGTTCACGGCCAAATATATTGTTCTTGGGTCGTAAACTGTGTTTACGACCTATGAACTCAAGCTTACGGCCGATGAACACCACAATCGCACAACTCATGAAAAACATGCACTTAATCAGAAGAATATGGCTAAACACAACACCATAATCAATAGATGCTTGTGGTCGAAATTGATTTACGGTTAAATTGCATTTACGGCCCTAGAACGGAGTTTACGGCCCAAGCTTACGGTCGTAAGCTCGATCTGACCTTTTTCTTCCATTTAAGCTCAAATTATACGGTGAAATATGCAATAAAACATATATTTATGATCTAGAACTCATTACCTATGAGATGGTTGAATCAGATTTGAGAAATTTGACGGAAATTTTTTTGAAGTGAGAGAGAGTGACGAGAGTGTTTGCGGCCGGAATCTCGTGAATGAGGAGATTCCGACAGTAAACCCCTATATTTACCATTCTTTACCATCTTACCTGATAACTACCCAGTATTGAGCAAATTCCAACACAATTAAATTAAAAAAAAAAACTTTCTGAGGATTATTTTAACTAAGGAAAAATTAAAAATAAAAATAAATAACGAAAAACTTAATTTTGTACAAAAATAAAAGTAAAATTAAAATTAAAAAAATAAAATAAATAAATAAATAAAAACTAAAAAATTTAATTTCTAAAAATAAAATTAAAAAATTAAAAATTAAAAATTAAAATTAGAGTAAACTAGAATTAAAATGACATTAAAATTTAATTATGCACAAAAATAAAATAATTTAGCTTTAACAAAAAAAAATAGAAAAAAAAATTTAACTACTGTGACTAAGTTTGTGACGTTGGGATCAAAGTTGTTGGACAGTCTTATTCTACTTGTCGGTACCCTTATCTTCACATTTTCGTCTGATCGATCCCCAATATTGTGGTCCACTTAAACACAAAAAATTTGTGACGATATTTTGGACAATTTATCAATGACATGATACATGCATATATCTAATTGTAACTATATTATCATGATTGGCCCTAATTCTTAAATAAATTTTCTTTAAGATCATTTAACTGACTACAACCAGGGATATTGTTGTCCACCTAAATCGAGCAGCGAGAGCTATGGACAACCTGTATGTGTTCAATTTTAAGTGTACTAGAACGTGTTTCCCGCTTCCTGATATGCCCCGACCATCAAGAACTTCCAGAGTACTCCTTACACCGGGTGAGCAGACAATCATTCAGAGAGAAGATAGATTCAGAATTCGATTACTTATTGTTTTAGAGGGGTTGAGAAGTAGAAGGTTGCATATGCTGTGTACCAGGTCGGATTAGAAGTCACGCAAAGGAGACAGCATATGGCTAACAGATAGAAGAAATTTCATATATATAACATGCAGAGAAATAGATTTGCATATGTTGTGTACCAGGTCGGATTGGAAGTAACACAAAGGAGACAACATATGACTAACAGATAGAAAGAAAGAAAACAATTTTCTACAAACCTAATTTTGTCGGAATTTACCAGTCACCCCATCCAACCGGAATTAAGGACGGAATCCGCACATCTAGGAAAAGTGAATCCACAGTTCTAAGTACGGGTTATATAATGTGACCAATAGATTCCCATGTATATCTCCCTGCTCAACCTATCCGAGCATCGTGAAATCAGGTTAAACGGATCTAACTAGGTCAAAATTTGTCAAGTCCTTAAATTCATTAGGTTCAAATCTCCCTAGTCAAGTCCATTTAAAAAAAACTTTCATGCCTACCAGCGCATCGAGCACAGATCGTCCATGATTCAACTTAGGTACGTTATGCCGATTCAGATCGCCCATTATCACTTGCTAATTTCATTTCCCATCACAACACCTACAAATAAAACTATCAACAATATTTATTGATTTTCTAATTTTTTATTGTTTTTGGATTTTTGATTATTTCTCCTCTAAATTTGTGCATGGGTGAGAATAAAGATAAAAGAAAACAAAATGCGCAAATTTAATCTATCCTAAGGAAACAAGAAACAAAAAGAACTTAAAAATAAAAATAAAATTAAAAAATAAGCTAAAAAATAAATAAATAAAAATAAAAATAAAAATTGAAAATTTGAGTTGAAGAAAAAATAAATAATAAATAATAAAAAAAACTTAATCCTCAAAACGTATCATTTTCAGAAATCCTACAAGCACATCGAAGCGAGCTTTGTTAAATGACTTAGTGAATAAGTCCGCCACATTATTATCAGTGTGGACTTGTTCCAGCCGGATTAACGAACGTTCATAACAGTCTTTGATGAAATGAATTTTAATGTCGATGTGCTTGGTTTTAGAGTGTTGGACTGGGTTTTTGGCAATTTGAATGGTAGCTTCATTATCACAATAAATGGGGGTTTCAAAATAATTCAAACCGTAGTCCAACAGCTGATGTTGGATCCAGATAACTTGAGAGCAGCAAGTTGATGCAGCAACGTATTCCGCCTCTGCTGTGGAAGTTGAGACAGTGTGTTGCTTCTTGCATTACCACGAAACTAGTCTGTCACCTAGGTACTGACATCCTCCTGAGGTAGATTTCCTGTCAAGCTCACAGCCTCCATAATTACTATCAGTAAAAACATAAAGATCAAATTCTGTAGAAGCAAAACTGTAAAAGTCGAATAGTATGTTTGTTTAGTTTCGCATCTTTATGTTATTTTACTAAGTCAATTTTGTGCGAAGTGTATTGTTTAGACTTAGTATATTTTTTGTACACTCGGGTTCCCTATAAATAGGGAATGGGGATAGAAATAGAGGATAACTTTCAAAAACAAAAATATCCTTTCTGCTTATTCTGTAATCAGTCTTCATCAATATAAGATCTGATTAATATTTACTCTTCGTGTTCTTACTTTTCAATCACTCAAATCATATTTGCTTTCGTAAATCTCGATAACAATTCTCTTCAATTGGAATCAGAGCAGGATTCAAACTGCATCGATCTGATTTTCGTGTTAGAATCATTTGTTTTTTAATTTGCAACTTTACTCAAAATTTTCTGCGCATTTTGGTTTTGAAAATCAAATTTGATCTTCAGATTTGAATTGATTCTGTCTTTGAATTGTTTAGTCGAGTAATCGATCAGTGATTTGTGATCAATTCAATTGATAAATTCTCAAATTCATCAAGTTTTTCAAGCTTTCTGAAAATTTCTGTGTTCATCAATGGCGAACTTCAACATGAATACAATGACTTCCTTCTCTCACTTGCTTGGTTCCTCAACCAAAATTCCGATGTTAATTCCAGAATACTATGACCAGTGGGCTGATAGAATGGAAGATTACTTAAATGGAATTGATGAAGAACTTTGTAATTGTATCGATGGAACAGTGCAAGCTCTTGCTAATGTTCAACCAATTGGACCATCTACTGCATCTGCTGAAGTTGCTGATCAACAAAAACGGTTGAAGAATAATGAAAAGAGGTGCATGAGGGAACTAAGAGGTGCTCTTCCTCCTGTGGTTTATAATTACATTCGTAGTTGTAAAACAGCAAAGGAGATCTGGAACACTCTAAAAGAGAAGTATCAAGGTAACGAAAAGACGAAGATCAACTCTGTGAAGCAATGTCTAGTTGAACTGAAGGAATTCAGACAAAAGGATGCTGAAACTCTTGAAAATTACTATGATCGTCTGAATGAGCTTATGTTTCGCTGCAATAGGTATGGAATCACTAGGTCTCTCATGGAGTTCAATTTAACTTTCATTATGGGCCTTCGCAAGGAATGGCAAAGTGTGAGCATGATGATTAAGAATCAACAGAGTTTTGATAGAACTCATTTGAATGATCTCTACAATCAGCTAAAAACACATGAAAGTGAAGTTTCAGAAATGTATGAAGAATCAAAACAGAGTATTGGAGGTCCTTTGGCTCTTGTTTCAAAGGTATCAGAAGTTGATGTTAATGAAAAAGATGGTTCAGATAATGAAGGATTTTTGATGAACTCTGATGATGAAGCTGTGGAATTCTACTCAAACAACAGAGTTAAGAAGTTTTTCAAAAATCCGTTTAATCCAAAAGGAAAGGCTAGTGATGCGAAAAGTGGAGTCACAAAAATTGGAGGAGAGGAGAGGAAGATAATGGAGAAAGCTGAAGAGAAACAAAAATATGCGAAAGAAGTGAAAAAGCTGAAAGGTGACTCAGGAATTTACTGTCACTATTGCAATGGTGCGAATCACTTCGCAGCCGATTGCATGTTGCGAAAGAAAGAAGAGAAGAAAGAAAAAGTTAAAGATGAAGCATACTATTCTGAAAAGATTGAAGAGTTGCGCGCTAAGACAAAAGGAGTGTCTCTAGTTGCGAAGGGTGAATCTGCTAATGAAGAGAGTGGAACTTATCAGATCTGGTCATCAGGATATGATGATGAAGAAATGAGGCATCCCACACATGGAGCCATGTTCGCAAGTTTTGAAGATTGCGAAGAGGACATTTCAGGGAGATGCTTCGTATCCAAATCCACGGACAAATCACCCATGACCACCAAGGTACGTGCAATACTTGAATCTTTTAATATTCCTTTATCTGCTTATGATGCTGAAATCATTTCATTTGATGATACTGTGACTTATTTTGATTCTGTTATTGTGTCTGCTAGTACTGAAGCTCAAAAATTAAATATGCAACTTGGTGAGACACGAAGAGAATTAGAAATAAAAAGGAGCAGAGTAGAAAAACTTGAAATGCAGATCAAAAATGTATATTGTGATAGGAATAATCTTACAAATGATGTTAGGTTGTTGCTAGCACAAAGGAACATATATTGTAATTCTGCCAAACAATTGTATGCAAAATTAACTGCTTTACATCATTCTTCTGACATTAGCAAAGAACAACATAGGAAACTTTTACCTTTTCTTGAGTATGAACGTGAAAAAGTTGATGTTGTTTCTTATGATTGCGAAAGTACAATTACTCAATTTGACAAAATACCTGATGATAGATATCCATATGGTATTGTCAAAAATGATGAATATTTGAATGCTGATGAGTTGGTTAACATTGTCAATGAAAGTTTGACAAAGAGTGAACAAGTGAAAATCTTAAAGAAAACAGAAACTTCAACTCTTGCCTCTCAATTCAATTATGCTGATATTGATGACAATTCAGATAATGTGAGTGAAATCAGTGAGATAGAAGAGGAAGAAGAGGTTGATTGTTCTCAATTGTCAATCATTAATATCACATCTAAGATCAAAAGTAAAGAAATTATAGTTGATTTGAGAGTAGAGGATGAAATTGATAAACCTTTAACTTCGCAACATTGTAAGTTTGATAATGTGGAAGTTGAAAGCTGGAAATCTGATGATACTGATGAAAACAAAGAAAAAGTGAAAGATTCACATGAAATAACTCCACGAGTTGTGGTTGATCAAGTGTTTGAGAATAAAAAAGAATTTGACAAAATTTTAAATGACGAAGGCGCACATTATTTGGAAACCAACACTGTGGTATATCCAAATTTTGTATGCACTGATAAAACCATTTTTCCAAATCAAGTTTTTGTCACTACTGGAAATGCTGAGAAAATTCATCCTGAATTCAACAAAATGATTGAAAAAGATAATCTAAGGTCAACTACTAAAGGTTTTTTCACAAATCAAAACACAGAAGAAAACAATTTAACTCAAAATCCTTATGTGTTTCAAAAACAAAATTCATTACAAAAATGGGTGGTTAAGGGTGAAAAAGCAAACCAAGATTTTGAAAAAGTTAAAAAACCAAAGGCTTAAGTAAAATTAAATTCTCATGAATTCAAATTGATGGTTGGAAATTATTCAACAGAAAATAATGTTTCAAAAAGAAAAGCAAGAAAAGCAATTTTCTAGCAAGTTGTGTCTAAAGACAAACCAAGAGCTGAAAAAGAACAAATTTCAAAAACAACATCATCAAAATTTCAAAGCAAAAATAAACAAACAGATTCAAGTTTTCATAAACCAATAAATTCTGTTGAGAAAATTCCATATGTTCGCAAATATGACAACAATCGAGAATTTGAGAATTCGCAAAAATTTGTAAATAATCAAAAGTTTCAAAATGTTGGCAAATTCACGAATACTTCATCAAGTTTGAAAAATTCAACTCAAGCAAAAGTGAAATTTTCACCAAAACAACCAAAATTTTCAAATCCTTCAGTCTCAAAACCGACCAAAGTTTCATATACAAAAGGAAAATATGATGTAAGTACGATCAATCGTTGGTTTGAAGGGAAAGGAAGAAAATATCAAAGTGGGATGTTTTCAGAGCAACAAATCAAGAATGCATTTGACAAGTTCGCAAATAACTCTTCCACTGCTAGTTCAACATCTCATAATTCGCAAGTTCCGGTTCAAAAATGGAAACCAGTTATCAAAAATGCGAATGTTGTGAAGGATGGGATTACAATCAATGGAAATCCAAAACTATTGAACGACTATATTTCAATATCTAGATCTGATGATGTTGATATAATGGATTCTGTCACAAACAAAGTGAAAACATGGTTTTTAAATTCAAAGAATTTGTTTCATTCTACTAATGATGGACGCAACAAGTCTTGGGTTCCTAAATTTTTCCAATAAATGCAGGTGATGTGTGACGAGCAATATGATACGAAATGGTATATTGATAGTGGTTGCTCTCGTCATATGACTGGAAGAAAGGAAAACTTGCGAGATTATAGAAGCTTGGAAAATGCAGGAGTAGTCAAATTTGGGAATAATCACAAGTGTCAAGTGAAAGGCTATGGGAAAGTCACAAATGGACAATTCACTGTGAACAGAGTTGCTTATGTTGAAGGACTTCAACATAATTTGATAAGTGTGTCACAACTTGTTGTTGGTACTGGAAATCAAGTTGTATTTAATGAAGAAGGAAGTATCATTTCAAATGCGAAGTCAAATGAAGTACTTCTCAAATCCAAAAGATATGGTGATATGTTTACACTGGACATCAAACCAATTGTGGGAAAACCTGCTGTGTGTTTACTATCAAAAGCATCTAATGATGTCAGTTGGCTTTGGCATAGAAGATTGTCACACTTGAACTTTCGCAATATTAACAAACTTGTCACTGAAGATTTAGTTCGAGGGTTACCTGTACTAAAATTTGACAATGATTCTCTGTGTGCAGCTTGCGAACAAGGAAAACAACATAGAAAAGGTCATCCGATTGTGATCGATTCAAAAATTGTAGAACCATTGGAACTTCTTCACATTGACTTATGTGGACCGTAGACTGTTGCTACAATCAATAAAAAGCAGTACATTTTAGTTATTGTAGATGATTTTACTCGATTCACATGGGTATTTTTTCTCAGGTTAAAATCGGAAGTTGCTCAGACGATGATTGATTTTATCAAAAAGATTGAGCTTAGTCTGAAAAAGAATGTTCGCAAAATTAAAAGTGATAATGGTTCTGAGTTTAAAAATCAAACTCTTGATTCTTTTCTCACAAGCAAAGACATTTCGCATAATTTCTCATCACCATATACTCCACAACAAAATGGTGTTGTTGAAAGAAGAAATCGATCTCTATGCGAAGCAGCCAGAACCATGTTAACATATGCGAATCTACCTCAATATCTTTGGGCTGAAGCAGTTTCCACTGCATGTTTTACTCAGAATCGATCATTCATTCATCGAAGATTCAATGTTACTCCATATGAAATAATCAATAATAGGAAACCTAATGTCAAATTCTTTCATGTTTTTGGTTGCAGGTGTTTTATAATGAATCTCAAAGATACTTTGTCCAAGTTCCAAGCTAAAGCTGATGAAGGCATATTCTTAGGATATTCGTAGAATTCAGTTGCATACAGAGTGCTTAACAAATGAACTAGAAAAGTTGAAGAAACTTTCAATTTAACATTTGATGACTACTATCTTAAACAAATGGATAGTAAATTTGAAAATAAATCAATACTTGTTGATTCAAATAATCAAATTGATAATTCTGAAATAAATGATTTTGATTATGACTTAATTTTCGGAATACCTGACAGGGCAATTGAAGCGGAAAATAATGCTCCTGACAATCAAACATCAGAATCCTCAAAACATACTGATGATTCGACAATTACTACAAGGTCAATATCTTGCGAAAGTGTGCCTGATGCTCGTATGGAGGGGGAGCATACGATCAACAATGAAGATTGTCAGCCAACTTTCGAGGGGGAGAATGAAAATATGAATCGTCATGTTGAGGGGGAGCATTTGCAAAATCATCAAGAAGAACATCATGTTAAGGGGGAGCATGATGAAACAGAGACAATTAATCTTGATGAAAATGATGAGTTTCATGAACTAAATGATAATTTTTCTGTTTCAGGATCTGAATATGAAGATATATATGAGGATGCACCATTGGAATTTGATCCTAATTTTCCACCACTTGAGAAATGGACAAGAAATCATCCAAAAGAACAGGTAATTGGAAATCCACAAGATAGTGTGTTGACAAGAGCTCAAATTCGTGCGAAAAATGAGGTATTGAATGCGAACCAAGAACTATGTATGTTTAATGTCTTTATTTCGAAAATAGAGCCAAAGACAGTGAAGGATGCTATGGAACACTCAGATTGGGTTGTTGCTATGCAATCTGAACTGGCTGAATTTGAACGAAACAAGGTTTGGAGATTAATTTCTAAACCTTCTGATGTTTCAATTGTCGGATTAAAATGGATTTTTAAAAATAAAACTGACAAAGATGGCAATATTATTCACAATAAAGCTAGACTAGTGGTTAAAGGTTATTCGCAACAAGAAGGAATAGACTATGAACAAACATTTGCACCTGTTGCAAGACTTGAAGCAGTTCGCATATTTTTAGCTTATGCAGCTCACAAAGACTTTGATGTTTATCAAATGGATGTTAAGTGTGCATTCTTAAATGGAGAACTTGAAGAAACAGTGTATGTTGAACAACCACCAGGGTTTATAAACGATGAACATCCTGATCATGTTTACATCCTAGATAAGGTTGTATATGGATTAAAACAAGCACCTAGAGCCTGGTACGCAACACTTACAAATTTCTTGAAACAATCTAAATTTAAACAAGGATCAGTAGACCCCACATTATTTCGCAAGAAAGTTGGGAATCATCTAATTCTTGTTCAAATTTATGTTGATGATATTATTTTTGGCTCGACTGGCCCAACATTGTCAATTGAATTTGAAAATCTAATGAAAAGTCAATTTGAAATGAGCATGATGGGAAAAATTAATAATTTTCTTGGATTAAATATAAGTCAGAACAGGGATGGAATCTTAATCAATCAAGAAAAATATACGAAGAACTTGCTTGAAAAGTTTGGAATGACCAATAGCACGAAACTAAGAGTACCAATGGCAGTAGGAACAAGACTAACTCCTTCGTTAGATGTTCCTGCTGTTGATTTAACACTTTATCGAAGCATGATAGGTTCTTTATTGTACTTAACTGCAAGTAGACCTGATATTATGTTTTCGGTTTGCAATTGTGCTAGATATCAAGCTAATCCCAGAGAACCTCATTTGACTGCAGTGAAAAATATTTTTCGCTATCTTAAGGGAACAATTTCGTTAGGACTTTGGTATCCTTCGAAAACGGGGTTTTTCATTCAAGGTTTTTCAGATTCTGATCTAGGAGGATGTACTTTGGATAGGAAAAGTACGAGTGGTGGATGTCAACTATTGGATGGGAAGTTGGTAAGTTGGCAATCGAAGAAACAAACTTGTGTGGCTATATCAACTACTGAGGCTGAATACATTGTTGCTGCTGCTTGCACTTCGCAAATTATTTGGATTCATAGTCAACTTCGTGATTATGCAATAAACATGAAAAAGATTCCCTTGTATTGTGAATCGCAAAGTGCAATTCGCATTTGTCATAATCCAGTACAACATTCAAAGACAAAACACATTGCTCTTCGATATCATTTTATCAAAGATCATGTGGAAGATGGGAATATTGAAATTCATTTTGTTAAAACAACTGAACAACTTTCTGATATTTTTACAAAACCTCTTGATGAAAAATCATTTGTTAGAATTTTAGCAGGTTTGGGGATGATTGATGCGAATTCAATTCCAAAAACTCAAGCATGAAAGTTTCGATCAGCAGTTATGAGTCAAACTTGTTCAGATGTTACTGTTCATCCAGAGGCTTCGCATCCACATCTCTTCGCATTTGCGATCATAACAACTAAGGTTAGGTTTGCGACTCATTTTGTAGTTTTTAATTTTTGAAAAATCAAAAATCCAAAAATATTTTATGTTTATTCATTTTTGTTTTTGAAAAATTAAAAATCCAAAAAGATTTTATTTTGTTATGTTTTTAATTTTGGAAAATTCAAAAATCTCAAAAATATTTTTGTTTTCTTTGATCTTTAAACATTGTGTGCTGTGAGTTTAGTACATGGCTTAAAGCGAAGAGGTCATGCTTATACGTTTCTACGGGAAAGTGTCAATTTTTTTTTAAAAAACTAGTTAGGATGTCCCTAGAAGCATGCTGTTGTATGTAGACCAAAAGCCTCAACAAGAATCGATGTATGAAAACTGAAAGCCTTAATGAATCTTTCATACGAATGGTTTTTCCCAATCAGACTTAAATTCACATTAGTCAACTGAGCTACCTTACTCTTTTCATTAATGTTAAGAGTTTTCTATTTTGTCCATTATAACAGAGGTACACTGCGATTCTTAACCAATCTTTTTATACCAAACAATTCTTTCAATCTAAATTTTCAAAGAGATTTATCCTTGAGGTCTTTGATCAAAACCAATCAAAACCTAGACAAATCACAAGTCTGTGTTTATGATCTAACATCATGAGACCGTGATGGAAGTGAAACCCAAACACCATAAACCTTAAGGAATTAACGGGGAACATAGTTCCAGATTTTAACGAAACTTTTGTTTCAGTACCAAAATTTCGAAACTCCAAATCATATTCAATTTGCATGTGTGGTCTTGATCAAACATTCGAAACCCACGATGTTTGTAACCCAACAAGATCCAGTACAAATTTTTTATGAATATGATTTCTGTGTGAGTTTTATTCGCAAATCCTAGTCATGATAAATATTTTCAAAAGCCAACTTGTCACTGACTACACTGGTCATACAAGTAATTTCATTTACAATTTCTCACCTTATGTTAAGGCTGATATGTAATGAAATTTGAAACCAACCCAAAATATCTTTTAAAAAAAAAAGCCCTTCGATACTTATAAAAAAGTATTCGATTGTAATTCACGGGAAACTACACAAGCTGTTGATTATCTCTCTTGATGATTAACGAAGCAACCTTTGCCTGGGGTTTAATTGCCTTCATGTCAAATTGAATTTTTGACATCACAGAATTCGAAAATTTTTTGTTTCTCATCTTATTTTGTTGACACAATGCACACACGAAATCCTTGAGGTTCTAAGTAAAACCAACTCAGGCTGATGATTTCGCAAATCTGGCATATGACTTCACTTTACATCCCAAACGTGAAAGAGCCTTGCCTCCATGCGAAGGGTTTTAACGGTTCAAATTCTATAACGGGAAACTTGACAGGCTGTGTACTCAAGATGGTTGGTATTCTATCCGGTTTTCAAGGAGATGTGACAGTTACTTTTTGAAGCATGGTTATCTTTTGCAGTCATGATCCGATTTTCAAGGTGCCACATCGGATAACATTAAATGCATCCCGCTTTAATTTCAAATCAATTTGGGTAAACTATAAAAGGGGGATCAAGATCACTATATATGGTTAAGCGAACAGAACTCTCACAAACCTCAAAAGATTCAAACTTGTTCAACTTCATCTCTTTCAAACCCTAACAATGGCGGCCACTCAATCCAACACTGATGAAGTTCTTTCTCAATCCCTGATGAAAATCCAAAGCACCAACTATCAAGTTGATCCGAATGTCTCTTCTTATCTTGAAGGATTGAAGATGCTCATCGTTGCCCTGAAAAGATCACCCATGTCCACCGCCATGTTTAGTTCCTTCTCTGTTCCGATGACATGGTTATCTTTGGCAGCTTCAATGGCATCATACAACCATACTACTGATGTGATAACCTTTAACTTGATGAACAACAAACGGGTTAAACTTTCCAAGAAGATGTTCGTTGAATTCTTGCAGATTCCAAACAACCCTCCGTTTTTCAAACCCGTTAATTCTCAAGTTATCCACATGTTCAATGAAATGCGCCATCAACCCACTCTGGAGAAGATCAGTGACTTCAGAAAGTCAGGGTTACCGTGTATATGGAATTTTCTGTTTGGCATTTTTCTCAGATGCTTAACAGGACGCACAGTTGGTCTAGATAAGGGGCGTATGGAGGTTTATGCCATGGTAATGGGATTGTATTATGACATCAGTGTAGACTATGCAACGCAGTTATGGAAGGAATTTGTTAAGATTCTGGAAAACACAAATTCAGAAAAAGGAATATCTTGTGCAAGGTATTGGAGCTTGATTCTTGAAAAGGTATATGAAAAGGAGGGAATTTTAGTACCAGAGGATGCGGAGGTTGCAGAATTCTCTCTATATCAATTTCTAAAGGTGGTTGAAGATGATGAGGAAATATTTACCCATGTTGCTCGCATTCCAGATGAGATGCTTAACAAGGTTTCTCCAACTCACAAGGTGTTGGTGCGCTACATGAAGACTTTCGATCCAAATGTGGAGACTGGCATTTTGTTAACAGTTGCAACAAAACCCTCAAAGAAGAAGAAGGCTATCAAGAATAATGCAACTGCTCAATCTTCGAAAAAGGGTCAAGATGAGGAGATTCAGATAGTGGAAACCTCACCAAAATCAAAGAAGGATACTATATCCTCAAAATCGGGGGTATTGAAAAAGATTCGCAAGACTGAGGTGAGCAGTAAAGGGGTTACCGTTTGCAATATTCCAGCTCCTGTCTCTCCAGGATCTAAGAGACAACGTGCTCAAGATGTTGCGAAACAAATGCAACAAACATTGTTGAAAAAGTGAAAGCTTATTATTCGCAATGAGTCCTCAGATGAAGAAGTGGTTCTTGACACCCCACTAATCTCTACACCGGTAACTGTTTCTGATCCACCTGTATCAAGTTTTCAAGTTTCGCAAGTTTCCTCACAACCACTCGAAATAGTCACTACCAAATTAGTTTCTGAGGAGGTACCTATTTCAGATACGGTTGTCAACGTATCTGATACGGGGGCACCTATCACGAGTGTTGAAACCACTTTACCAATCACCTTACCCATTTCTTTACCACTTGTATCATTTCCATCTACAACACTATCCACAACCTCATCAATTTTTGATCATCCACTTCAAAACCCATTTACAACCCTTTTTCCCTCACAATCACCAAAAACTCCTCAACCTTCGCAATCTTTATCTGATAATGAAACTGACGGAGGAGCCTTTGGAGGAGTACTTGAAGACATTCACTTTGATTCAGAGGAGGAGGATATACCTGATCATATGCTTATGACAGGAAAGCAATTTAAAATCCTAAATCATAAGTTGAATGCCATTATTCAGTCGCAAGCTGATTCTGGCAGGATGTCTTCTATCTCAGCAATGGATGTTGATATTATGCTTAAGGGTGCTGAGAAGTGAATAATGGAGAAGGTTGATCAGTCTGACAAAAATAATGAGCTTCACATTCAAGCTCAAGGGAGGAATTTTACTTCGGTGGTCAAGGACTTAAAAGCTGTTGCTAAAGAACGCCATGTTCTGTTTGTATAGGATGTGAAGAAAGTTCGGGAGGATGTCAACTTTAAGCTTGAAGAGTTGAAAACCGAACTTGCGAAGGAGCTCAGGGATATAACTTCTCAACATATTGAAGTTCAAAGAAGGTTGATGTGGTTGCTATAGAAATGCACAAGGTTGTTGCTACCCCTATCCTTGAAGCTAAACACAAAGAAACCCAGGAGAAGTTTGATCAGCTGATCAAATTGGTCACTGAGCTGAAAACCATGGTTTCGCAATCTTCTTCTCAACAAATTCTCACTCCTGAGTTCTTGTCTCTAAAGGTTAATACTTTGGAACAAGCAATTCAGAAAGCTCTTGCACCAATCGCCAATTTTACCTCTTTACTACCGAAGAGTGCCCCACCTGCTTTCACAGGGGTGCAAGGGGGAGAGAAAAATGAAGTAAAGAGGAGGATGCGAAGACAGTGGGAAAAGTAATATCTACCTAGCTTAAATCTACTCTTCCAATACTTACAATGCCAATTTCCTCAACTACAATAACCACAAGACCGATTGGCAAAGGAATTTCGATTGGGGCAAAAGAAGGAAGTTCGAGTTCAAAACCTCAAACAGATGTTGTGGGAAAAGGAAAAGGAATATTGTACGAAAAATCGAAGGAGGAGAAGAAAGCTGAGGCTGAGGCAGAGTTAGAAAGGATGAGGCAAGTGCAAAGCATTATGAGGCAAAGGGCAAGTGATCCTCCCACGATAAACAAAGGAGATCCTGCGAAGCTGTACTCTTATGAAACCATAGAGTCAAAAGTTGTGGGGAGGGAAATGTATGAATTCGAGAAGAAGCCAAAAAGAAGTTATGATATTGCGAATTCAGACAATTGTCAACTAGATTTTCCGATCAACGAATTGCTCTTCATTACTGCTCAATACAAGATTAGCGAGAAGTTTGATAATCCTGATGATTATATACACATGAAAATTAGATTTCATGCTGTATTGGAGAAGAATCCGGATGAATTTTGGTCTTTAATGAAGATCAAAAAGGTGTTAACAATCAAGAAAGATACGATGTTTGAAGACATGCTTCAAAATTTCCGTTACTTTGTTATTCGAGCTGACAACAAGCAGTATGATTTCCCTATAGCTGACTTTCCTCTGATGAACTGCAACGATTTGATTCAAGTGGCTCTCATTTTGAAGCATATGGAAGAGAATAAGCTCAAAGGATCTGAGACTGAAGTGTTCAAGATAGGCTTCGCACATGTCAAGACATATAAAGACAATTACTTCGATTGCTTAGCTCTAACTGATGAAGAATTGGCGACTACGTTGGGAAGAGAAGTGAACGTTCCTTGGGAAGAAACCTTATCCCATTCAGCATTATCAAAATATGTTGTTGGGGAAATATGCCTGAAACCTTTTGGCATGGTGTTTTCAGGAAGAGATACGAAGGGGAAGCCCAAGAAATTCTTGTTTAAAGTCTCAGAGGTGGAAAGATATACTTCTTCGCAATATACGCACTTTATTGTTCGTATAAAAAATTGCAAGAAGAATAATGAAGGAGACAAGAAGGATCTCAAGAAGGTGATTTCCTGGTATGGAGAAGTGCGAAAGACAATTCACTCTGCTGTTCAAAAGTTGATGGACTGAATAGCTTCGACTGTTTACAAAGGGGGAGATTGTAGAAGCAAAATTGTAAAAGTCGAATAGTATGTTTGTTTAGTTTCGCATCTTTATGTTATTTTACTAAGTCAATTTTGTGCGAAGTGTATTGTTTAGACTTAGTATATTTTTTGTACACTCAGGTTCCCTATAAATAGGGACTGCGGATAGAAGTAGAGGATAACTTTCAAAAACAAAAATATCCTTTCTGCTTATTCTGTAATCAGTCTTCATCAATATAAGATCTGATTAATATTTACTCTTCGTGTTCTTACTTTTCAATCACTCAAATCATATTTGCTTTTGTAAATCTCGATAACAATTCTCTTCAAATTCAGAATTCTTCGAATACCAAAGACCCAATTTTGGGCTCCCTTTGATATACCGAAAAATTCTTTTGACAGCAATAAGATGTGAAAGTTTAGGATTAGCCTGATATCGTGCGCATTGACACACTGCAAACTTGATATTCGGTCGACTTGCAGTAAGATACATCAACGATCCAATCATCGATCGATAGTGAGTCTGATCTACGGATTCGCCTTCAGGATCTGGAGTCAGAAGGGGTCGTTCTGCCATTGGTGTTGAAGCAGACTTAGCATCGCGAAACTCGAACTTTTCAAGAATATCTTCCACATACTTGGATTGATGTAGCAGGATTCCGGTTGAATTCGGTTTGACCTGAAGCCCCAAAAACATGGTCATTTCTCCCAACGAACTCATTTCGAACCGTTTCTTTTTTACACTTTCGAATTCTTTGCAAAGCTGCGGACTAGTTGACCCAAAGATGATATCGTCAACATAGATTTGCACGAGAATTTGATCATCTCCAACATGCTTTATAAACAAAGTCTGATTAATAGTACCACGGGAATAACCATGCTCGAGGAGCCTAATGTTAGAGTTGCGTACCACGCTTGAGGAACCTAATGTAACCCATACAACGCCTTGTCTAACTTGTAGACATGATTAGGAAATTTTGAGTCAACGAACCCAGGAGGTTGATCAACGTAGATTTCTTCCTTTACCTTGCCATACAAGAAGGCAGTCTTGACATCCATTTGATAAACGGTAAAGTTCATGTAGGAAGCATATGCCAGGAAGATACGAATAGCCTCCAGGCGAGCTACTGGAGCATAAACTTCTGTGTAATCAAGACCTTCAACTTGTCGAAACCCACGAACCACTAATCGAGCTTTATTTCGTACAATAACCCCTGAATCATCCTGCTTGTTGCGATAAACCCATCGTGTGTCAAGAGATTTCTTGCCCTTTGGCAGCTCAACTAACTTCCAAACACTGAGTTTTTCAAATTGGTGCAATTCTTCATGCATTGCATCTACCCAGCCAGGTTCATTCAGAGCCATTTCAACATTCTTGGGCTCTATTTGAGAAATAAAGCAAGAGTAAAGACAAGCATTAACGTCTCCACTCTGACTTCTAGTTTTAACACCATCACCTAGCTGACCAATGACGTTGTCGATCGGATGATCGCGTTGAATCCTTGAAGGTATTTCTTGGCTGATGTCATTGAGAGAGACAGGAAGAGTGTGAATATTGATACCTCCTTCATTTGTTGATTGAACCGCTCCAGACGGCTCTGCCACAAACTCATTTGAGAAAAGATTAGGAAAGAGTGGTTCCATAAAAGTTGAAGAGACAGCAGAAGCATCATTAGGGAATAACTCTTTCTCTATTGAAATATGAGGTGTAGTTTTAGCATCTGGAGAATCAATTTGGACTGAAGATTTAGGACTGTCATGTTGCAAAGACGACTCCCCTTGAGGTGTAGCAGCGGACTCCCCCTCAGGTGTAGCAGAGGACTCCCCCTCAGGTGTAGCAGAAGACTCCCCCTGAGATGAAACCGGAGACTTCTCTGTGAAAGAAGGGGGGATTCAGATGTTGACCTGTAAACAACGTCTTCGTCTTCATCTTCAGAAATTTTCTTCAAATCAGAAACAGATCTAGATGAGCCACTTGAAGACACATCAATTGATTTGAATAGGGATGTGTAATCAAACAGCCAATCCGGACCCACTCTAGCGTCCGTCTCGTTTTCTTCCAACCAATGCACGTCATACGATTCCACAATTTGCTTTGTCTTCTTATTGTAGACTCTATAGGCAGTGCGAGCAGCATACCCTATGAAGTAACAATCATCGGCTTTTGCATTGAACTTCGGGTTGGCATCCAAGTGAAGAAGGGTACAAGGGCAGCCAAACACACATAAATGACTGACTGATGGCTTGTGACCATAGAGAAGCTCATACGGGGTCTTCTTCTGAGCTTTGTTAATCAACACTCGATTCTGAACATAACAGGCAGTGGTTATCGCCTCAGCCCAGAAGAAAACCGGTAACTTTGAGTCACACATCATCGTCCTTGCAGCATCCTTTAACGTTATGTTCCTTCTTTCAGCAACACCATTTTGTTGGGGTGTGTGGGTAGAACTGAATTGACGTAGGATAGCCTTTTCCGCACAAAAATGATCGAGTACAGAGTTCTTGAACTCTGTTCCGTTGTCGGTACGAAGCGCCTTCACTTGATTGTTAGTTTGGTTTTCAACTAATACAATAAACTTCTTAATCAAATCAGTAACTCCAACTTTGTTGGATAGAAAGAAGACCCAAGTAAACCGAGAGAAATCATCGATCACAACCAGGCAATAAGAGTTTCTGTTGATGCTAAGAACATTTACTGGTCCAAATAGATCTATATGAAGCAGTTGGTTAATCGAGTTGACCTGTTTTGGCAGATGTGGTTTTCTATGATGCTTTCCTTGGGCACATGACACACATTTTTTGAACGTAACAAAGTCCTTGACAGGAAAACCACGGACCATCTCATTCTTCGCAAGAAGATTCAAGTTCTTGGCATTAGCATGACCTAGTCTTCCATGCCACAGCATTGCGGTTTCATCTGAGATCTTGGAGAAAAGGCACGTCACTTGCTCTGGAAGATTGCTATTCATATCAATAATATAGGCATTCCCGTCCCTTTTAGATTTCACAAGAATCCACTCCTCTAGGATGACAAAACCTGGCTTGAGAATCATGCATTCCTTATTAGAGAAATATGTAGAATAGCCCTTGTCACAAATATGAGAAACACTTAACAAACTATGCTTCAGCTCGGGAGCAAAATTAACATTTTCGAAACTTAAAACCCCGTTCGAGACAGTTCCTCGTTGAGTGATTTTACCACCTTCTCCGCCCGCAAAGGAGATGTATCCCCCATTAAATGATTGAATGTTGTGCAGTTGGGCGATATCTCCTGTCATATGCCGGGAACAACCGCTGTCGACGAACCAGGGTCTGACGACATTTCCCCGCAACTGTCCTTGCAAAATATGTGGGTTTAATTAGATTTGGGGAGCCAGGTCATTATTTTCCTGGGTGATCCCGATGCCTTTTCAGATTGATAACTTTTAGAATTTTTAGAGGACACGGAAGGTAAATTAGGAGCTTGTTTGGGCAGCCATTGATAATTGGGTTTTCTAATTGTCCCGGATGTTTTTGAGCTTGAATGAGCATCAGTTTGCTTAGGGAATGTGGGTTTTCTACCATATTTGGTTGAAGGCTCACTGCTGCCCCTTGAGGAAACCAATCTTGGCTTGGCCATGTTTGGTTTTGACAAACTGCCTGGGACCTTTTGATAAGAAACCCTTTTATGTTTTTGAGAGTTGGCTCGTTTTCTATTTTGATTATTTTCCTTTTCACCATTTCGGGAACGATTTCTAGAGGAATTTCTAGTTAAAGACCTTCCTCTGGATTCGTTTTCTCCTCTTGGAAATTCGAAATGTACAAACATACGATTTTGACAATTTCTAGCTCTATGACCACCAACACCACAATTGAAACAAACCTGTTTGTTATTGTTATAACTTGTGCTACATTGATCAGATTTGTTTTCCATACTATCACCCCTGCTTCTCTCACAAGAACATGAACATCAATTGGGTTGTGAGGCAAGCGAGGGTACATTACATGGAAAAGTTTGTGAAGTAGATGGTGTATTGAAATTATTATCACACACATCAAAATTGTCAACCAAATTGTTCAATCCAGACTTTTTCAAACCATTTAAAACAATATCAGAAGTAACAAAAACACCATCACAAAAAGCATTGTCTTTTGAAACATAAGAAAACAAATTGTCTTTATTTAAAACTAAGGCTTCAGGTTTAGACTCGATTTTATTTTCAGACACATATCGTTCAACTTCGTGCTTTGACTGATTCAAGGATTGATCTGCAGGAGAAGTAGAAATGTTAGTACTTTCAACATTAATAAATCCTCCCGAAATAAAACCAGATGGCTTGCCATAAACCATAAATGATTCATTGGCAATCTCTTCTTTGGACAAAGGCTTGGACACATATTAATGATTGAAGGGAGGGGGCACATGGTTATACCCTAGACCTTTTGATTGATTCTTCTTAAATTGCATGCTGTGATCTATCATATTTGCAACTACCTCACTTGAAAAATCATATTTTCTAACATCAAGCTTGGCGGTTTCAAATTTTCCTTTCAAAGATTCAATTTCAGCCACTAGTTCAACATTTTGTTTGACTACATAATCATAATTTTCACATTTATTACTGTAGTCTTCCTGAAGTCTCCTAAAGTCCTTAATTTTTTATTCCAATTGAGCTTTGAGTGGTTTTTGACCTTTTCTAAGTTGGTACCCTTCATATCTAAGGTCTTCTACGTCCCTTATTAATTTGTCATTAAGTTCACGAAGAATCTTAAGATCTTCTACTTCACTGCCTAATGTCTCAATTTTGTCATATTGAGTTTTAACATAGTCAATACAGGCTTGAGAGCATGATGGAAGACTTACCTTGGCTGAATTAGGTTCATGAGAAGAGGATACCATCAATGCAAACTGCAGCTCCATCATCTTATCTTCAGCTGCCACAATCTCTGCTGGGGCATCATCACAAACTTGTGCCAGGTGGGCAGCTTCACATCCAGATAGGTTCAGGGCTTGCATCTGATCCTACTAATCAAATGACTGAGCAACCATAGCCTTGTTGTTGTTTATTTGATTACCACTACGATTGTTTCCAACTGTAACCACTGTCCTATCATTGTTTAGTCTTCTGTCTTGCTGTGGACAATCACGAGCAAAATGCCCTGGCTCGTGGCAGTTGAAGCATCGTAGCTTTCCCTTGCTGAATCCAACCTTCTTGTCAGCACTCATCCCCCAGTTATTCTTTCCAGTCTTCTTGGCAAATTTCTTTGCCCTAAAGACTGCCATGGCAATTTGCCATGTGATGTCTATTTCCTCAACATCTTCAGGGTGAATTTGATCAAGATCGACAAATGAAAGTTGAGGTGGAAGATCCCCAGCTACAAGCACATTGTAGCAATTGACTAGTCCCGAAGCAAGAGCAAGATTCTCATTGCCCTCCTTTCCCCTTGAAGAAGAAGCTCCAGTTGAGGATGAAGCAGCTTGAGCAGCCATAAATGATTGATTCTACAAGAGGGGCACAACTGAAGCAGAGGAAGCCGATGGAGTTTAAATCTGAGCTTGCGAGGGAGGCAGATTAAAAGATGAACCTGCAAAGGGATGAGAAACATAAAAATATGAAAGAGCATTCTTAGAGGAAATGCCAAGATTCGCAGCTGAATACGAGTTCACATGGTTAATTTCCCGCTGCTTGTCATCAATATCACATGACTTGATGACTACCATTACTTCAGTGAGAGAAAGGCGGCTGAGATCCTTAGTTTTCTTAATGACAGCTACATTCATGTCCCAAGATTTTGGGAGAGCATTCAGTAGCTTCTTATTCACTTCAGACTTTGTGTAGAAAATTCCAGCCACAGTCATTTATGTACTGAGAGTTGTGAACCGCTGCAGCTGTGATTCAAGGGTCTCTCCGGGAACATAGTTAAACATATTAAAACGTTGTTGCAGCATATCCTGGCGACTCTCTCGCATATCCTCATTCTCTTCATACACCTCAATCAGGGCTTCCCACAAAGCCTTAGTCGAGGTATACTCTCTGAACCCCAAAGTAATGTCTGGTGACAGGGCCATGGTCAAGATGTGTAAGTCCCAAATTATGGATCCAAATCAGTGATCAATTAAGGCAAACATAAAACAGAGTGTAGAAGGAGTAGAAGAAGAATTAATCCAAGCATGCACATATCTATATCGAATAAATGTCAGGTACACCTTGGGAAAACACACACATATGTCACTGATGTCCCTATACAACTGACACAGACACACTTTATTTATAGGACCACCAGCCACACACGTGTGCACAACCACACACACATGTATGGCCGCACACAGAGTGTGCAGCCACACACACGTGTATGGCCGCACACAGAGTGTGCAGCCGCACACGCGTGTATGGCCGCACACACTCGCTAACATACTACAACCAACATAGCAAACCCCAAGACCCTACCAAGACCTATACAAGACGAATGCCTATATCATTGATATGAATAGCAATCTTCCAGAACAAGTTACGTGTCTTTTCTCCAAGATCTCCGAACAATCTGCAATGTTGTGGCACATAAGATTAGGTCATGCTAACACAAAGAACCTGAATCATCTTGCGAAGAATGAGATGGTTTGTGGATTGCCTGTCAAGGACTTCATCACGTTTGAAAAATGTGTGTCATGTGCTCAAGGAAAGCATCATAGAAAGTCGCATCTGCCAAAACAAGTCAACTCAATTAGCCAGGTGCTTCAATTGCTACATATGGATTTGTTTGGTCCAGTAAACGTCCTCAGCATCAACATAAATTCTTATTGTCTGGTTGTGATTGATGACTTCTCTCGGTTTACATGGGTTTTCTTTCTATCCAACAAAGCTGGAGTTGCTGATTTGATCAAGAAGTTCATTATATTAGTTGAAAACCAAACTAACAATCGGGTGAAGGCGCTTCGTAGCGACAACGGAACAGAGTTTATGAATTCTGTTCTCGATCATTTTTGCGCAGAAAAGGGTAAACTACGTCAATTCAGTTCTGCTCACACACCCCAACAAAATGGTGTTGCTGAAAGAAGGAACAGAACATTAAAAGACACCGCAAGAACGATGTTGTGTGATTCAAAACTACCAGTTTTCTTTTGGGCCGAGGCGATAAACACTGCCTGTTACGTTCAGAATCAAGTGTTAATCAACAAGCTCAGATGAAAACTCCGTATGAAATTTTTTATGGTCACAAGCCATCAGTCAGTCACTTCCGTGTATTTGGCTGTCCTTGCACCCTTCTTCACTTAGATGCCAACCCGAAGTTCAATGCAAAAGCCGATGATTGTTATTTCGTAGGGTATGCTGCTCGCATGGCCTATAGAGTCTACAACAAGAAGATAAAACAAATTGTGGAATCATATGATGTGCGTTGGTTGGAAGAAAACGAGACGGACGCGAGAGTGGGTCCGGATTGGCTGTTTGACTACACATCATTATTCAAATCAATAGATGTGTCTTCAAGTGGCTCATCTAGATCAGTTTCTGGTTTGAAGAAGTTTTCTACAGACGAAGACGAAGAAGTTGTTTACAGATCTCCATCTGAATCCCGTTCTTCATTCACAGGGAAGTCTTCGGTTTCATATGAGGGGGAGCCTTCTGCTTCATCTGAGGGAGAGTCTTCTGCTACACCTGAGGGGGAGCCCACTTCTACACCTCAAGAGGAGTCGTCTAAGCAACATGAAAGTCCCAAATCTTCAGACCAAATTGATTCTCCAGATGCTGAAACTACACCTCATATTTCAATAGAGAAAGAGTTATTCTCTGATGATGCTTCCGCTGTCTCTTCAACTTTTATGGAACTACTCTTTCCTGAACTTATCTCAAATGAGTTTGTAGCAGAGCCGTCTGGAGCGGCTCAATCAGCAAATGAAGGAGGTATCAATATTCACACTCTTCCTGTCTCTCTCAATGACATCAGCCAAGAAATACCTTCAAGGATTCAAGGCGATCATCCGATCGACAACATCATTGGTCAGCTAGGTGATGGTGTTAAAACCAAAAGTCAGAGTGGAGACGTTAATGCTTGTCTTTACTCTTGTTTTATTTCTCAAATAGAGCCCAAGAATGCTAAAATGGCTCTGAAAAAACCTAGCTAGGTAGATGCAATGCATGAGGAATTGCACCAATTTGAAAAACTCGGTGTTTGGAAGTTAGTTGAGCTACCAAAGGGCAAGAAGTCTCTTGACACACGATGGGTTTATCGAAACAAGCATGATGATTCAGGGGTTATTGTACGAAATAAAGCTCGATTAGTGGTTCGTGGGTTTCGACAAGTCGAGGGTCTTGATTACACAAAATTTTATGCTCCGGTAGCTCGCCCGGAGGCTATTCGTATCTTCCTGACATATGCCTCCTACATGAAATTTACCGTTTATCAAATGGATGTCAAGACCGCCTTTTTGTATGGAAAGGTAAAGGAAGAAATCTACGTTGATCAACCCCCTGGGTTTGTCGATTCAAAGTTTCCTAATCATGTCTACAAGCTGGATAAGACGTTGTATGGGTTACATCAAGCTCCTAGAGCGTGATATGCAACTCTTACGAAGCACTTGCTCGATCATGGTTATTCACGTGGTACCATTGATCAAACTTTGTTTATCAAGCATTTTGGAGATGATCAAATTCTTGTGCAAATCTATGTCGACGATATCATCTTTGGATCAACCAGTCCACAGCTCTGCAAAGAATTCAAAGGTGTAATGAAGAAACGGTTTGAAATGAGTTCGCTGGGAGAAATGACCATGTTTTTGGGGCTTCAGGTTAAACCGAATTCAACCGGAATCCTGTTACATCAAGCCAAGTATGTGGAGGATATTCTTGAGAAGTTCGAGTTTCGCGATGCTAAGCCTGCCGCAACACCAATGGCTGAACGACCTCTTCTGACTCCAGATCCTGAAGGCGAATCCGTAGATGAGACTCTCTATCGATCGATGATCGGATCGTTGATGTATCTTACTGAAAGCCGACCGGATATCATGTTTGCAGTGTGTCAATGTGCACGCTATCAGGCTAATCCTAAACTTTCACATCTTATTGCTGTCAAAAGAATTTTTCGGTATATCAAAGGAAGCCCTAAATTGGGTCTTTGGTATCTGAAGAATTCTGAATTTGATCTTTGTGCTTTTACTAACAGTAATTATGGAGGCTGTGAGCTTGACAGGAAATCAACCTCAGGAGGATGTCAGTACCTAGATGACAGACTAGTCTCGTGGCAATGCAAGAAGCAACACACTGTCTCGACTTCCACAGCAGAGGCGAAATACGTTGTTGCATCAGCTTGATGCTCTCATGTTATCAGGATCCAACATCAGCTGTTGGATTTGATGGGTTTTGAGCATTCTAACACTTCCTAAGTGTACATGCAACCCTAGTAACCTTGAATCTATGTTTTCTCTATATACATGCAAATTTCTTTTTCAAGGTTATTTCCTAACTAGCATGGCATGGGGAATATATGAAACATAAAAACTAGTAGAAATACATACCTTGTTGTTACTTGGATTCCTTCAAGACTTTGTGAGCCTAGCACCCCAAATGTTGTGCCTAAAATGCTTCACACAACACCACAAAACTTGGAATAACTTGAGAGAATACTTCTAGCACTCAAAATCGGTTATGCCCTCTCTACTAACACTAGGTCACGATTTTGCTAGCCAAAGGGTCCCTTTTATAGTGGTGTCACAATTAGGGTTTCATCATGAAGACCCATAATTGTCATGACTCTTCATTTCTCATGACCCATGGGTTTGTAACTCCCATGGACTATCCTTGGAGCTCCAAATGGTTACATCCATAACCCATAAACCATGGATCATTAATCCACAACAAAAGAATTGATGATTGTCATAATCAACCCTTATATATTTAATTAGTCTCACTTTGATCACCAAATTAATACTAGATTAATACTTGATCAAATACTAATTAAATAATACTATTATTAATATATTAGAACTTATAGTATATTAATAATCATAAGTGCCTTATTCTCTCATTTAGTCTATCCAAGTATTGCAATGCCATGCAACCCAAATGGACCATGCCGGGTCGGGTCAAGTTCATACCAAATAAAGTTATGGACTTAGACACTATATCCAACAGTCTCCCACTTGGATAAGTCTAATAACTATATTTGCAAATATGACTTCAAAATCCGACTAGGAATCGTAGCTCTTTCAAAGTCTCTCGGAACTGAGATGATGATGATACGCCGTTTAAGATAACTGATCATATAATCCTCTGCTCTCATGATATCAGCCGGACAAACACATGGAACATGGTCTTACTTATTGTCCAACATTTGTTTCTCGAGCTCCGATTTGTTTCGATGTAGAACTAAATTGAACACATCAATTAGGTTCTGACCGGGCCCGGTACATGGGTAAAAACCAAATCATCGAGGGGCCCAGATATCGCTTCTATTTCTAGAAGGAACAGATAAACTTCGACTGAAATGCTTGTACTAACTACTTGTTGAATTATCCACAAAGGCACGTTTTATAACATCGAGTTACCAATGCGTTTTCGTACAATCAATGAATAACCAACTCATAGTCAACAACTCATATCTCTAGGTTTGAAGATTTATATGATATTACCGTCTCACGATCACTCGAGATAAATTTCATGAAGTGATGCAAGTGAGTGTGGGTTGAATCCAATACTCAGCCTTTATGAGTACTCATGAATGTTGTAGCAACCATTGCATTGTCTAAAGCACTTTAGACAAATCATACAAGCCAAATTCATGACAGTCTTGATTCATATCTACTTCCAACATATGACTAACTGTGGATGGTTTGAATAATATGATATATACCATAACATAATTATTCTGGAAGTTAAAACATGCAAAGTGAAACACAAGAATAATACTAATCTTATATGGCCCCAACACTTTGAGTGTAAATAAAACACCTTTTATTTAAGCACCATACTGATTACTCATTATTTATGTTTCGATTAATCAACTTTATGCTTGAATTAAAACATTAGTTGTCCCATGCTCCAAGCATGTACACTATGGTTTTCCAAACAACAATTATGCCATACTCCAAGTATGCATACTATGTTTACATATGGTCCTCTCTTTGTGAAATAGATCAGTTGACAATATTCCAATGATGCTCATTTCACAATTCCAATCCTTGTTGTAAATGCAAGAATACCAAACTCTAGCCATTTACTATAATCTGTTAGATTCTAAACTTATATGCAATGATCCCCTTGTAACGACTATGCACAGAAGTCACAAAGACTTGGCAACAGAAATTACAAAGTATTCCAATGGAAAACAATTCCATGGAAATGAAGTCTCAAATTCAAAGTACGTTCCTTTGAACATCCTTCTTAGCATTAAGTTCTTTAATCTTATACAGATTCAAAGAATAACTTCCACCTATAGAGACAATTCCATATTACCATTTTGACCATCACTTCTGAACAAGAGTTGACTCTTTTCAAAATATGTCAATATGGACCTTACTCTATACTTCTAATTGTCCATAAGCAACCAATCTTTGGTAAACCTCAGATTGTCCTCGACAATTTGCTCAATCATTTTAGTCATTTCCAGTTCTATTCCTTTTTCCATCTTAATGCCCTAGGCATTTGGAAAATTTAGAATGGATGAATATTATAGCACATTCAATCGATCCTATATTCGAAGCATATGGGACACGATTCATGCTATAAAATTTTTATTTGCCATGTTCTCACAATTCGAACTATGAAGAGGTATGCCGTAATCATAATCGAATTTTGAGAACACAACATATATTGAAATACCTTATGTTGAAAAATTCCAACATAACATTCATATATATACTTGACTAAAGTTGATAAAAATATCAATCTAAGCTTGTAGAATTGGAGTGAAGTATAAAATCTTCTCCCTTAATTATAGCAAACAACTTTTCAAAGCAAATTGAAACTTTTGTTTTCTATAATTAACATTGCTAACTTGCAATATTTAACATAATCATCATGCTCCTACTAGCATAATGATTACCAACATAACACTTTATGCTCCCACTAGCATAATAATTACCAGAATAACACTTTATTCTCCCACTAGCTTTGACATGTACTCAGAAATCAACTGGACTTCTAGAAATCAATACTTTATTGACTTTCTTACCAAAGTTCATATATCTGATACTAGATTGCTTTAATAAGACTTTATCAAAAATATACACCTTTCCTTAGATAGCTCACATGTTTGTCTAGACCTTTTGCAATTCTCACTAGTTAGTGTGCCGGTTAACCACACACGCTCCACTAACTATATGAGAATGCAAATATCACAACCGCTATCTACTTAAAATCTTCTTAGTGGAAGCGTTTCCTTACCATCATTTTCATGAATCGAAGAGAAACCTTATGACACTTAGATTTTATGGTGTATGTGTTCTTTTCCATGTGAATTTTGTCAAAACCATAATCACAGGACTAGGTTAGTGACACTTCCAAATTCATATGGAATGAACTTGTGCAATCTTAATTTCTTGCCATCCGGCAGCATAAGGGCCTACCATTGCTTCCAGGTTGTTATGCAAACAGTCAAGAACTCTCAGAACTCCAATGCAAAGCCAACCTTAACAGGGATGAGCACAGAATATGTTAACACGAAAGGTTACAAACCTCAAGTCGTGGGCTAGTGATTAACAAAACTCTTGATTAGTTCTTGAAACTATTTCAGAATCTTTTAGACTCCCACTATCCTCTTGACATATAAGACTTCTCTTTGTCAAGAACCATTCCTTGACAATACAAATATTCAAGAGCTAGTGCGGATTCTTATCAAGTTAAACACTTCTCACTATTGGTCTTAGTTGGTCTTTGTTTTATCCAAAACATCACAACTTACCAATCTCAAATGTACAAGAATAGGAAACATCTTACTCTAAATTTGACAAGTGTTATGAACTTTCTAAAGACTATGTCACTCAAGTTACAATCTTGGAGTATAACTCTAGGATTTGTTTTTGGAACGAAATATGAATTATCTTTTGATTTAACCATTTCAACAATTCACGATTCCTCTCCTCAGGCAACAAACACACTAAGGTGTCCTTAGAGGATCAATTGTAATATGGTTCCATAATCACTAAGATAATCATAAAACAAAATACACAAGTACTCTCCCATCTCTTCAGATTGGAGAAACTTTTATCTTTCTGCCTTATTTGATTCTTCTTACTCATTCTGTCTATCATTGAAACTCTTCAATGATCCAGAATTATACTTAAACTTGTAAGTATAACCATATTTACTAAACTTTAGTAAATCATAATGAATAATCTTATCAACCTTTGTGGTGGACCTGACCAGCATACAACCAAGTGTACCCAATCTTTTAGTCCTTTACTTGACTCACATGTACATGTGAACAAGGAATTAGTCTTAATTTACCAAAGATGAAAATTCTCATTCATCACACAATACAACTTGCATGATTTCAAGTTTCTATCCAACTGAAACTTGGGTGATGAGAATCTTTCCTTATTTGGTAAATTATGACACTACCACTAATGAAAGAATCAAATCCATTTACCCATATTGCTTATCAATGGAAACATATAAGCAACAACCCTTTTCACAAATGACATTGTAAGGATACTTAAAATAAATAAAATCAAAACCATTTTCTTTTATTTTAAAACTTTTCAGAAAACATATCCTTACAATCCATATGGAAAACTTGTTGTTATCTATTCCTAAGCAATATATCTAACTCTTAAGTAACAACTCAAAATTCTGATCACCGAACCATGCGATCGAAATCCATCTTCACGATCAGAATCAGCATATACTTCCTTTAAGTTTCTTCACTCTTCTTTGATTCTTAAACATCAATATGTGACCCAGTCACATCATGCAATAAGAATCTTAGAATAGAAACTTAATAAAGTTAGATAATGGACTTTAGCTAAAGCAGAGTCAAACATTTGACTTTACTATCCTTATGGATTTTTAGGTAAATTTGGCAGCTTCGCAACCAATGCCCTTCCTTTGGCAATAGAAAGATATGGACTCTTCGGAAACGGTACACGGGACTATCACAGACTCAGCCTTTCTCTTTACCATTTGGTCAACCGAGTTGACTATGACCAATCCCTTTCAATTGGGAAGAGAAAGGTTTTCTAGACATCCAATGTTACCATTGTCAATGTCCATGGAAGTTTGGGAAGTTGATCTTCCAATCAAATTTTGCTTTACCAATGCTCCAAATCATTGCTGATTCAGCATCATCAAGCAAATAGGTAAGATCATTAAGGGTCATGTCGTGATCTGTCATTAGGGAGTGACCAAGTCAACAACCAGCTACCTTGAGACTTCGACACCCGACTCTCCCGGCTTGTCAATATGTGACTTAATCTACAAGACCTAAGCATATATAGACTTTATTTGCCAATAGTGATTGAGTGACTTAGAACTTATCAGGTCTTGAAACTTGTGGGATAGGGAGATTTATTGGAAGAGGTGGAGGAAGTGAAGTATGATTTCCAGTCCCACTAATGCACAACAAAGGGATTGATCTTTCACCTTGATTGCCATTCGGGATATCATCTTCATTAGGAAGCTTTTTCCTAAAGATTTGGGAAGACCATAGCTGTCTAAACTAGACATCTATAATGGGAGAAATTCAAGTTAGTTGATTTAAAGTCCTTAATATAACACCCAATATGAAATATTAAGGCTTGGACCCAATAACCTATTTATAACTGGAAGAGGGATGCCGTAATCCAAATTATAAAATAGTTAAAGGTAGGTAAATGACGATTTACTAATTTCCACCATGAAAAACGAAATATAATTTAGTTTTAATTGGATTTGAAACTCCTAGATCTTTTGAGATACATTGAACTTTCAATGGCATGTTTGAATATCGATTGTGCCCTCTCAAGTTTGTGACTGGGATGTCGAGGATCACAAACAAGGTGTGAATAACCATACAAATTGACTTGGTACCCTCAACAATATTACCTAATCGATGTGTCGGTTAACCACACACGCTCCACCGATCTATAATAAAGTCAAGTTACCTTTTGCCACTCTTAGTAGTCCATGTTAGTGTGCCGGTTAACCACACACGCTCCACTAACGACTTGGTAAGGTACAAAGTGTAATTTTATGGGCTAGCACCAATTTCACATTTTCCTAAAGTAACTAAGATTGGGAATTGATAATGTATAGTTACTTTATAATTCATTATACTTTTAATGAGTATTTAAAGTCGTATCCTACCCGTTCGGCTAACGACCCTCCACCGATCAAGGAAGCGGTGGGTGAGAGTGGACACCCATTAAGTCACCATTTTATAGGCAACAACCTTATACCCCCCTTATAGACCGGCTTCGTGAATGAGGCCTACTAACGGTAAGAATGACATATTCTTATACATATCTATATAATAAAATTATAATAATAGTATAAGTGTTGATTTTTAAACTTTTTAAAAATCTAAGGTTTAATTTGGAATTAAAGTGTAAGACTTTTCAAATTCCAAAACTTGAGGGCAATAATTGAAACTATTCCAGTCTCTTCAATTTGTAACTTATGAGTTTTAATGGTTCATAAAAATGAAGACTCTTCATTTTATGAAACCTCTTTATTTCTTTAATCACAATTTAAAGAAGTGACTTTTGGTTATCCATAACTTGAGGACAAGTTATGGAAACCATCAATACAATTAAGATCAAGAATTAAACACACATGGTGGTTACACATAATTCCTATGATCTTCTAAAAACTCATAAGAACACAAATTCATGTCAAGCAATTTCAAGAAATCATATAAGCATATATAATACTTTGAAATTGTTAAAAGTCATGTAAAATGGATTAACATAATCATTATCATTTTTGAAAAACAGATTTTACAAGTCCAAAACAGATTGGGATAATGATTCTAATCCATTTGCAGCAACAAAACTCAAAAAATCTGCCCAACTCGATCCTACTCGCCGAGTGCATTATCCTACTCGGCGAGTAGGATGAATTTGTTCTTGGACTCGACGAGTACAGTCGTTAGAATGCAGAATTTTCGATTTTCAAGCAGTTTTGCATCAAGTATACAGAAAACAATCTTAGGCTCTGATACCACTGATGGGTTTTGAGCATTCTAACACTTCCTAAGTGTACATGCAACCCTAATAACCTTGAATCTATGTATTCTCTATATACATGCAAATTTCTTTTTCAAGGTTATTTCCTAACTAGCATGGCATGGGGAATATATGAAACATAAAAACTAGTAGAAATACATACCTTGTTGTTGCTTGGATTCCTTCAAGACTTTGTGAGCCTAGCACCCCAAATGTTGTGCCTCAAATGCTTCACACAACATCACAAAACTTGGAATAACTTGAGAGAATACTTCTAGCACTCAAAATCGGTTATGCCCTCTCTAGTAACACTAGGTCACGATTTTGCTAGCCAAAGGGTCCCTTTTATAGTGGTGTCACAATTAGGGTTTCATCATGAAGACCCATAATTGTCATGACTCTTCATTTCTCATGACCCATGGGTTTGTAACTCCCATGGACTATCCATGGAGCTCCAAATGGTTACATCCATAACCCATAAACCATGGATCATTAATCCACCATAAAAGAATTGATGATTGTCATAATCAACCCTTATATATTTAATTAGTCTCACTTTGATCACCAAATTAATACTAGATTAATACTTGATCAAATACTAATTAAATAATACTATTATTAATATATTAGAACTTATAATATATTAATAATCATAAGTGCCTTATTCTCTCATTTAGTCTATCCAAGTATTGCAATGTCATGCAACCCAAATGGACCATGCTGGGTCGAGTCAAGTTCATACCAAATAAAGTTATGGACTTAGACACTATATATCCAACAGGATTACGGTTTGAATTATTTTGAAACCCCCATCTATTGTGATAACGAAGCTGCCATTCAAATTGCCAAAAACCCAGTCCAACACTCTAAAACCAAGCACATCGATATTAAAATTCATTTTATCAGAGACTATTATGAACGATCACTAATCCGGCTGGAACAGGTCCACACTGATAATAATGTGGCGGACTTATTCACAAAGCCCTTTAACAAAGCTCGCTTCGATGTGCTTGTAGGTTTTCTGAAAATGATACGTTTTGAGCATTAAGTTTTTTTTTAATTTTATTATTTTTTTCTTCAAATCAATTTTTTTTAATTTATTTCTTCTCCTTTTATTTTATTCTATTTTTATTTTTATTTCCTTTTGGTTTCTTGTTTTTTTAAGATAGATTAAATTTGCGCATTGTGTTTTATTAGTTTTTTTTTATTTTTTTATTCTTACCTATGCACAAATTTATGGGGAGAAATAATCAAAAAATACAAAAACAATAAAAAAAACCCAGAAAATTTGGGAAATGAAATTAGCAAGCGATAACGGGCAATCTGAATCGGCGTAACGTACCTAAGTTGAATCGTATACGCTCTGTGTTCGATGCGCTGGTAGGCACGGAAAATTCTTAAATGGACTTGACTAGGGAAAGTTAAAACTTAAGAAATTCAAGGACTTGACAAACATTGACCTAGTTAGATCCGTTTAGCCTGACAATACAACGCTCGGATAGGTTGAGCAGGGAGATATACATGAGAATCTACCGGTCACATTAAATAACCCGTATCTAGAACTGTGGATTCACTTTTCCTCGATGCGCGGATTCTGTCCTTAATTCCGGTTGGATGGGCGACTGGTAAATTCCGATAAATTAGGTCTGTAGAATATCGTTTTCTTTCTCTCTGTCTGTTAGTCATATGTTGTCTCCTTTGCGTGACTTCCAATCCGACCTGGTACACAACATATGCAACTCTATTTCTCTGCAGGCTATATGTATGAAATTCCTCTTATCTGTTAGCCATATGATGTCTCCTTTGCGTGACTTCCAATCCGACCTGGTACACAGCATATGCAACCTTCCACTTCTCAACCCCTCTGAAATAATAAGTAATAGAATTCTGAATCTATCTTCTCTCTGAATGGTTGTCTGCTCACCCAATGTAAGGAGTACTCTGGAAGTCCTTGATGGCTGGGGCATATCAGGAAGCAGGAAACATGTTCTAGTACACTTAAAATTGAACACATACAGATTGTCTGTAGATCTCGCTGCTCGATTTAGGTAGACAACAATATCCCTGGTTGTAGTCAGTTAAATGGTCTTAAGAAAATTTATTTAAGAATTAGGTCCAATCATGATAATTAAATTATAATTAGATATATACATGTATCATGTCATTGGTAAATTGTCCAAAATTGTCACAAATTTTTAATGTTTAAGTGGACCACAATACTGGCGATCGATCAGACGAAGATGTGAAGATAAGGGTACAGACAAGTGGAATAAGGTTGTTCAATAACTTTGATCCAAAAATCACAAATTTAGTTACAGTGGTTAAAATTTTATTTTAGTTAAAGTCAAGTTATTTTAAGTTTATTTTTATTTTTATTTTTATTATTTTTATTTTTATTTTTGTTTTTTTTTTTTGCAATTAAATTTATTTTTTAAGTTTTTTTAGTTTTTAAATTTTATTTTATTTTTATCTTTATTTTTACTGTACGAAATTCTTATTTTTAATTTTTATTTTAATTTTATTTTTTATTTTTAAAATAATCCTCAAAAAGTTTTTTTTTTAAATTTTATTATGTTGAAATTTGCTCAATACTGGGTAGTTATCAGGTAAAAGGCCCATAAATGGTAAATATAGGGTTTACTGTCGGAATCTCCTCATTCACGAGATTCTGGCCGCAAACACCCCAACACTCTCTATCTTCAAAAAAAATTTGTCGATTTTAGCAAATCCGCTTCAACCATCACGTAGGTAATGTGTTCTAGATCACGAATATATATTTTATTGCATTATTACCGTGTAAATTGATCGTAAATCGCAAAAACAGATTCGACGGAGCTTACGGCCGTAAGCTTGGGCCGTAAACTCCGTCCAGGCCGTGAATTCATTTTATTTGTTTATTAATCACACAACCGCATACATCTGTTGATTATTGTGTTACTTATTAGCCATTTTTACGTGTTTTTCATGCGTTTTTGGAGAATTTGTTCATCGGCCGTAAACTCGTGTTCATAGGCCGTGAACTCTGAGTTTACGGCCTAAGAACAAATGTTTACTGACCAAGAACAAATGGTTTTAAATCGTGAATTTTTTCCTGAATCTCGACCGTAAACACTGATTGTTGTTCGAGTAAATTTTTGTTTTGATCCATTTTTAAATAAAATATTCTGTTTTATTTTTAAATAAAATTTATTTTTTGGATCAAAATAAAAGTTTAATTTTTTATTATTTATCTTGCACATAATTTTTCCTTACAAATTGTGATTGAGTGCAGAAAATGGCAAATTTGAAGTTCGCAGATATGCACAATCTCGCCATTGTGCTTGCAGATCCTCCGGTTATTCATTCAGACATGCGATCGATGATTCACCGACTGCAGGAGTGCTTTTTGGCATCCGTCATCACAGTAAACCCGGTCGTGTATCAGAACTTAATCAGAGAATTTTGGGCGACTGCTAGCGCAAGCATGGATGATGATGGTCACTTCACTGTAAAAGCCATGGTTCAAGGACGTGAGATTGTTATCAACGAAGGTTTCATTCGAGATGCGCTGTTTATCGATGATCAACCTAATTTCCCTATGGAAATTGGGATTGAAGATGCACAACGAATTCTCAGAAGAATGAGCTATGAAGGAACTTCACCCCCGACTCTGAAAAAGCTTTTGTATCCGTATTGGAGATTTCTAGCGCATGTGTTTGTCAGTTGTGTCTCGGGTAGAAGGTCAGGAGCGGATGAAATTTCACAACGAACAACTACTGCTGTCGTCTCTCTTGCTGTAGGTGTGAGGTTCAATTTCTCAAAATTCATCCTAGATGAATTCGTTATCAACATCAGAGCCTCCACTCGAGACACATTCCTGCTATATCCTCGGTTTATACAGATGTTTATCAATATTCAATTTCCAGACGTGAGGAAGGAAGGAGAAACTCTTGACATGAAGTCTTTGGGTCCTCACACGGTGGGACTCATCAAGCAAAACCAAAGAGGCAAGGTTGTTTTTCAAGGATTATATCCTCTTGAGAAATTCGGGAAGTTCACGGAGCTAGATGAACCTACAAAATCCTATGGTTCATCTGAGCGAACTTCTTATGAGCCGGCGTCTGCTGAGAAATCGTCTCCTAACAATCTTGTTATTGATGTTTCTGAGGATGAAGGCACTGAGAAAGAAGAATTAATCCAAGCATGCACACATCTATATCGAATAAATGTCAGGTACACCTTGGGAAAACACACACATACGTCACTGATGTCCCTATACAACTGACACAGACACACTCTATTTATAGGACCACCATCCGCGCACGCGTGTATGTCCGCACACAGAGTGTGCAGCCGCACACACGTGTATGGCCGCACACACGTGTATGGCCGCACACAGAGTGTGCAGCCGCACACGCGTGTATGGCCGCACACACTCGCTAACATACTACAACCAATATAGCAAACGCCAAGACCCTACCAATACCTATACAAGACGAATGCCTAGCTCAAACCACAAAATTGTGACCTAACAATCTCCCCCTTGGTTTGAGCTAGCATGGACTCAGGTCTTCTTCGATCAGAAGCACGTCAGACTAATACAGATAGATGCCTAGCCCAAACCAACAAATTTTGACCTAACAGTAACAGTCACCCCCTTGGTTTGTGGCTAGCATAGACTCAGTCTTTCTAATCAGCATCACCAAGGTGTGTATGTATCGCTTCCTGAATTGCAGAAGATCCTTAGCATCAAACAAGACGAATAACGCAATTGCTATCTTGAAACTTGATCACCGCAATGGCGCAAGGCTCTTCGACTGTGGTCTTGAACTTGTCACCAAATTCTGCAATAAGTTTGTTCTTCAAGTCAGAGTAGCCTGCTGATAGGGCACCAAGATTATGCTGGAGATCGGAGATCTGTTTAGACTTCTGAAAATTTTCTTCTTCAAGCTCGGAAACTCGAATATCGAGGTTTCCGATCAGAACGTCTTTCTCGATGATCTTCTGTTTAAGATTAGTGATCTCCTCCTTGAGCTCTGAGATAGATGGGCCTGCTCCCCCTGAACTTCCTTCACCTATTGATATTCATTTGCCATGAAGTAAAGGATCTGAATCTTGTTGAGCAAGAAACCTGGCAAGCCTCAAAGAGGCAACATCATGCGCAGGTTGTGGAGGAGAAGAACCCCCAGAAGCAGAAGAACTCCCGACTTCAAACGAAGATCTAACATTACTTGGTCCTTTTAGGGTCGATTGAGTTGGTGTAGCAGCTATGGAGGGTTGTTGGACTGGTGGTTCTTGATCTTGAATAAACACTCCATGCCTCGGATCGAGTCAACTTCTTTTTACAGAAGGCAGGGAGATTTATGTCGGTGTCGAATCACTTGTGGATGGCATAGATGTAGGAATAGCAGAATTAAGGGGAGGAATCCTTGAAGTTGTATCCATATCGGTTGAAAGGTGTCGGCCATCTGATCAAAAGTTGGAGACGTCACTTTGAGAACACCACTAACTCCTTCTGTCAATGATCAAGCAACAAACAATCGCAATAGAATAAGAAGATGAAAAGAAATCGAGCTTGCAAACGTTTATATCATAAAAACGTCAAGTATAACTCGATGGAACACTCTGTAAACACTATTGCATCGAGGTCTTCACTGCTTAACCTTATATCATTATCTGTAGTCTATAAGCCGGTCTGTGAGACACTCAACAAGCTATACTTTAAATCAGGAGCGTAGATGACGTTCTCAAAACTCAGCACTCCATTTACAACTATTCCTTTTTCAGTGATCTTCCGTCCATCTCCTCCCGTGAAGGAAACATAGCCCCCATTAAAAGTCTGAATGACATGCAGTTGGGAGATGTCTCCTGCCAATGTGCCTGGAACAACTGATGTCGACGTACCAAGGTTTGACGACATTCCTCCGCAGCTGTTCCAGCACAATGAGCGGGATTATTTAGATTTGGGGACCCAGGTCATTACAAGCCTGGGTCCCAACCGCACACTCAACCGCACACACCAACCGCACACCTTCAAACTCCAACCGCACACCTTCAAAGTTCCAACCGCACACCTTCAAATTGATACTGAATTGGCTCTGATACCAATTGTAAGTCCCAAATTATGGATCCAAATCAGTGATCAATTAAGGCAAACATCAAACAGAGTGTAGAAGGAGTAGAAGAAGAATTAATCCAAGCATGCACACATCTATATCGAATAAATGTCAGGTACACCTTGGGAAAACACACACATACGCCACTGATGTCCCTATACAACTGACACAGACACACTCTATTTATAGGACCACCAGCCGCACACGTGTGTACAGCCGCACACGCGTGTATGGCCGCACATAGAGTGTGCAGCCGCACACACGTGTATGGCCGCACACAGAGTGTGCAGCTGCACACGCGTGTATTGCCGCACACACTCGCTAACATACTACAACCAACATAGCAAACCCCAAGACCCTACCAAGACCTATACAAGATGAATGCCTAGCTCAAACCACAAAATTGTGACCTAAAAAGATGGCCAACGCCTTTTCCTGCTCCTCCACACTTTCAAAATCTTCATCGGTATAATTTTCTATTTTCTTATCAACTACTTGCTCCGCAACTGTAGTGGTTACTCTTACTGGATTCTTGATGACACATTTCCACAATTTGAAATCCTTCATTTTTATATACTTTTCTATTCTGTACTTCCACTTGGGAAACCCATCAGCAGACATTAACCTTGGAATTCGTGTGGTGGTACCCATGACAGCATCAAGCTCTTGAAAATGGTTTTGACTTTGAGATTCCATTTTTAAGAATTAATTAAGATTAATTAAGATTCAAATTAAAATAAAAATTGATTTCTTTGTCATAGTTAAAATCTGATTTACTATCAGAAAGTCTTGTACTACAATAAAAAGTAGTTTACTATCGTATAAATAGTTTACTGTCAAGAAGAGTTTGCGGCTGTAAACTCGGAGTTTGCGGCCGTAAACTTCAAATTTCCGATTGAGATTTTCGGTTCAAAAATTCAAGAAGAATTCAAGAGTTTAATTTAGTTCATGGTCCAGGGTTTTTGCGATTTACGAATACGGTCTTCGATTTAAACTTTACGGTTCAAGAAGTCGATTCACGGTTGACGAACTTTGACGGGATTACAGCTGTATATAGATATTACGGCCGTAAGCTTGGGCCGTAAACCACGATTATTTCAGATTCTTGATGAAACGAGAAAACCTTTTGTAGAAAAACACGAACTTGCACCAAAATCGATTGTAGAATGCCTTTGACACCGGTTTTGCTCTGATACCAATTGTAAGGTCCAAATAACGGATCCTACCAGAGATCAAAAGCAAATACAATCACACAAAGCAATAATAAACACAAGAGAAGAACAAACCAAGCTTGCACACGATTATATTCAGAAAATCGTCTGGTACAACTTGATAGAAGCCGTGAACTCTAAATGCATCAACAACCCTAAATGATTATAAAGGCATCAACAACCCTAAACGTGGGGATTCAACTAGTATACTTATAAATGAAGCATTTTTCCTTTCACCACAGTCAAGTGAAACTCTCATTTATTTTTCCTTTCACCATATTAATTTGAAAGTCTCATGACTTTTCAATTTCTTTCTAATAATGATTATAAGTTGGTTAATAAGGGTAAATAAATACGAAACATAAAGTGTAATCATATATAAACTAAATTTTAATAATAAAAGAATATATTTTCTTCTACTTTTAAAGTTATGTATTTAGCTTTTAACATACTATACTTAATTTAATAGGTCTTATATGTTGTTATATACAAACCATTATCATTTTAAAGCTACAACTTTTGAAAATTTTGTATAAAATACTTAAATTGTTAATTTAAATATAACATTACAAGATCAACTTAAATATAAATTTTAGTTCAACTTAAACAGCCAAAAGAATATTTTGTAAATAGTTAAAAGTGATAAATTATAGTGTCTTTCTAATAATGATTATAAGTTGGTTACTAAGGTTAAATAAGTATCAAACATAAAGTGTAATCATAAATAAACTAAATTTCAATATTAAATTATATTTTTACATCTACTTATAGAGCTATGTCTTTAACTTTTAACATATTATACTTAATTTATTAAATTTAATATGTTGTTGTACCTAAGCCATTATCAGTTTAAATCTATAACTTTTGAATAGTTTGGATAAAATATTTAAATTGTTAATTTAAATATAACATTACAGTGTCAATTTCAATATAAATTTCAGTTTCATTTAAAAAACCGAAAGAATATTTTGTGAATAGTTAAAAATGATAAATTGTAATGCTAAATAAAAAAATTAAATCGTAATATCAATTTAACTAAAATATTTCATAAAGATATTTTTATAATCGTTAAAAGTTTTCAAATAAGTAACTTAAAATAACTTACAATAACAATAGTTAAAAATAACTCTATATAAATAATTATATTGTTACCTTTAAAATTAAAAAAAAAAATTGTTTGATAATTTAAATAATTACAATGATAGAAATTAAAATGTTAAGTAAATAAATTTTAAAAATTAATTAACAATAACAACAACTATAAATAAAATTAAACCATATATTATATTTAATTTTATCCATGAGTAACCCGCGGGTAGAGGTCATTCAAAAAATTAAGATTATGCAGTTTTAATAAATGTATATATTATCATATAATTCCAAATAAATTTTAAAAATTAATTAACAATAACAACAACTATAAATAAAATTAAACCATATATTATATTTAATTTTATCCATGAGTAACCCGTGGGTAGAAGTCATTCAAAAAATTAAGATTATGCAGTTTTAATAAATATATATATTATCATATAATTCCAAATAATCAATATACTATATCAACTTAGTATACGAATTATTATATCAAATTTAACAACATTATATATATATATATATATATATATATATATATATATATATATATATATATATATATATAAAGATTTCAACTACATAGATGTTTTTGCGCAACGCGTAGGTATTCGCCTAGTTTTATCATTATCATCATACATACTTATAAAGCTAGCATTTTTCTTGAATCTCATGCATTTGAAACACCCTTTTTTAACTTCCTCAAACCACATTCATTTGAAACTCCCTTTTTTAACTAATGCAACTCAAAAGTTTTCTAAATTATTATTTAACACTCACAAGTTTTATAACTTATATTATGTTTAATTAGCATTTAGTGAAAAGTTTACTATAAAAAGGCCAATCTTTTGGCAAGACATGCATACAAATCATATACAAATTTCAAAAAGAAAACAAACTTAAAGGTTTTTGTGTTGGGTTGAGGTCTTATGACCACTTTTGGAGATATGTTATTATATTAGAGCTTTTAATTTGTAAGTTTGTTATACTAAATTGTTTTTATATTTTCTTCGTTTTGGGATTATTGTAATACAGTCATTGTATATTTTGATTTAATCATTAATATATTGATCATATGTTATATAGAGTGATGTCGAAAATATTTAATTAAATATTTTAAATGTGTTTTTTTATTTTGTAATTATACCATCTCAAAAAGATAATTAATTAAAATCATACATATGTTATACATTCCATCTCTCTCTCTCTCTCTCTCTCTCTCTCTCCCTATATATATATATATATATATATATATATTATAATAGAGGTCAAAACACTTCAACAAAATTTTATTTAAAATCTAATATTTCAAATGCTTTTTAATAATGATTGTAAAAATTTCAACATGTGTTACTTAATTGATTGAATAATAAAAATATTAATGTTTTGAAACTCCTAACTCTTAAACTTATATTATTTAACGTTTTAGTTAAATAAAATATTTTTCCTACATAAAGATAACATTTTTATGTTTGGTTACTCATATTTGTTTATGTAATTAAAAAACAAGGTGTACGTAGAATGACTACTTTAATTTTACATTGGAATCGATACCACTAGAGGGGTACATTGTCTTTAACCGGTGATAGGAGACCCACATAGCCTTTTTAATTATTTATATTAATGCTTAGTAATATCTATTTTATATTACTATTCACCTTAATTTTTTAGGTACAAATTAAGGAAGAGGATTCTCGGCGCACCAACATAAAATCAAACGTACTCCTTGTAAAATATGTAATTAAAATTAAATATCATATTTACTAATCGAGTTATTTTAAAAATCTTGATGACATTTATGTATAATTATATATTTTGTATGACTTCATTGTTAATTTCAATGTTTAATATTTGAAAGTTCATATATGAAACCTTGGATGTTTTGGTTTAATATAAATAGTGTAATACAAAGTTTATTAGTTCAATATTGTTTATTAATAGCTCATTCAAAGCAACTTATTTCTTAATTTATCCAAAAAAATATTACCAGACATAAAAAAAAGTAGATTATATTAATGTTATTTAAAAACTTATAATATAAATTGGATATCATATAAGTAAAAGTAAAGTTTATAAGGTATGTATTATATTAAATAGTATCAAAATATAAGTTGAAGGATTTTTATTTTATTTCATAATTCGGTTAATGTCCAAAATATGACTAAAAATGAAAATTTCAACATATTTCTATTTTTTCTCATAATTATTTTAACCACTTAAATGCATTCTTGCGCAACATGCGAGGTTACGACTAGTCTTTATCATACATACTTATAAAACTAGCATTTTTCCTTGAACCTCATGCATTTGAAACCCCCATAAAAATTTGCAAACACCTCATGCATTTGAAACCTTCTATTTTAAAGAATACCACTCAAAAGTCTCTTAATAATGATTAACAATTCAAAGGTTTTTTTTAACTTATATAATATATTTAATAAAAAATTAATGGATACTCTACTATAAAAAGGTCAATCTTTTTGAGTAGACACACAAATACAAATCACATACAAAATTCACAAAGAAAACAAGTTTAAAGGTTTTTTTGTTAATTCGAGGGCTTTGAACAATTTTTCAAGCCATGTTATTATGTTGAAGTTTTTAATTTGTAAGTTTGTTATATACAAATTCTTTTTTGTATTTTCTTGATTTAAGTATTATTTTAAGAATATCATTGTATGTTATGGTTGAAATTTTAATGAAAATTAGATTAGATTCATGTTATCGATCATATGTTATGGAAGATGATATATATAATATTTAATTAACTATTATATGCATATTTGTATGTTCATGTTGCTTCAAAACAATAATTAATTAAAAATCATGGATATGTCATATTATCCATATTATCCATGTAAGCCTATTTTAAAATACAAATTGTCTATCTTATCACTTTATATTTTAGTATATATTTAACATTTTAATTATAACAATAAGTGTTTTTTAAAAGTTTCTTTCAGTTATTAATAATAACAAGTGGTTTTAAAATTAATAAGCAATAATTATAAATAATAAAATCAAATTACATGGATATGCCATATTATCCAGGCAAGTCTCTTTTGAAATGCAAATTGTCTATCTTATCACTTTATTATTTAGTGTTTGTTTCACATTTTAATAATAATATTAAGTGTTTCTTAAAAGTCATATTTAAATTATTATTAATAATAAGAGGTTTAAAACTAATGAATAAAAATATTAAATGATAATAACATCAAATTATAAATTATATTTAGCTATAAATAAATTGTATTTTAAATGAACATTATTATTGAAATTAGAAAATGATCGCATAAGTAAAAGTATAATTAATCAATAATAATAATTGTTAAAAATAATACTAAATAGATAATTATATTTAATTCTATTAATGAGGAATGTGGGTTGATGTCAATGAATTTTATTGGTTTAAGTATTCTTTTAAGACAATCATTGTATCTTGTACTTGAAATTTTAATTTAAATTAGATTCGATTCATGTTATCGATTATATGTTAGTGAACGTGATATAGATAATAATTAATTAAATATTATATATATGTTTGTATGTTTGTGTTGCTTCAAATAAATAATTAATTAAAAATCATTGATATGTCTTATTATCCATATTATTCATGCAAGTCTCTTTTAAAATGCAAATTGTCTATCTTATTACTTTATATTTTAGTATATGTTTAACATTTTAAGTATAATAGTAAGTGTTTTTTAAAAGTTTTCTTTCACTTATTAATAACAATATGTGGTTTTAAAATTAACAAACAATAATTATAAATTATAAAATCAAATCATAAAAATCATGGATATGTCATATTATCCATTCAAGTCTCTTTTGAAATGCAAATTGTCAATCTTATCACTTTATTATTTAGTATATGTTTCATATCTGAATAATAATATTAAGTGTTTCTTAAAAGTCTTTTTTAACTTATTATTAATAATAAGTGATTTAAAATTAATGAACAATAATTTTAAATGAATAATAATATTTGAATAAAAATTTTAATGAACAATAATTATAAAAGAGGCATATTTCAAAGCACCACATTCATTTGAAACTCCCATGACTTTTCAATTTCCTTCTAATAATGATTGTAAATTGGTTAATAATCTTAAATAAGTACAAAAACTAAAATTTAATCTTAAATTAATTAAATTTGAATATTAAACTAACATCTTTTTACTACTATTTATAAAATTATGTCTTTAACTTTTAAAATATTATACTCAATGTATTATGAAACTCCCATTACTTTTCAATTTCTTTCTAATAATGATTATAAGTTGGTTAATAAGGTTAAATAAATATCAAACCTAAAGTGTAATCATATATAAACTTAATTTCAATATTAAAAGAATATCTTTAGTTTTACTTATAAAGTAATGTTTTTTTTTAATTTCAATATTAAAAGAATATCTTTAGTTTTACTTATAAAGTAATGTTTTTTTTTAACTTTTAACATATTATACTTAATTTATTAGTTTTAATATATTGTTGGATGTAAACCATTATCATTTTAAAGCTACAAATTTTGAACAATTTGTATAAAATACTTAAATTATTAATTTAAATATAAAATTACAGGGTCAACTTAAAATGAAGTTTAATTTCACTTAAACAACCTAAATAATATTTTATAAATAGTTAAAAGTGATAAATTATAGTGTATTTCTAATAATTATTATAAGTTGGTTAATAAGGGTAAATTAATATCAAACATAAACTGTAACCATAAATAAACTAAATTTCAATATTAAAATAATATATTTACTTCTACTTATAAAGTTATGTATTTAACTTTTAACATATTAAATTTAATTTATTAGATTTAATATGTTGTTGTATGTAAGCCTTTATAAATTTATAGCTACAACTTTTGAACAGTTTGGACAAAATACTTAAATTCTTAATTTAAATATAACATTAAAGAGTCAACTTAAATATAAATTTCCGTTTCATTTAAAAAAACACAACAAATATTTTGTAAATATTTAAAACTGATAAATTGTAGTGCAAAATGCAAAAACCAAATTGTAATCTCACTTTAACAAAAATATTTCCTAAAGATATTTTTATAATCGTTAAAAGTTTTAAAATAAGTAGCTTAAAATAACTTACAATAACAATAGTTAAAAAAAAAAACTCTATATAAATGATTATATTGTTACCTTTAAAATCAATAAAACAACGTTTGATGTTTTAAATAATTATAATGATAAAAATTAAAACGTTAACCAAATAAATTTTAAAAAATTAATTAACAATAACAACAACTATAAATAACATTAAACCATATATTATATTTAATTTTATTCATTAGTAACTCGCGGGTAAAAGTCATTCAAACAATTGAGATTATATAGTTATAATAGATGTATTTTTGTATGTAAACCATTATCAGTTTCAAGCTGCAACTTTTGAACAGTTTGGACAAAATACTTAAATTATTAATTTAAATATATTATAGGGTCAAGTTCAATATAAAATTCAGTTCCACTTAAAAAACCCAAAGAATATTTTGTGAATAGTGAAAAGTGATGAAATTGTAGTGCTAAATGCAAAATCTAAATTATAATATCAATTTAAATAAAATATTTCATAAATATATTTTTATAATCGTTAAAAGTTTTCAAATAAGTAACTTAAAATAACTAACAATAATATTAGTTAAAAATAACTCTATATAAATGATTATATTGTCAACTTTAAAATCAAAAAACAATGTTTGATGTTTTAAATAATTAAAATGATAGAAATTAAAACGGTAAGCAAATAAATTTTTAAAAATTAATTAACAATAACTACGACATTAAATAACATTAAATAATATATTATATTTAATTTTATTTATGAGTAACTCGCGAGTAGAATTCATTCAAATTGTTGAGATTATGTAGTATAATATATATATATATATATATATATATATATATATATATATATATATATACTATCTTATAATTTAAAATAATCAGTATATTATATCAATTTCGTATACAAATTATTATATCAAATTTAACAACAATGATATTGTTATATTTAAAAAAACACAATCTATTTGTAAAGATTACTTAATGCCTTATGTTAATATGTTGGATGATGTGAATTTTAATCCTTCCCCAAGTATTTCTTGCAAAATTTTCTTTTATATTGTCTAATAAAATTTGGGTTTAGTGGGTACCTTTCAACAAACATTTTATCCAGTTGATCTAACATTTGTTTGTGAAAATATGCAACTGTCACGAATATTAATAAATTCAAAAACTACAAAAAAAATGAATTGTGGCTTAGGCCTATTCACGAGTTTAGTGACATAAATGTCTTTTTCTAATATATTTGAAAAAAGAATGATCCTTGGAAATAACATATATTAGCTCCAGATTCAAGAATTTTGTTGAACAGTGAATAAATCTCAAATATTATATCAACGGAATTTGTTTGCATATGCATTTTACATGCTTTTGTTTACTTGCATGAATAATGATGTTGCTATGCATATCTTTCATGACAAATGTCCTTTTACATAATACGCGTATCTAATGTTGTTTCCCTATATTTGTGTCAGACATATGGATATTTTTGTCAAATAACTTATCTATCCATTTATTGATAAAAATGGTGTCAATATGTAGATAGCTGCGTTTCTTAATGCAATTAAGTATTTGATACCCATTTGTTGAAAGCTTCATTTCCTATGTTGAAGTTTTTAGTTTGTAACTTTGTTATATACTAATTCTTTTTTGTATTTTATTGTTTTAAGTATTATTTTAAGAATATCATTGTATGTTGTGGTTGAAATTTTAATGCAAATTAGATTAGATTCATGTTATTGATCATATGTTATGGAAGGTGATATATATAATATTTAACTAACTATTGTATACATGTTTGTATGTTCGTGTTGCTTCAAAGCAATAATTATTTAAAAATCATGGATATGTAATATTATCCATTATCCTTGTAAGCCTATTTTAAAATGCAAATTGTCTATCTTATCACTTTATATTTTAGTACATGTTTAACATTTTAATTATAATAATAAGTGTTTTTTAAAATTTTCTTTCACTTATTAATAATAATAAGTGGTTTTAAAATTAATGAAAAATAATTATAAATAATAAAATCAAATTATAAAAATCATTGATGTGTCATATTATCCATGTAAGTCTCTTTTGAAATACAAATTATTTATCTTATCACTTTATTATTTAGTGTATGTTTCACATTTTAATAATAATATTAAGTATTTCTTAAAAGTCTTCTTTAACTTATTATTAATAATAAGTGGTTTAAAATTAATGAAAAATAATTTTAAATAATAGTAACATCAAATTATAAATTACATTTAGTTACAAATAAATTGTATTTTAAATGAACATCATTATTGAAATTAGAAAATGTTGCATAAGTAAAAATATAATTAATCAATCATAATAATTGTTAAAAATAATACTAAATAGATAATTATATTCAATTCTATTAATGAGAAAGGTGGGTTGAAGTCAATGAAGATTATCGTTCAAAATAATTGAGATTTTATATGTATAAATTAGTGTAAAAATATTATCTTAAAGTTAATGTCAATGACATAACTATTTTAAACATACATTTTTTAATATTTTAATAATATATTTTTAACCTGCAATGTGTAACACGCGGGAATTCGTCTACTATATTTATAAAGGAATCATTTTCCTTTCACTACATTCATTTGAAACTCTCATACATTTTTCCTTTCACCACATTCATTTGAAACTCACATTACTTTTCAATTTCTTTCTAATAATGATTATAAGTTGGTTAATAAGGTTAAATAAATATCAAAACTAAAGTGTAATCATATATAAACTTAATTTCAATATTAAAAGAATATCTTTAGTTTTACTTATAAAGTAATGTTTTTTTAACTTTTTAACATATTATACTTAATTTATTAGTTTTAATATTTTGTTGGATGTAAACCATTATCATTTTAAAGCTACAACTTTTGAACAAGTTGTATAAAATATTTAAATTATCAATTTAAATATAACATTACATGGTAAACTAATTAAATATAAATTTTAGTTTAACTTAAACAACCTAAAAAATATTTTTTTAAATAGTTAAAAGTGATAACTTGTAATGTATTTCTAATAATGCTTATAATATGGTTAATAAGGATAAATTAATATCAAACATAAAGTGTAACCATAAATAAACTAAATTTCAATATTAAAATAATATTTTAACTTATACTTATAAAGTTATGTATTTAACTTTTAACATATTAAACTTAATTTATTACATTTAATATGTTGTTGTATGTAAACCTTTATAAATTTAAAGCTACAACTTGTGAACAGTTTGGAAAAAATACTTAAAATTTTAATTTAAATATAATATTACATAGTCAACTTAAATATAAATTTTTGTTTCATTTAAAAAAACACAACGAATATTTTGTGAATATTTAAAAGTGATAAATTGTAGTGCTAAATGCAAAAACTAAATTGTAATCTCAATTTAACTAAAATATTTCCTAAAGATATTTTTATAATCGTTAAAAGTTTTCAAATAAGTAGTTTAAAATAATTTACAATAACAATAGTTAAAAAAAAATCTATGCAAATGATTATATTGTTACCTTTAAAATCAAAAAAACAATGTTTGATGTTTTAAATAATTATAATGATAGAAATTAAAATGTTAACCAAATAAATTTTAAAAACTTAATAAAGAATAACAACAAGTATAAATAACATTAAACCATATATTATATTTAATTTTATTTATTAGTAACATGCGTGTAGAAGTCATTCAAACGATTGAGATTATGTAGTTATAATAGATGTCTAAATTATCACATAATTCAAAATAATGAATATAGCATGGGTTATTGACATAAAAACCCTCAAATTTACACAAAGTGTTCGGTTATGTCCCAAGTCGATTTTTTGGTGCGTTAATATCTCAAATACCAGAAAAAATGTTCATTTTTGCCCCCTGTTCCGTTTTTACCTTCGAGAGTCGGTTACCCTGGTTTGACTTTGACGAGTTGTTACCTTGGAGCTGAGCCAGCGTTGTTGTTTTACTTCCACCTAAAAAATAAATAGACAATTGGAGATGGCAGGTTTCGAACCTGTGCCTTCCACTATGCAAACAACACGATTACCAACTAAGCTGTAATGTTTTTTTGTTTTTATTATCTGAAATAATGTATTTAATGTATTCTACTGGAAAATTTTAATAATATTAATATTAATAATAAAAATATTAGTAATATTAATATTAATATTAATATTAATAATATTAGTAATATTAATATTAATAATAATAATAATAATAATAATAATAATAATAGTAATATTAATAATAATAATAATAATATTCGTAATATTAAGATTAATAGTAATAATATTTGTAATATTAAGATTAATAATAGTAATATTAGTAGTATTACTTTTATTTTTATAACTCTTTATATGTATAAATACGTATAAGATATTTTTATATGTAAAAAAGTATAAATGTGTATTATAAATATTATTTTTATAACTCTTTAAATGTATAAATACTTATATGATATTTTTATATGTAAAAAAGTATAAATACGTATATAACGTTTTTAAACATATATATATATATATATATATATATATATATATATATATATATATATTCATTTAAAAAATATAAGATTCATATTTTCATTTTAAAAAATATAAAAAAAAATCATTTTTGAAGGTATATATAAGCTTTCAAATGTATAAATACTTTGTTAAATGCTTAAATAATTTTTTAAATAAATGAAAACACTTTTTAAATGTATAAGTACCTTTAAAAATATATTATATACATGTAAAGCGTATTTTTTACCTTTAAAAATATATTTTTACATTTAAAACTTATTTAAAGATATATGTATAATTTCATAGATAATAATAATAATAATAACTAGATGGGGAACCCCCGCGTTGTGGGGGTCGGATGCGACAATTTTTTCCGTTGTTTGTTCTTTGAAAATGTTTATAGTTTGAGTTGCTCATTCCTTACCTCTTTAACTGATCTATAAATAAATAAATAAATAAATAAGAAATAAAAAAACATCAATGAATCTGTAAGCAAAATTAATAAAGTGACAATTAAACGAAAACATAGGAACCTATAATGCCATAAATAACCAACGGAAGTAGAGGGACCAAAAAAGACAAAAAGGAAGCAACTTTAAAATGACCTAAATATAGTTGAGGGACCATTTCTGGCAAGAAAATATTAATATGACTAAATACTAATAATATACAATAAAAGGCGAGGGTTATGAAAAATTCAAACGAAAGTGAAATGGTTGTTTGTAAACAAAAGCATAAAGGTGAAGGGTGAATGTTGTAACATTAATTGAAAAAAGAAACTATATTAACAATAATAATAATAATAATAATAATAATAATGAAGGATCATTTCTGACAAAAGACTAAATACTAATAATATGTAATAAAATGCGAGGGTTATGAAAAATTCAAACGAAAGTCAAAGGGTTGTTTGTGAACAAAAGCATGAAGGTGAAGGGTCAATGTTGTAAGTAGTTTTTTTAAAACCAACGTAAGTTGGAGGACCAAAAGTGACAAAAATAATTGAAAAAAAAGAGGAGCAAACATACATAACCTTAGGGACCAATCTTGCCAAACACTTAGGAAGTTTACTATTCCTAACTTTCATATCTTTAATATATATATATATATATATATATATATATATATATATATATAATAATAATAATAATAATAATAATAATAATAACAATAACAAAATGTTGCAACGATATATATAATTTGTTTATAATCTTTCAGCATACTGGTAAATATGCTTGTGTTGGAAGTTCAAATCTTGTAAACTTTGTTTTGGTTTCCAATAAACCAATGTTTCATGGTATATTTAATAGCACAACAAAAATTACAAGAAGATATGGCAGCTTGTTGGTAAGGTGTTTGGAATATATGGAGGAGACCCATGTTCGAATCCTTTTAGCCCCATTTCCTATTCCCAATTTAATAATTTTTAGTTAAATGATTTAGCAGTTGACGTGGCAGCCACCTATGCTCCATGTCAGCATGAATGGGCCCAGTCAATGCCACCTAGCTTGGGTAACCGGCTGTTGAGGGTAAAAACCGGTCAGGGGGAAAAATGAAGAATTTTTCTGATATTTGAGGCATTAACGCACCAAAAAATCGACTTGGCACATAACTGAATATTTTGTGGAAATTTGGGGGCTTTTATGTCAATAACCCAATATAGTATATCAATTTAGTATACAAATTATTATATCAAATTTAACAACAAGGTTATTGTTATATTTAAAAAAACATATATTTGTAAAGATTTCAACTATATAGGTCTTTCTGCGCAACGCGCGGGCATTCGCTAGTATACATATAAAGAAAACATTTTTTTATTTTACCACATTCATTTGAAACTCCATGCATTTTTTCTTTCACCACATTCATTTGAAACGCCCAGGACTTTTCAATTTCTTTCTAATAATGATTATAAGTTGGTTAATAATGTTAGATAAATATGAAACCTAAAGTGTAATCATATATAAACTAAATATCAATATTAAAAGAATATATTTTCTTCTACTTATAAAGTTATGTTTTTAACTTTTAACATATTGTATTTAATTTATTAGGTCCAATATGTTGTTGTATGTAAACCATTACCATTTTCAAGCTACAACTTTTGAACAATTTGTATAAAATACTTAAAATTTTCATTTAAATATAACTTTGCAGGATCAACTTAAATATAAATTTTATTTCAACTTAAACAACCTAATGAATATTTTGTAAATAGTTAAAAGTGATAAATTATAGTGTCTTTCTAATAAGGATTAAAAGTTGGTTAATAAGTTTAAATTAGTATCAGACCTAAAGTATAATGATAAATAAACTAAAAACTTCAATATTAAAATAATATTTTTAGTTCTACGTATAAAGTTATGTCTTTAACTTTTAACATATTATACTTAATTTGTTAGATTTAATGTATTGTTGTATGCAAACCATTATCAGTTTCAAGCTGCAACTTTTGAACAATTTGGACAAAATACTTAAATTGTTAATTTAAATATAACATTATAGGGTCAAGTTCAATATAAACTTTAGTTCCACTTAAAAAACCCAAAGAATATTTTATGAATAGTGAAAAGTGATGAAATTGTAATGCTAAATGCAAAATCTAAATTATAATATCAATTTATGTAAAATATTTCATAAATATATTTTTATAATCGTTAAACATTTTCAAATAAGCAATTTAAAATAACTTACAATAACAGTAGTTAAAAATGACTCTATATAAATGATTATATTGTCACCTTTAAAATAAAAAAAAATGTTTGACGTTTTAAATAATTATAATGATAGAAACTAAAACGGTAAGCAAATAAATTTTTAAAAATTAATTAACAATAACTACAACATTAAATAACATTAAACTATATATTATATTTAATTTATTTATGAGTAACTCGCGAGTAGAAATCATTCAAACTGTTGAGTTGATGCAACTATAATATATATATATATATATATATATATATATATATATATATATATATATATATATATATATATATATATATATATATTATCGTATAATTTAAAATAATCAATATATTATATCAATTTCGTATATAAATTATTATATCAAATTTAACAACAATGTTATTGTTATATTTAAAAAAACATAATATATTTGTAAAGATTACTTAATGTCTTATGTTAATATGTTGGATGATCTGAATTTTAATCTTTCCCCAAGTATTTCTTGCAAAATTTTCTTTTATATTGTCTAATAAAATTTGGGTTTAGTGGGTGCCTTTCAACAAACATTTTATCCAATTGATCTAACATTTGTTTGTGAAAATATGCAACTGTCACGAATATTAATAAATTCGCAAACTACTATAAAAAGAATTGTGGTTTAGGCCAAATCACGAGTTTAGCGACATATATGTCTTTTTTTTATATATCTGAAAAAATAATGATCATTGGTAATAACGTATATTAGCTCAAGATTCAAGAATTTTGTTGAACAGTGAATAACTCTTAAATATTATATCAATGGAATTTGTTTGCATGTGCATTTTACATGCTTTTGTTTACTTGCATGAATAATGATGTTGCTATGCATATCATTCATGACAAATGTCCTTTTACATAATACGCGTATCTAATGTTGTTTCCATCTATTTGTGTCAGACGTATGGATACTTTTGTCAAATAACTTATCTATCCATTTATTGATAAAAATGGTGTCAATATGTAGATAGCTGCGTTTCTTAATGCAATTAAGTATTTGATACCCATTTGTTGAAAGCTTCATTTCCTAATCAAATAGATTGTTTTAATTATTAAAGGGAGAACAGGGCTTCGACGATTGTTTTACTAGTCATACTATACTTATAAAGGAGACATTTTTCCTTGAACCTCATGTATTTGAAACCCCAACAAAAATTTACAAACACCTCATGCATTTGAAACCTCCTATTATAATGAATATCACTCAAAAGTCTCTTAATAATGATTAACAATTCAAAGATTTTATAACTTATATAATATATTTCATAAACAGTTAATGGATAGTCTATTTTAAAGGGCTAATCTCTTTGAGTAGACACACAAATACAAATCACATACAAAATTTACAAAAGAAAACAAGTTTAAAGTTTTTTGTGCTTGTTTGAGGGCTTTGGATCATTTTTCGAGCCACGTATGTTGAAGTTTTTAATTTGTAACTTTGGTATATACTAATTCTTTTTTGTATTTTATTGTTTTAAGTATTATTTTAAGAATATCATTGTATGTTGTGGTTGAAATTTTAATGCAAATTAGATTAGATTCATGTTATTGATCATATGTTATGGAAGGTGATATATATAATATTTAACTAACTATTGTATACATGTTTGTATGTTCGTGTTGCTTCAAAGCAATAATTATTTAAAAATCATGGATATGTAATATTATCTAATATCCATGTAAGCCTCTTTTAAAATGCAAATTGTCTATCTTATCACTTTATATTTTAGTACATGTTTAAAATTTTAATTAATAATAAGTGTTTTTTAAAATTTTCTTTCACTTATTAATAATAATAAGTGGTTTTAAAATTAATGAAAAATAATTATAAATAATAAAATCAAATTATAAAAATCATTGATGTGTCATATTATCCATGTAAGTCTCTTTTGAAATACAAATTATTTATCTTATCACTTTATTATTTAGTGTATGTTTCACATTTTAATAATAATATTAAGTATTTCTTAAAAGTCTTCTTTAACTTATTATTAATAATAAGTGGTTTAAAATTAATGAAAAATAATTTTAAATAATAGTAACATCAAATTATAAATTACATTTAGTTACAAATAAATTGTATTTTAAATGAACATCATTATTGAAATTAGAAAATGTTGCATAATTAAAAATATAATTAATCAATCATAATAATTGTTAAAAACAATACTAAATAGATAATTATATTTAATTATGTTAATGAGAAAGGTGGGTTGAAGTCAATGAAGATTATCGTTCAAACTAATTGAGATTTTATATGTATAAATTAGTGTAAAAATATTATCTCGAAGTTAATGTTAATGACATAACCATTTTAAACATATATTTTTTAATATTTTAATAATATATATTTAACCTGCGCTGTGCAACACGCCGAAATTCGTCTAGTATACTTATAAAGGAATCATTTTCCTTTCACTACATTCATTTGAAACTCTCATACATTTTTCCTTTCACCACATTCATTTGAAACTCCCATTACTTTTCAATTTCTTTCTAATAATGATTATAAGTTGGTTAATAAGGTTAAATAAATATCAAAACTAAAGTTTAATCATATATAAACTTAATTTCAATATTAAAAGAATATCTTTACTTCTACTTATAAAGTTATGTTGTTTTAACTTTTAACATATTATACTTAATTTATTAGTTTTAATATATTGTTGGATGTAAACCATTATAATTTTAAAGCTACAACTTTTTAACAAGTTGTATAAAATACTTAAATTATTAATTTAAATATAACATTACATGGTAAACTACTTAAATATAAATTTTAGTTTAACTTAAATAATCCAAAGAATATTGTTTAAATAGTTAAAAGTGATAAATTTACTAACTTTCTAATAATGATTATAAGATGGTTAATAAGGGTAAATTAATATCAAACATAAAGTGTAACCATAAATAAACTAAATTTCAATATTAAAATAATATTTTAACTTATACTTATAAAGTATTTAACTTTTAACATATTAAACTTAATTTATTAGATTTAATATGTTGTTGTATGTAAACTATTATCAGTTTAAAGCTACAACTTTTGAAGAGTTTGGACAAAAAACTTAAATTGTTAATTTATTAATAACATTACAATGTCAACTGAAATATAAATTTCAATTCCAATTAAAAACATAAAGAATATTTTGGGAATAGTTAAACGTGATAAATTGTAATGCTAAATGCAAAAAATAAATTATAATCTCAATTTAACTAAAATATTTCCTAAAGATATTTTTATAATAGTTAAAAGTTTTTAAATAAGTAGCTTAAATAACTTACAATAACAATAATTAAAAATAACTCTATAAAAATAATTATATTGTTACCTTTAAAATAAAAAAAATGTTTGATGTTTTAAATAATTATAATGATAGAAATTAAAACGCTAAGCAAATAAATTTTCAAAAACTAATTAACAATAACAACTATAAATAACATCAAACCATATATTATATTTAATTTTGTTCATGAGTAACTCACGGGTAGAAGTCATTCAAATAATTTGGATTATGTAGTTATAATAGAGGTATATATTATCATATAATTCAAAACAATCAATATATTATATCAATTTAGTATACGAATTATTATATCAAATTTAACAACAATGTTATTATTATATTAAAAAAACATATATTTGTAACGAGTTTAACTATATAGGCGTTTCTGCGCAACGCGCGGGCATTCGCCTAGTATACTTATAAAGTAGACATTTTTTCTTGCATCATATTCATTTGAAACCTCCAAAGCATATTTCCTTGAACCTCATACATTTGAAACTCCCAAGACTATTCAACTTATATAATTTAATTTATGATTAATTGAAATGTTGTGATTTGTAACTTCTAAAACTCTTCAAATCATGATATTTAATTAATGGGTTAACTGAGATATTTAGCTTATATAAGAACATTGTAGCTTGCTTATTGCATGTATGTCAACACAAAATAATAGATTATATTGGTAGAGTTTGAAGAGTTATATGATTTGTTTCATGGATGTAAGATAACAATTGCCACTTTTCTAAATGTAAATGCAAATTTGGTGCATGTAAAGTTTTATTTATTAACCAAACTTCAAATTTGGGTATGTGTGTAAAGGTATACTTAAGACAATTTTTTTTTTTTTTTTAATTTTATGTGTTATGGATCTTTTTATAATCATAAGATGATGAAGTGGGACTAATAATTACTTCTCATGAGCTTTTGGTAAATGAATGTTTAAGTTATTTATCAGTTAGATCAATTAACCTTTTTAACATGTATGTGTCTTTATGTCGTCTTTCTCTTTTATATTAAGACAATCTATTTTTCAGTCCAAGAGAAATTATTCAACATGTATTTTATGCATTAGTTATATAGTATGTTAGTTTTTATCGTTTATTTTAGTGTAAATAACATCAATGGAACTTTTGATAATTGATTTTGATAAAAAGGAGTTTACAATTATTATTCGACATTTTTAGTGATAGTGATGAATTAGAACAAATGATTTTAAATATGATATGAATTTATTGTTGAAAACCAAGGATTATTTATTTGTTATAGAAATACATTTATTATGTTCTCGCAAAATTTATATCTATGTATCCATTTTTAAATGTTTTTTATAGTAATAAAAATAAGTAGTCTATTATATCTTATAACATTAGTTAATTTCCTTTTTCCTATTCATTCTTCACCTTAAAGTTAAAATAAAACTAAAAAAAATATTAATACTTTTATAAGAAAATATAAGTGATCAAAATATACTTCACGTGTAACACTTCTCACTCTCTAACCACTCTTACCATTTTTTATTTTTATTTTTTTATTTTTTATTTTTAAGATTTGTCTTAGTACTTAACGATCACTATAGTTTTCAATTTCAAATCACTATTTTACTTGGACGCTTCATTCCATTCTAGTGGTTATTTGAAAAGAGTTAAAAAAATGAGTTTTGTCGCATCAATGGTTATTTCAACGCAATTTTTTTTATAACAATGTTTTTATATATCAAATGTATGTTGATTTCTAAATATTCTTTTTGAATGATTTATAAGTGTTTAATAAGTTTTGTTTGATGTAAATTTTATACTAAATGTTGTAATGTTTTTATGTTGTTAAAAGTTGTAGTATTTTTCCATATTATTCTTTGTTTGTTTTATATATAAATCAACATATGTTTTAGAGTAAATTACACGAATAGTCCCTATGGTTTGGGGTAATTTGCGAGTTTGGTCCCTAACTTATTTTTTTAACTCAGAAAGTCCTTACTATTTGTTTGTTGTTACGCACTTGGTTCCTACTGTTTGTTTTTATTACGCGCTTGGTCCCTATCTTACCTAAAAAGACTATTATTTAAATAGGTAAAAATGGTTGTGTATGTAAGGTAAGGTGAGGGGGTGGAGGTGGGGGTGTGTTTGTCACACCCCAAAACCATGAACGACGGAAACGTTATGGGGTGGAGGACGTCATGTACAGTATCACAACAATGCAAAGTAGTAAATAAGCAACAACATCATCCATTGCATTAATAATATAATTTCATACAAGTGTGTTATGTCAAGTTATATAGACACCAAAAATATACATCAAAATAAAATAGGAGTCTTGAACGAGCTCCGTCTTCTAAAAAACCTGGCACCGGTACCTGTCTACTGGTGACCTGAGAATACAATTTATTTTGAGAGAGTTTATCAGCTTTAAAGCTGGTGAGATCATAAGTATATTAGTGTTGGTGTTTGTATGAAAGCATCTGTAAGATGTAATGTATAAGTTTCGTAAAGTTTGTATTTGTTTGAACACTCCTAGAAAACCCTATGTTTCCTACTAAAAGTAGCCTCCTACCAAGGCATCTTGTATCTGTATGTGTGTCTCTTGTAAGAGTGGGTATTTTCCCAAATCCGACTATCATTAACCAAAAATATAGTTTTTACATTACTGTGCATCGTGTGAATGTTCACGAAGTGAATGTAATGGGAAAATAATATAGTACTGTAGTGTTGTATTAAGTAACTATTGTTGTACTAACTACCTTAAACCAATTGTTATTTAAAGTACCATGTGATCGGCCTGTACCATGCTACCAACTCGATAGTAAAACGACGACGTAAGATGCCGTAAGAAATGACATTTGACACCCGTAGACTTGCAAGTCCCACTGTAGCGAGCAACAAGGTGTAGGATAGTCAATCGAGTATAGATCTATACACAAACTCATACGCTCCCTAATTAAGGAGATTCTTGATACAAAAACGGTCATGGCAGGTAGTGTCATTCCCCATTTAATGGCTCACATAACTCTATTAATGTATATTTAATGTATGTGCTAGCTGTATTGTGTGTTCTTTCTCTGTCTAGCCTGTATGTTAGTTTCTCATCATAGCATCTATCATGTGTTTCTTATTATAGTATCTCTTGTTAGTTTCTCATAATAGTATCTATTGTTTGTTATTGACTCATGTATGAACTGACTCTTTGTATGTTTCATTGTTCTAGTAATAGTATTTGTATATCTCTAAACTATACATATTATAGTTTACTAGTACTGTTGTTTGTGTATATGAGGTTGTTTGTATACCCTTTCTACCCAAAGGTATTGTACTGAATGAAGTAACCTATTATATCTATATACATATACATAATATATAACTAGGATTCAAATGACCCTCGGACAGATAACCCTGATACCCTAAGTCCACAACCAAACTAGGAACAGGAAGTAAGGTGAGCTATCAACCCTAAGTCCTTCCAATCCTACTTATATAAATATATCTATATAGATACACTTTTAACAGAATATAAGTTTAAAAGAGTTTAAGAAATAGTATTTGACATGTAAAAGAGTTTTTAAGACAGTTTGAAGTAAAACAGTTTGATAACACAATTTGAAAAGTAAGAAAACCACTTGTTTGGTAGTTATTAATCACATGTGATTGATATAATAACTATAATTGTTCAACTTGTACCCCCCCTCATAAAAGCATTTAAAAACATTTAAAAGGTTAATTAAAGGGGTATGAACTCACCTGTAGTGAGTGGTTTGGATGAACGGATTGTATAGAATGCTAAGTGTTAAGTGAAGACTTGAGCACACACGCAGATCCAATTTATCATATAATGATACATATATGAATATAATAAGTTCTTATAACAACTAATTATTGAATTGAAACCACCTTAGGGGATAGTAAACACTTATTTTGAAGTGGTACAACCATATAAGATTGTATATAAGGGGTATATGGCTATACAAGGGAGTGTATGGTCAAAATACACACTATTTGTATGTGTGCGGTTAGGGGGTGTGTGCGGCCGCACACTCCCTATGGAATGTGCCAAAACGTATTTTAAGGCTTTAGGACTCATCTAGGAAGGTTTCTTGCTTCATGCTTTAGTCTTACATGAATTTTATTACCATTTTTGGACCTAAAAAGGGTGTGTGCAGCCAGCATGATGTGTGCGGCCGCACACCCTTTATGAACATGATAAAATCATGTTTTTCTAGCATATCATCAAGTGTTCTTAGCATTTAACAAGTTATGATAAGTGTATACACGTTATAGAGGCTTGAAAGGGTGATTAAGGTCCAAAACTAGTGTGTGTTCTTCGTGTTCTTGGTGTTCTTGACTAAAAAAGGATGTTTTCATGGATCAAGGCAAGGGGAAAGGCTAGTTAAGGTCACATATTAACTAAACAAAGGATGAATCACTCACTTGATTGAAGTTTGGCGTGAAAATTTGGATGGTACTTGAGAGAAAACGTGTTCTAGCTTTAAAGAAGTGAAAAAGTGTTAAAAAATGACAAGTATAGTATATATATATATATGGGAGAGTGTGCGGCTGGGGATGGGTGTGCGGCCGCACACACCATGCTTGGTGTGTTTGGCCTGATTTTGTGATGCTACACACATACTAACCCATTCTACGACTCATATCTTGATTATACTAAGTCTCAAGCACTCCTATAGACCCAAAACTTCATTATAAAACAGCAAAACGAGGCTAACTTTGATAAAAATGAAGAATGTATAAGTTAGAAATTTCGGGTTGTCACAGTGTTTATTTAAATAAATTAATAAATCAAAGGCAAAATAGTCTTTTTAGGTAAGACAGGGACCAAACGCATAACAAAAACAAACTATAGGGACCTTCCGAGTTAAAAAAATAAGTTAGGGACCAAACACGCAAATTACCCTAAACCATAGGGACCATTTGTGTAATTTACTCTATGTTTTATATATAATTGCACAACATAAAACGGTCTATAAAATGATCAAAAGTTATAGTATTATTTATTCATACTACTATTTTATTAGATAAATATAAATATATATATATATATATATATATATATATATATATATATATATATATATATATATATATATATAATCAAAATACGTTTGATTAGGAATGAGCATCGGAACCGGGTACCCGCTTTTGGAACCGAAACTGCCTCGGAACTGCCGGTTTTGGAACTGGAACTGCCTTAAGCGGTTCCAGTTCCGGTTCCTAAAGTTATAGAACCACCTTAAGCGGTTCCGGTTCCGGTTCTCGTTTTTTCGGAACCGCTACCCGCTGGGTACCTGTCGGAACCGATCTATATACATATATATATATATATATATATATATATATATATATATATATACACACACACACACACACACACACATATTATTTCATATAAATATGTGTGTTACTTAGACCAGTTTAGAATATATTGGTTCGATTTTGTCCGTCTTTGGTCCGAATTGATTTGATTTGGATCGAACTAAATTGCGATTTTAATCGAGAAAAGTTAACAAAATTAATGTAACCGGGTTACCCGCACCTGGAACCGGAACCGCCGATTCTGGTACTGGTTCCAAACATTTAAGAACTGCTTAGAATGGTTTCAGTTCCGGTTCCGGTTCTCGCAAAATATGGCGGGTACCCGCCTATGCTCATCCCTACGTTTGATATACAATTTACACAACATAAAATGGTATATAAAATCATCAATTAATAGTAGAAATAACCAATGATATAAACTTATTACAGTTAATAAAACTAATAGGTTAACTATATGTATTATTTTGCTACTGACATTGGTTTTTGCATGTATTAATTTTAAATCACAATTTGTAAAATTTTATTATTTTAATTAAATAATTATATTCACACGTAACGCATGAGGATTGGCCTAGTATCTTATAAAACTAACATTTTTCCTTGAACCTCATGCATTTGAAACTCTCAAGGCCATTTTTCCTTGAACCTCATGCATTTGAAACTCACAAGACTATTCAACTTATACAGATTAATTTATTATTAATTGAAATATTATGATTTATAACTCTTAAAGCTCTTCAAATCATGTTATTTAATTGACGATTTAAATTAAATATTTAGCATAAAACGGTATATAAAATCATCAATTAATAGTAGAAATAACCAATAATATAAACTTATTACAGTTAATAAAAATAATAGGTTAACTATATGTGTTATTTTGCTACTGACATTGGTTTTTGCATGTATTAATTTTAAATCACAATTTGTAAAATTTTATTATTTTAATTAAATAATTATATTCGCACGTAACGCGTGAGGATTGGCCTAGTATCTTAGAAAACCAACATTTTTCTTTGAACCTCATGCATTTGAAACTCCCAAGGCCATTTTTCCTTGAACCTCATGCATTTGAAACTCACAAGACTATTCAACTTATACAAATTAATTTATTATTAATTGAAATATTATGATTTATAACTCTCAAAACTTTTCAAATCATGTTATTTAATTGACGATTTAAATTAAATATTTAGCATATATACGAAATTTGTAGATTACATATTTCATGTATGTCAACACAAAATGATAGATTATATTTGTAGGGTTTAAAGAGTTATGTGAGTGACTCCATGGATGTAAGAAAATAATTGCAAGTTTTTCAAATATAAATTCATGTAAACTCAAATAAGTAGTTTTAATTACTAAAAATTAATAATTGTTTTAAATAACGTAAAACTAAAGAATATATTATATTATATTATCTTAACAAATTATTGATATTTGAAATAATAATAATAATAATAATAATAATAATAATAATAATAATAATATAGAAAATAAAAAATATTCAAATAAATTATTTATAAATTAGTTAAAAATACCTATAGTTTAAAATAATTTTAAATCAAAAACTTAATTCTATTTGATTCAAACACAACTTTTTATATATTTCTTATCGTATACTTAAAATTATTATAATATTAGTTAGAACTTAGTATAAAAATTATTATTTCAATCATAAATACTTATATATTGTTTTTATAACGTATAATTGTTAATATTTATATTATATTATTTGACACAAATCAAGAGTTTAAAACTCTCATTACACCTCAATAGTTTTTCATTTAAAATTAATGTAATTTGTCTTTATATTTTCCACTACATTCAAAAGTTTTTTAAACTTATGGTTATTAATGTGCAATGTTTTTTTATTTTTCACTTATTTATTATACACATTGTAGATATATTAGTAGTATATAAGTAAGTTTTGATTAAAAAATCATATGTTTGAAAATATTTGTGATTCAAAATGAAAGAGTTTTAAAAAAAAGTTTTGACGCATCAATGGTTATTTCAACACAAATTTTTTATAACAATGTTTCTATATATAAAATGTATGTTGATTTCTAAATATTCAATTTGAATGATTTATAAGTGTTTAATAAGTTTTGTTTGATGTAAATGTTATAAATTTGTAGTGTTTTTATTTAATTAAAAGCTATTGTGTTATTCATACTATTTCTTATTTGTTTTAAATACAAATCAACATACGTTTTATATATTATTTTCACAACTTAAAATGTTCTATAAATTTATCAAAACTTTCAGTATTTATTTTTTCATACTACTTTTTTTTATACATAGAAATCAATATATGTTTGATATATAATTTACACAACATAAAACGGTCTATAAAATCATGAATTAATAGTGTAAATAACTAATGATATAAATTTATTAAAATTAATAAAACAACTATGTTAAATATAGAGTTTGTTTTGCTATTGATATTGGTTTTACATGTATAAATACTAAATCACAATTTGTTAAATGTTATTATTTTAATTAAATAATTATATTCACGCTCAATGTGTGGAGATTCGACTAGTATATATATATATATATATATATATATATATATATATATATATATATATATAGGTTCATTTGAGACCATGTTACTTTTGTAAGACCGTGAGATGCAATCTAAAAGTAATTTTAAAATGCAAAATAAAAGAAAAAATCTGAAAAAAAAAATTTAATTATTATCTTCGTCATTTTATTTACCTAAAAAATTAAAAAATTACCGTTTTTTTAGAAAAATACGTGAAATATTGTAATAAAATATTATACTGTAAATATTCTAATGTGATTTTTAGAATATTATAATAAAACGATGTTCCACTAGATTTATCAGATATGTAAAATATTCTAATATTATACTAGAATATGTAAAAAAAGCGGTAATTTTTTTAAAATTTTTTAAATTTACTATTGGAAAATATAAATAAAGAAAATAATATTTAAAAAAAATTCAAAAATTTTCAATTATTTTGCATTTTAAAAATATTTTTTTATCTACAAAATGAGTAGGTAGGATTGCGTCTCACGGTCTCACAAAATTAAGCTGTCTCACATGAACCTATATATATATATATATATATATATATATATATATATATATATATATATATATATATAGATATATATATATATATATATATAACCTTAATAAGCATTTACCCTTAAATGCTGAATTTTAAGAGGTACACCTCTTAAAACACCATGTACAATAACTTTATGCATTGAAGAAAAAAATAATCTTATCCGTTCTAACATACTTTTTAAACTTTAAATGTCAATAGCTTTGGACCCGGTCTCCTTCCTTATCCCGTCCAACTACTTCAACAGAAGGGCAACTTCTCCGCTCCTATTTTTGTGAAAATCCCTCTTCTTCAGGAATACACAATAAATTGAAGAGATTCATCCCAGGCTCAATCGAAGCCATCACCCATTACAAATTACATATTTAGGTGTTTACGCTGTCCAATTTAGTTTTGTTCTCTCTCTTTCTCTCTCTCTCAGCTTGATGTATGTATCTTTGATTCCATGTAGGTTTGATGGTTCATATTAACAAAACATTTATGCTAGTGGTGGTGGTTGAAACAATGACATCGCTGCCCTATCATGTCAAGTAGGTAGTACTAGGTAAGAGTCCTAACACACTTTATGTTTTCTTGCCCTAAGTTGATATGTATTTTTTAAAGTTTCGTTTCAATTTCGGGTTCTTTCATTTTTCGATTTTCTGTAGTGGCTGAAGATACATCTTCATCTCTCTCGCTGTAATCTCCATTAAAAACCCTAGTTTAGAGCCCTCAGAGCTCCCATGTTCCCTTACCAAGAAATGTTTTGAGCCATCGACAACACTCCTTCATCTCTCTCTATAAAAAAGCCCTAAGAGCCACCACCACAATTAAATAAACAAACAACGACGTTGATGGTCCTAGTCTTATTGAAAAGGTAATGTCTTTCATTAATTTCTGCAATTAAATAAGCAAATAATGATGTTATGTTGCAACAAGAAACTTGAAGGATTGTATTGCCAAAATGGAACCATTTGGTATGCTTTTTCATATTGTTCTTCCAAAATAGTTGCCCTCAAGAATGCGTATATTGGTCTAATTCTTTCATTTTGTTCTTTAATCATTTACTCTATTTTCTTTGAAACACCAGTTATTTTTGTTATGTTGATTCCTAAGTTGAAATTTTTATGTTTCCAAGGTTAAGATCAGAATTCATGCTTTCAAACTATTGGGTTTTAGGAAGAAATGATTCATTAAATTTGAATTTGAGAGAAGGTTAATTATTTGATATTATGTAGCCTCTTCATATCCAGATCATGGAAAATGAACCCAAGGATTCCACTACAGAGGAGTCACAACAAGATAATATTTTTTTGCTCTCTTGAACTTCATTCGGATAAATTGTATTATTTACTGAAATTTATGTAGTTTATTACCAACCACTGAAGTACATAAATTCACCCAAAGATTCAGGGGTTTTCATCCTTTTTTATTTGTTCTCAGGTCATAGCAGTCGAGACTGGCATGGTTACAATTGTAGACCTTCCAACCTGTTGAGGTATAATAAAGTGTATTCTATTGTTTTGTTATGGATTATGAAAATGACGAATTATTCTAGGATTTTGAGACGAGTTTCATGCTAATTTCTAGGTATTCTAGGACTAGATCAAAGTTTTTTTCCAGGTAGTCAACCCAATTGATGATTTCCTATACCGTTCCAAAAAACAACAAATATTTTAACACATCAACAACTACAACAATGTTAGTATATTTAATTTTTTTGTGTTGATTTCTTTGTAATTTTTGTGGAACTTTGTATATTGACAGCTACATAAAAGAAGTTAGTAGGCCTAGGCTTTGAAAGATGATATAGAAGCAGTCAAGTAACTTTTGAAATTATATATTTCTGTAGGTCATAGAATTGTTGAAGGTTAGGAGCAGCAACATGTTTAAGAATAATCCAATTTTAATTCCATTCAGGATGGTATTTAGAAAGTCATTTGTTAAAGGGTAAATGACGAAATTATACTAATACACATGTATTTTTGCAATTCATTAGATATATTCAGTTATTAAACACTTAATCCTTTCAATTGTAGGTTTTAGTGTTGTTAATTGAAGGTGCATAAAAAGGAGCTTGAAAGGTATGATGAGGCTCCTAAACCGGTTCTTGGGTTCTGGATGTGCATTTAGTTTCTTAGTTTCTACTTGGTTATTTGTTAAAATGATATTCCATTTAACTATATTGTATTTGTGTATGATAAAAACATGTGTTAGTGAGGACAAAAGGCCATATAACCTTCCAATTAGAGCTAAGGGTAAAATGGTCATAAAATGAAAAGAAAGCAAGGCGGTAGGGATGTACACGGAAAATACACAATACTTTAAAACCAACACCAAAAAGAGAATATACATATAGATCCATTGACGTCTTTGTAGTTTGGCTTTTGTATAATCCCATGGATTATTGAATTTGGGTCCAGTTTTTTATGGGGTCAGATTTTTTTGACTGCTCCTTTGGATTTTGTTGACGTCGTCTTCTCTAATTTCTTGATTCCGTTGGTGATTATTTCTTAATCGTGTCAATGGAAACAATGTTATTTCTCTTTTTTTTTTTGGAATATGGTTTTTTTGAGTTTATAATAGTTATTTTGATGATTTGGGTTGCATTTGTTTTTGTTAAGTGAATGAGAAAGATGCTCTAGCTTCACACAATAGATGATTTCAAGTCCATCTTATTCTCTTATGTTTTGTCTTTCATTTAGATTTACTTTGCATCTAGATTGTATTTGGGATTTCAGTCGTGCAGGAGATTAGGGTTTCTGTAATATCGCTTGTTTTCCTCCTCAAAAAGACTTCTATTTTTTATTATTGTTTTTTTTTTATTTATTTTAGTGTGTATTGCAAAAAATTCAGAGGAAAAAAATTGGTTTAGGAATTTTCTATAGAAATTGATAAACATTAACATTAACTTGCAATTAGGATGTTGATTTTGCTCAGTTTTGCGATTCCCTTGCGATTTTTATATGTCCCAAGTCCCCAATTGATTGCAAATTTAGTCAAAAACTCTTCCAGAATCTATATTGTTAAAATTTTCTTCTTGTTTATTGTTAATTTGGGTTTAATTTGTTTTGTCTTGGATGATTAAGAAAGAGTAAGTTAGAAACTACAAGACGCTATCCAACGGCTTTAACTAATCAATCATGAAGTAGATTCTCGTGTCTTTGTTTGGACATCTATGTAATTTAGCGGCTAATCATGTGTTCTAAGGTAATTTTTAAGATTTTGATAATTGAGGAGAGCTAATTTGGTCATAAACAGTTATTGATGCCTAGCGGTATGGAGTGACCATCTCATATGAGAGGTTTGGGGTTCAAGTCTCGGTGGAAACATGGGTGGTTATTTAGGAGTAGATTAGTTAGTTTGCCGTTTCAAAAAAAAAAAAAAAAAATTACACATAAAACATAACTATTGCTTAGGGAATAAATCAGTTTGTTAATAAGGCATTTTTCTATTGCTTAGGGAATAAATCAGTTTGTTAATAAGGCATTTTTCTATGGAGCATGAAACCAGTATTTCTTATATCCTTATGGTAAAATTAATTCTATTACTTATGAATTAATAAATTTTTAAAAAAAATTCTTATGATAGGATTTGAAGATTTTTGGCTGGCAAGGTTTAAACTTTACTGATTTCATTTGTGTTTATACTCAAAATAGGAATAATAATACAAGCAATTAGTCATTTAAATATATACACTAGATTTTGTCGTGTGGGGTTTTCTGTTCTTACTAAATACATGACATAAACATGCTTTCTGGTCTTAAAGGAAAACATGAGACCTAGCAGTATGAGCTTAACTTTACTACCATCTGAAACTGTGAAATCGCGTGTCGATGAATTTTTAATGTTTCCAATTATTGAGACTGTGTATTAGATAGTTCGCTTTAGTATAGGGTTTAGAGTGTAATTATCATACTATATATATATATATATATATATATATATATATATATATATATATATATAGCTGTGACAACCCGGAATTTTTATTTGTTCAAACTTTAAAGTCAAACACTTAATTTAAAAGTCAATTACATTTCCTAATAATTGTTAGCCAATTTAAAGTCCGTTTGAGTGTTTTTAGTATTTATTATTCAAACGAACGGATGAAAGGAAGTACCGTCTCGAGTCTTGGAGTAGCAAAAACCGCACATACCACCTTAATAAGGAGTTCACGGCCAAACTTTTAGAGTTTGGGTTGTAAACTCCCTAGTGGCCGTGAACTCATGCCTTAGGCATGAGTTTACTCCACAAACTCCTCACTTTTCACTTCCATTCTCAAGAACACCCTCTATTCTCTCTCAACTATCAACCCGTTCTTCACCTGATCTTCCGAAAACGTAAGTGATTCTCGACTTGAATTGTTGTTATAACCTAATACCTAGTGTTTATACATCATTTCATCCATTCAATTTTGTGTTTTACTTAGATCTTCAAAACACCAAGAACACACACTAGTGTTCTTGGACCTTAAACACCAAATCAAGCTTCTATCTTGTAAGTACACTTTCCCTAGCTTCTTGGGTGCTTAATATGAACTTGATAACACTTGAAAATCATCAAATAACACAACAAAGGAGTTTACTGCCAAGGATGTTCTTGGGCCGTAAACCCCTTTTTAAGTGGTAAAATGGCCATTAGTCCCTTCCTAAGCCTTGGATGCCAACCTTGAACCTTCCTAGAAGTGTTTAAGATCTTAAAAAACAATCAAAACATGTCCCTAAGAGAGTTTATAGCCGTGAACACATAAGAATATGGTCATTTGGCCGTAAACTCCACAAGGTGGTCTTATTATGCCCCTAATGCTTTCCTAAGGCTTGGACTTGATCATTTGATGCCCAATCATGACTTGTAAGACCTCAAAACACAATTTGGCACTTAGTACCATGAGTTTACGACCCTAAACTCATGGGGAAATGGTCATGGTCCGTAAACTCCATAAAGGGGTGGTTCATGGGCCATAAACTCCAATGCCATGTCATACAACCCTTAGGTGCAACCCTTTGGTACCTATAGCATTTGAATCAAAGTGTTTCCATGACCTAGGGTGTCTTAACTTGATTAATTAGTTATTAATTGACTAATTAGATTACATATATGTTTATTATATTATAACTAGGACCATTGTGTGTGTTCAAGTCCTCACATGACACCTAGCACCTTGTCCGACACTTCCGAACAAACCACTCACTGCAGGTGAGTTCATACCCCCTAATTAACCTTTTAAATGTTTTTAAATGTTTATAAATGATTTATGGGGGGGGGGGATACAAGTTGAATCATGTTTAGTTATTATATCAATCACATGTGATTAATAACTAGCATGCAAATGGATTTACTATACGTTAACTGTTTTACCAAATAGATTTCTTCAAATGACTTTCTTAAACGTTTTTACATGTTTAAAACTCTTTATCAAACTGTCTTACATACTGTAAGCTTCCTTTCAAAATCTGTTACAAATGTATTTCAAACAAACGTTTTCCTTATACTTAAACTGTCTTATCAAACAAAACACTTTCAATCGTTTTATAAACTGGCATCGAGTCATCATTTCTTAGTATTAAACTTTCAAAGGTTTTACAAAACTTCTTTTATGCTTTTATATTGTCAAATGCATGCCTAGATATGTATAGTTGTATAAATAATGTTTAAAGGACTTAGGACGGTTAGCTCGCTTTATTTCCTTTTCCTCGTTGGGATGTGGCCTTAGGGCATCGGCTGCTCGTCCGAATGTCGTCTAAATATTAGTTATATATCAGGTATACATATATAGACATAAAAGTTCCTCCAGGAAGTTCAGTAACTTTGGGTAGCAAAGGCATACTTTCGGTTATACACGTACATTACTAGTAATTATAATAGGTATAGTTAGGAGATATTACTTACCATTCCAAGTACAAGGAATCACTCAAAAGTCAGTTCATTCATGAGTCTATACTAATACATTACATATGAATAGATACGCTTACATATTACAAGAATACGTTTACACAGATACGCTTAGATGAATACGCTTACATATTACAAGAATACGTTTACATAGATACGCTTACATGAATCCTATTACATGGATACTTTTACCTAGATACTATATGATGAGATACTATTACATATTATACATGTAGATTAGATTTGTCTATCCTAGTACAAAAGGATACTTTGCGGGACTAACCATTCCTATAACCTATGTTAGCTACAGAGGTAAATGCACATCTACGGATGTCTACGGTTGATACCATTATAGGTATACTTTAAGGGACTAACTATTCCTAAACCCAGCTGTTAGCAACAGAGGAAAATGTACATCTACGGATGTCTACGGTTAATACCATTCGGTAATTTCTATGCCGTGTTTATCCTAGTACCAAAGGATAATACTTAAGTTATTAGCTCATTTCCTTTACTTTGTGATATATTCACATAAACGACGAGGTAGACTAATACTTATATAATTATATTATTACCTCTATTTTGTGACACTTTTACATAATCGATGAGGTAGACTTTAGTTTTATAATAATAGTTAATACGGAAAAACCATCACATTTATAGTGATGCGTACTTTCAAAACAGTCAAGTCTCGGTAGAAGACTACTTTCAAAACAGTTAGGTCTTGGTAGAAGACTACTCTTTATACTAATAGAAATCATAGGGATTTGCTAGGGTGTTCAAACGTTTTCAACTACTTTCAAACAGTTCATACTTATACAAACTTTTTCCAAATGTTTACAAGTATTTACTTTCCAGTTTTACAAATCAAAGACACATTAATACTTATGAATTCACCTGCTTTATTGCTGATACTCGCTTTCAAAATACTTGTATTCTCAGGTCACAAATAGACAGGTACGACGACCAGGTTTTGTGAAGTCGGAGAAATCAAGACTCCTATTTTATTTTGATTAATCATTATGTTGTCTTATACTATGAAAGAACACACTTGTAATTAAAATTATACTATTAATGCAATGGATGATGTTGTTGCTTGTTTACTACTTTGCATTGTTGTGATACATTACATAACGTCCTCCGCCCCAGAACGTTTCCGCCGTTCTCGGTTTTGGGGTGTGACAGATTGGTATCAGAGCATTGTTTATAGTGAATTAAGTATATCAACCCATAAAGGATATACTAACTATAAATACAATGGGATTAAAAATACTCTGACCAAGAGTTTATACTTTTAAATAATAAAATATTTAACAAAGCATACGTGCCTACATTCATACTAAAATTCGTGTCACAATGACAAGAACAAAAGTATTACGATTGTTAAATATCACAGGTAAGCTCGGGGATGTATGGTCAGTCTTGTGAGTGGCATAGCCTGATCAACTATGTTGTTCCAAGGAGTGATTAGCACATGCCCAAGAATGCTTGTGATGTGTCAACAAGTCTAAAAACTTACCAACACTACTACAATGAGAACATTATAACAGAACCTAGGTCTAAAATACCATAGGGGTGTTTTGTGTTACTATAATTACTTACTTGAGAACTAAAAAGGATCTTCATTACTAAGTTGATAGTTGCTAAGTGGATACACTAAGGTTATATGTAACTAGGATGTCATAGACTTAGAATCTGTGAAATTTTTGCTTTACCCTGGTTCCTGGTGAATTTGGAGTTAAGGTCACTTATTCGAAGGCCCATCCTGTTTTGATTACATATAACTGGTATGCACTTTACAAATAGTGATGTAACTAATGAAGATTTTCTAATAATTATCTAGATAGTTCGTCTAATAGTTATTTCCTTACCCTAATTCTCGCGTAGATAACATGGTTGGACTCCATCCCCACGGCAACCCGTACCTTCCGAATGAAGGCAATGATGGATGGTTTGGAGAAGAACCCGAGAATGATCATCCAATCCCTTTGAATGATCACCATGCTGAAGACCTTTCGGATAATGATCACTATGTTGTTTAATGGAGACCGAAGCTTCTACAACTTAAGCGAAGGAAGCTCAGTAGATAGAGTTCTGCCAATCCTGGTCCGTAGAGTTGCCCGAAACGAGATTCAGAGCAGGACAACTCTTCATCGTATCGCATAGGTTGATGCCAATGCAGGAATGCATACCATCCGCACCAATCGCCTTGAACACATTTAGGAGAGATCTGGGAGAGACCATGAGACCCTGTTGCAAACACTAGTTGAAACCCGAGCCGAAGCCATAGAGCTCCGAGTACGTCAGAGGGTATACGAAAGATATCTGCTTGATATGGAACGTCAACTAGCTGAACTATGGGTTCACCATAGGGGTGATCGTCGCCAGTAGGAGATACTTTACTTCCTCCTTTGTTTTAAAGAATCGTGTTCTTGTCTATGTTCAGTGTAGCACTTTTCTATGTGACTACCTTGTACTGTAAGTACTTTAGTTAGGTCTTTATGCTGTCAAAGACTTTTCTACTCTAGATGTGATGTAAGACCTACTACAAGGTCAATTTTCCCAAACTTATTACATCTTAAACATCGATGATATTGACAGTCGGCTAACTTTCGTGTCACTCTTTGTTCAAAAACTTTCATCATACCTTCATTGGAGTCTATCTGAAACTTGCTTTAGTCAAGTCTTTGGACTATAGTAATTTAACTCCGGAATCATTTTCAAGCCTCTTTCAAAGGTTGGATCATATTATCCACCAACCTATAATACCTCGGCTTGAACGAAAAACGTCTTGAGACCATTGTATGAACTTACTTCCACTCTTTGCTAGGACTGCATCATAGGGATGTAGGTCGAACCCACGAGAACATACTTCTATTCTTTACATGAATGATCGAACTACGTTTAGGTTCAACCATACTCGCTCACAAATTCATTTCCTTTTCATGTAACAGAGTCATGTCGCTGAAGAAAAACGATCAACCCATCAACCAAACACCAAGTCTTCAGATTGATGCAGCTACCTTTCAAGCTGCAGTCTCGGCTACTGTGACAGTTGTTCTGACACACCTTAACGCTAACAACGCGAATGTTAGCAGGATTGTTAAAAATAATTCCAATCCAGGTAACAATAAAGTACCTCAACGAGCAACAAACTTCCACGATACCCCAAATCCCAAGCCCAAGAATAACAAACGAAAGTTATGGGTTAAGGCTAAAGGAAAATCACCCCAAGGGGCGAACAAAAGACAACAACCTATGGCAACCTTCGCAGCCATGACATCTGTACCTCCTACTACCATCCCTTCTGGTATCTCAATTGTCCCTACACCAGCCAGACAGTATGCCGGAAACCTACCAAAATGCAATAAATGCAGCTTCCATCATCTGGGTAGTTGTCGTCCGTTACACTGCTTTAAGTGCAACAAGAATGGACATACTACCAGCTGCTGCACGACCCGGATCCAACACATTAGTTCAACCACCAATGTCGAAATCTCACGGATATGCCATCTATGTGGCATAATGGGACACTTCAAGAGGGACTGTCCAACAGAGAAGAACGACGGCTAATCCGGAGGAGTTTGACCTCAGAATGGAAAGAGGCAACGAAGGACCCTACTATAGTGTAGGTTCACTTCCAATCATCTATATTTTGTATGCTTTTAAAACATGTTTAAAACTAGTGCAACTCGAGTCTTATCTTTTGCGAGATCCCGTCAGTTAAGGGACTCTCGTGCTGCGTATACTTGCCTTTTGTAGTATACTTTGTTCGCAGTAGTATTCCTGTAGTTACTCTAAAGTACTAAAACCTTGTTAAAAGTTGCACCGTTGTGTTTTGTCTGTAACGCCTTTATGTTCAAATCTAATGTCTTTTACTTCTAAGTAAGTCCAACATTATCATACCACTTGAGTCAACTCGACCAGCACAATACTAGATTCGTGCGTACATCTCTTTCTTCGAAATCATCTTTCTAGCGAAGCCGTCATTCTAGAACACCGAAGTGCTCATTCATAGAGTACCTCATGTTTCTTATCCTTTCCGAAGAAACCTCAGCAAACCTCCCCGAAGTACCAGTTGTACAGTATGTTAAGTTCAAACCAAGGACCTTTACGGTTCATCTATCGCTGAAGAATGTATACACAGGGGTGGTATATAATCAAGGTTCTACAGGTTTAGAATTGATGATTCTGTTGGATAAGGTGTCTAAGTCCATAACTATTTCGGGCTTGTACTTGACCCGACCCGGCATGGTCCATTTGGGTTGCATGGCACCATGCAATTGGATAGACTAAATGAGAGAAATAACACTTGGAGATTATTAATATATTATAAGTTCTAATATATTAATAATATTATTTAATTAGTTGATCAAAGAATTAATTTGGAATTAATTAAGTGATCAAAGGATAACTAATTAAATATATGGGTTGATTATGTAAATCATCCATATCTTGTATAGTGGGCTAAAAGGCTCCATGGATTATCAAGTTGGGTTCTACCCATAGGATGCTCCATGGATGCTCCATGGGAGTTACAAACCCATGGGTCATGGAAATGAAGAGTCATGACACATTAGGGTTTACATGGTGTAACCCTAGATGTGCCAACACTATATAAAGATCCCATTCTCCACCAAAATCGGTTAGACATAAGAAACTAGAGGGCTTGGCCGATTTTGAGAAGTGTGTGTTATCTCAAGAGTCTTTCCAAGAGCATTTGGTGTTGTGTGAAACATTTGAGGCATCACACTTGGGGTGCTAGGCTCACAAGGTTTCAAGGAACACAAGCAACAACAAGGTAAGTTATTCTATCTATGATTCAAGTTAACATTGTTCCCCATGTATGCTAGATAGGAATATAACCTTGGAATTCAACTTTGCATGATAATTAGACAAACATAGATCCAAGGTTATTAGGGTTGCATTTACACTTAGGAAGTGTTAGAATGCTCAAAACCCTTCAGTGGTATCAGAGCCTAGGCTTGTTTGTTTGTTATTTGTGCTTAAAAGTTGAAGAAAGTCGAAAATCTTGCTGTCTGACTGATGGACTCGGCGAGTCCATGGGGAGGACTCGTCGAGTTCATGTGTATCTTCAACCTACTCGGCGAGTAGGTTTATGCACTTGGCGAGTAGGGTCGACAGAGTGCAGAATTTCGACTTGAGTTGTTGGAAATGGATTAGAATCATTACCCTAAAATGTTTTGGTACTTGAAAACTTATTTTAAAAGGTGTAATTTCTTTTCTAACTCATTTACAACAACTAGTTATCAAAATTACAAAGATTAAATGTGATTTTGATTCTTGAAAGTGTTCATATTCATATTCTTGTTCTTATGATGTTTAGATGATCATAGGAATTATTTGTAACCTATGTGGTAGATTAATTCATGATCATAATGTGTTTTAATGGAGTCCATAACTTGTCCTCAAGTTATGGAAAACCAAAAGTCTCTTGGGTTAAAAACCATTAAAAGAACACAAGAGTTAGGAAAAATGAAAAGACCTCATTTTATTACTCTATTAAACTCATAAGTTACAAGAAATGAAAAGTTTTGAAAGTTTACAAAACTTGCCCTCAAGTTTTGGAACAAGTAAAGTTAAGTTAAAACTTTAGTTCCAACCCCTAGAATTTTAAAAGTTAAAATTCAACCCTTATACTTATATTATTATTTAATAATTATATATATATGTATAAGAACAAAGTCGTCTTACCGCTAGTACGCCTCATTCACGAAGCCGGTCTATAAGGTGGGTATAAGGTTGTTGCCTATAAAATGGTGACTTAATGGGTGTCCACTCTCACCCACCGCTTGCTTGATCGGTGGAGGGTCGTTAGCCGAACGGGTAAGACAAGGACTTATTAATTCCCATTCAAAGTATGATGAATATTATAAAGTAACGAAATGTTTTATTAAATTCCCAATCTTAGTTACTTTAGGAAAAATGTGAATAAGGTGCTATTCCATGAAATTACACTTTACACTTTGATTAAGTCGTTGGTGGAGCGTGTGTGGTTAACCGGCACACTAACTTGGACTTAACAAGGTAGGTAAAGGGTGACTTAGGGTTTATTATAGTATCGATGGAGCGTGTGTGGTTAACCGGCACATCGATTGAGTGATAAACTTTAAGGGTACCAAGTGATTTGCATGGTTACTTCACACCTTGTTTTGTGATCCTCGGTATCCCAGTCACAAAACTTGGAGGGCACACTCGAGATTGAAACATGCCTTTGAAAAGTTCATTGAATCTCAAAGAATCTAGGAATTTCTAAGAACCATTCAAAAACCTAATACTAAAATATTGCGGTTTTCGTGGTGGAAATTGGTGAATCGTCATTCACCTACCTTTCAAATATGATATAGCTTAGATTACGGCATACCTCTTCTAAGTTATATTATATTGTGATTGGATCCTAGCCTTAATACTACATTTGGGTGTTTTATTAAGGACTCTCTTATATCTAAACTAATCTTGTCCTCTTTCCTTCAGATGTCTTTCAACAATGCTTCTGGCTCTAATCCTAATGGCTGCTTTACCCTTATGAACTTGTGTGGGAAAGTCACCTTTGATGGATCCAACTTCAATGAGTGGATCAGAAACATCAGGATGATTACCCGCTACGAGGACAAAGAATATGTCCTTGACAAGGAGCTTAAGGAGATTGATGAGTCCACTGCAACTCCTCAGGAGATCGCTGAATTTCGGGCACATGAAAGGGATGCTACGAAAGTGGCTTGCATCATGACGGCCACGATGACAGCGGAACTCCAAAAGTCTTATGAGGAATTCTACCCTTATGACATGCACCAAGATTTGATGGAAAGATACCATCAAAGTGCAAGACAAGAGAGGTATGAAATCATCTGCTCCATGATAACAACCATGATGAAGGACGGGGAATCCGTCACGAGCCACATGCAGAAAATGCAAAGGTATGTGGATCGTTTGCTGAAGCTTAATGTGAACTTCCCGGAGGATCTTGCAATAGATATTATTTTGCATTCCTTACCATCGTGCTATGATCAATTCCGCATGACATATCACATGAACAAGGAAGAAGTCACCCTCAGCAAACTTCAGGGACTTCTCAAGACCGCAGAATCAGGTCTTAAGGGGAAGTCGGTTGCTATCACTCCTACTCAAAACTCTACTCCGGTTTTGGCAATTGGGAAGAATCGATGGAGGAAGAGAAAGAGATCTTCGAAGGGTACCAAGGCTCGGACCCTTGATGGCTCTTCTTCAAGTGAAACCAAGAAAGGTTTCATTACTCCTTCTTCTGACCCAAAAGAGGCTGAATGCTTCTATTGCCATGAAAAAGCTCATTGGAAGCGGAACTGCCCAAAATACCAGCAAGATGTGAAGGATGGGAAAGTTAAACCCAACCATGCAGGTATTTACACTATCATTTCTAATAACTCACCCCATTCTAATTCTTGGGTCCTTGATACCGGGTGTGGTATTCACATTTGTTGTGACTTGCAGGGACTAAGAAGAAGTGAGGATGTGGAGCAAGGAAGGATAAACTTGATCATGGGGAATAGGAAAGCTATACCTGTTACCAAGATTGGAGTTTATACTTTATCGCTAAGTAGTGGGTTTAGTTTAGATCTGAATAAGTGTTGTTATTCGCCAGGAATGGCAAGAAATATTATTTCCTTCCATGCTTTGTACAAACAAGGGTTTACCTTTTCATTTAATAATGAAGTTGGTTCTATTGATGCTTTCTTTAATAATATTCTTCATTTTAAAGCATTACCTTGTGATGGTGTGTATGAAGCTGTATCTGTTGTTGATAACTTAGGAAATAATGTTTTGTGTATTGATTCTACTAATAATAACTTGGATAAAGCATCTTTATGGCATTGTCGTCTTGGACATATAAGCAAGAAACGCATAGGCCAACTCCAAAAGGATGGAGTCTTGGAGTTGTTTGACCTAAAGTCAGATGATAGTTGCGAATCATGCTTACTTGGAAAAATGACAAAGTCACCCTTCACAGGTTCGTGTGAGAGGGGTGAAGGTTTGTTGGACCTTATACACACGGATGTGTGTGGACCATTCAAACATGCCATAAGGGATGGTAATCGTTATTATTTGACTTTTACTGACGATTATAGTAGATATGGATATGTCTACTTGATCAAGCATAAGTCAGAGACTTTCGAGAAGTTTAAGGAATTTAAACAGGAAGTCGAGAATCAATTGGGCAGGAACATTAAGATGCTTCGATCTGATCGTGGTGGTGAGTATCTTAGTTCAGAGTTCCTCGACTATCTAAGGGAATGTGGGATAGTCTCACTATTGACACCTCCTAGGACACCACAGTTGAATGGTGTGGCTGAGAGGCGTAATCGAACCTTGTTAGATATGGTTCGTTCCATGATGAGTCGAGCTACGCTACCAATCTCATTCTGGGGGTATGCCTTAGAGACTGCCGCCCATATTCTTAATCTTGTCCCTACAAAGAAAGTTGCCAAAACTCCTCACGAGATGTGGACTGGTAAAGTACCTAAACTAGACCATATCAAGATTTGGGGTTGCGAGGCTTTCGTGAGACGCGAGACTCATGATAAGCTCGAACCTCGAAGCGAGAGGTGTATTTTCATCGGTTACCCACAGCGATCCTTTGGTTACCTCTTCTACAGACCTAGTGACAATGTGGTCTTTGTAGCAAGAAGAGGAGTCTTTCGAGAGAGAGAATTTATAAGCCAAGGAGACAGTGGGAGGCAAATTGATCTTGAAGAAATTCAAGAATCAAGCGGTGAAGGAACTTCAAACTCTAGCCCTTAACTTGAGGAGGAAACTCCTGTTGAGCCAATTGACAAATCTGTACCTCTGAGACGTTCCACGAGAGTTAGGAGTGCACCTGAGCATTACTATGGATTCCATATTACTGCAGAAGGTGAGACACTTATTAGTGATGAAACACTAGTAAGTCAAGATGACCCTAACAGCTACGAGGAAGCCATGGCAGGCCCCGAGTCTGCTAAATGGAAAGAGGCTATGGATAGCGAGATACAATCCATGTATGACAATCAAGTTTGGAACTTGGTTGAAAATGTACCAGGTCGTTAGACAGTAGGGTGCAAATGGGTCTTCAAGAAGAAGACCGACATGGATGGTAAAGTACACACTTATAAGGCTAGACTGGTTGCAAAGGGCTTCTCTCAAATTCCTGGAGTGGATTATGATGAGACCTTTTCTCCGGTAGCCAAGATTAAGTCTATTCGGGTTCTGTTAGCCATAGCTGCATTTCATGACTATGAAATATGGCAGATGGATGTCAAAACCGCTTTCCTTAATGGAAAGTTGGCTGAAGATGTTTACATGAGTCAGCCAGAGGGTTTTGTCAGCAACGAGTACCCTAATAGAGTGTGTAAGCTTGAGAAATCCATTTATGGATTGAAGCAAGCACCTCGCAGATGGAATCTTTTCTTTGATGAAAAGGTCAAGGAATTTGGCTTTTCTAGGAGTGAAGATGAATCTTGTGTGTATGTCAAGGCTAGTGGGAGTATAGTTAGCTTTTTGGTATTGTATGTGGATGACATACTACTCATAGGAAACGACATTCCAACCCTGCAGGAAGTAAAGTCCTGGCTTGGTAAGTGTTTCGCTATGAAGGACCTTGGTGAAGCTGCCTATATTCTAGGGATAAGAATCTTGAGAGATCGGAGTAAAAGACTAATTGGACTTAGTCAGAGTACCTACTTGGATAAGGTGCTGAAGAGATTTAGCATGCAGGATTCCAAGAAAGGAGAGTTACCCATCCAGAGTAACTCCAGATTGAGTAAGACACAAAGCCCTAGCACTGAGGCTGAGATAGCAGAAATGAGTCGAACACCTTACGCTTCGGCTGTAGGATCGATCATGTATGCTATGACGTGTACTCGACCCGATGTAGCTTTTGCCTTGAGCATGGTTAACAGGTATCAGGCGAACCCTGGCAAGGCACACTGGACTGCGGTAAAGAATATCCTCAAGTACCTACGGAGGACTAAGGACTGGGTTCTTACCCTCGGTGGGAGTGATGACTTGAGAGTTGTTGGGTATAGTGATGCTAGCTTTCAGACTGATAGGGATAATTTCCGCTCTCAGTCGGGCTGGGTCTTTACCCTAAACGGAGGAGCAATTTCTTGGAAGAGTTCCAAGCAAGAGACAGTGGCAGATTCTACTTGTGAATCAAAGTATATTGCAGCTAGTGAAGCAGCAAAGGAGGCAATATGGCTGAAGAACTTCATTAGAGACCTTGGAGTTGTACCAGCTATTAAAGAGCCAATGGAAATTTTCTGTGATAGTGAAAGTGCTGTTGCCTTAGCCAAGGAACCAAGGGATCACGGGAGATCCAGACACATCGACAGAAAATACCATTTCATTAGACATCGAATCGAAGAAGGACTCCTCGTGGCAAAGAGGGTATCATCGGATGAGAACCCAGCAGATCCCCTCACGAAGGGACTGAGTAGGGTTAAGCATCTTCAGCATGCTCGGAGCATAGGGCTGAAGGATGATATAAGTTTTAGTAGTTAGATAACCCGTAAATTTGTAAAGTGTAATTGACATTTGATGATGAATAAAAGGTGTTTTATTTATGAGTAAAGTGTTGCTATCTCTTGTCAATCGTTTACTATATTTCTTTTGCATGTTTTGACTTCCAGAATAATTTTGTTTGGTATAACATATTATTCAAATCTCCACAGTCGGTCATATGTTGGAAGTAGATATGAATCAAGACTGTCATGTTTGGTTGTAGAGGTCTTGGACAAGGCTACAACAATCATGAGTGCTCATAAGTTCTGAGCATTGGACACAACCCACGCTCACTGGAATCACTTCATGGAATTTTATCTCGAGTGATCTTGAGGCGGTAATATCATATAAGTCTTCAAACCTAGAGATATGATTTGTTACTTACAAGTTGGTTATGCATTGACTGTACGAAACCGCATTGGTAACTCGATGTTATAAAACGTACTTTTGTGTGTAATTCAATAAGTGGTAGAACAAACATATGAGTCGAAGTTTATCTGTTCCTTCTTGGATTAGAAGCTGATATCTGGGCCCCTTGATGATTTTGTTTTGACCCATGTACCGGGCCCGGTCAATACTAAGTTGATGTGTTCAATTAAGTTCTATGTCAAACAAATCGGAAATCGGGAAACAAATGCTGGACAATAAGCAAGACAATGTTCCATGTATTTGTCCGGATGATATCTAGAACGGAGGATTATATGATCACTTATCTTAAATGGCGTATCATCATCTTCTCAGTTCCGAGAGACCTTGAAAGAGCTACGATTGCCGGTCGGTTCCTGAAGTACTAGAGATATAGTTATTAGACTTATCCAAGTGGGAGACTGTTGGATAAGGTGTCTAAGTCCATAACTATTTCGGGCTTGTACTTGACCCGACCCGGCATGGTCCATTTGGGTTGCATGGCACCATGCAATTGGATAGACTAAATGAGAGAAATAACACTTGGAGATTATTAATATATTATAAGTTCTAATATATTAATAATATTATTTAATTAGTTGATCAAAGAATTAATTTGGAATTAATTAAGTGATCAAAGGATAACTAATTAAATATATGGGTTGATTATGTAAATCATCCATATCTTGTATAGTGGGCTAAAAGGCTCCATGGATTATCAAGTTGGGTTCTACCCATAGGATGCTCCATGGATGCTCCATGGGAGTTACAAACCCATGGGTCATGGAAATGAAGAGTCATGACACATTAGGGTTTACATGGTGTAACCCTAGATGTGCCAACACTATATAAAGATCCCATTCTCCACCAAAATCGGTTAGACATAAGAAACTAGAGGGCTTGGCCGATTTTGAGAAGTGTGTGTTATCTCAAGAGTCTTTCCAAGAGCATTTGGTGTTGTGTGAAACATTTGAGGCATCACACTTGGGGTGCTAGGCTCACAAGGCTTCAAGGAACACAAGCAACAACAAGGTAAGTTATTCTATCTATGATTCAAGTTAACATTGTTCCCCATGTATGCTAGATAGGAATATAACCTTGGAATTCAACTTTGCATGATAATTAGACAAACATAGATCCAAGGTTATTAGGGTTGCATGTACACTTAGGAAGTGTTAGAATGCTCAAAACCCTTCAGATTGCACTTCAACTGTTTTCCTCGTTGGGATGTGAGATTAAAGAAGAATCATTTATTCGACTACCTTTTCAATCTTAATTATATACGACTCGTATACACGAGACTGCGATTGATGAACCATGTATGACTTCTAATATGAACTTCAAGACAGAGACTGCCCAAGACTACGAGTGCTCGCATCATCATGCGAACAAACTTAGAACCCAATATTGCTCCTGTAACCAGATCGCCCTACGGTCTAACGCCCACGGAGCTACAAGAACCATCCAGACAACTTAACGAACTACTCATCAATGGAATGGAAATACTAAGCTTCTTACCCTGGAGAGCTCCGGTCTTGTTCTTCAAGAAGAAAGGCGAATTGTTTCGTAGGTCCATAGACGTCAGAGACTTTGACAGAACTTCTATTAGAAATCATTACCTTCTGCCTCACATAGATGAATTGGCTGATCAACCAGAAGGAATGAAGTGCATTTCAGAAATGGACCCAAGATCCGAATATCACCAATTGCGAGTGTTAGTGAAGGATGTTCTGAGGACAATCTTCCAAGCTCGATACGGACACTACGAGTCCGTAGTGATACCCCTCGGATAGGACCAATACGCCCGTAGTATTCATGAACTTAATGAATAGGATACGACATTCTTACTTGGATCGGTTCGTCATTGTCCTCGTAAATGACTTACTTATCTACTATCGTAGTAAGAAGGAAATCATAAAGAGCATCTACAACGAACCATGGAAACACTACGATAAGGGAAACGTTGTGGAAAGTTCTCTAAGTACTAGTTTTAGATTTGAAGAGTCGAATTCCTGAAGCACACTATTAGTGATGTGGGAATTCTTGAGGACCCTTCCAATAATCAAAACTGTTGAGAATTTGTCAACACCGAAGACACCAACGAGAATTCGGCAAATTCTAGGTCTCGCTGACCTACTGTCAAGAGTTCATCCAGAACTCATTGCGGATTACGGAACCTCTTACGACTTTGACTCAGAAGGGAGTGGACCTTGACTAGGAGGAGAAGCAAGAGGAAGAAACCTTTCGAAATCTAAGTGAGAGACAAAATCCTTTTGGAGGCCTCACACTAGAAAGGCTTGATACGCTTTGGAAAGCGTAGTAAGCTAAATCCAAGATAGTTGGGACCTCCAAGATTCTTTCCCGAATCGGCCCTGTAACTTACAAACCCAACCTACACCGTGAACTTTGTAATGTACATTTTACCCTTCACATCTCGAGCTTGAAAATGTACCTTTCTATCAGGAATCTCGTAATCCCACTCGACGAGATCGAGATCAACGAGATCCTCGCCTTCGTGGAAGAACTTGTAGAGATCATGGACCGTGAGGTCAAGCAGACGAACCAAAGCTGCATCCCGATTGTGAAGGTTCCCTGGAACGCCAAGCGAGGACCGGAATTCACATGGGAGCACGAGGATCAAATGAAATTGAAATATCCTCATCTATTCGCTTAGTTCTCTGTAACTACTTTATTTGCTTAGACTTTAATTTCGGGACGAAATTCCCTTTAACGGGGGGATGATGTGACAACCCGGAATTTTTATTTGTTCAAACTTTAAAGTCAAGCACTTAATTTAAAATTCAATTACATTTCCTAATAATTGTTAGCCAATTTAAAGTCCGTTTGAGTGTTTTTTAGTATTTATTCTTCAAACGAACGGATGAAAGGAAGTACCATCTCGAGTCTTGGAGTTGTAAAACCGCACATACCACCTTATTAAGGAGTTCACGGCCAAAATTTTAGAGTTTGGGTTGTAAACTCCCTAGTGTCTGTGAACTCATGCCTTAGGCATGAGTTTACTCCCCAAACTCCTCACTTTTCACTTCCATTCTCAAGAACACCCTCTATTCTCTTTCAACTATCAACCTGTTCTTCACCCGATCTTCCGAAAACGTAAGTGATTCTCGACTTGAATTGTTGTTATAACCTAATACCTAGTTTTTATACATCATTTCATCCATTCAATTTTGTGTTTTACTTAGATCTTCAAAACACCAAGAACACCAAGAACACACACTAGTGTTCTTGGACCTTAAACACCAAATCAAGCTTCTATCTTGTAAGTACACTTTCCCTAGCTTCTTGGGTGCTTAATATGAACTTGATAACACTTGAAAATCATCAAATAACACAAGAACAAAGGATTTTACGGCCAAGGATGTTCTTGGGCCGTAAACCCCTTTTTAAGTGGTAAAATGGACATTAGTCCCTTCCTAAGCCTTGGATGCTAACCTTGAACCTTCCTAGAAGTGTTTAAGACCTTAAACAACAATAAAAACATGTCCCTAAGAGAGTTTACAGCCGTGAACACATAAGAATATGGTCATTTGGCGTAACCTCCACAAGGTGGTCTTATTATGCCCCTAATGCTTTCCTAAGGCTTTGACTTGATCATTTGATGCCTAATCATGACTTGTAAGACCTCAAAACACAATTTGGCACTTAGTACCATGAGTTTACGACCCTAAACTCATGGGGAAATGGTCATGGTCCGTAGACTCCATAAAGGGGTGGTTCATGGGCCATAAACTCCAATGCCATGTCATACAACCCTTAGGTGCAACCCTTTGGTACCTATAGGATTTGAATATGTCACAACTAGAAATTTTGTGCCTTGTAACTACAACACTTAAGTAAAAATTTTGAATCAAAAACTTAAGAGCATGTAAGATGCTTACTTTATGGCAGCAAAATTTCAATCAAGTACACCATACAAGCATTACAAGTAGTCAACAAGTAATTGGAAACCCTAGAAGTTCTTGTTTAGGTCCATTTTGGACTAGGACTTCCTTATAGGGCCCAATGGACCAATAAGCTTCCAATTTGACTATCTTGGGCTTAGAACCTTTAAATGGGCTCTAATTGGACCCACTTCCATTTGTTTCAACATTTTGGGCCATATTGGGCCTAGAATGAAATAAATTAAATATTATGAACCATTATGGACCATAATTAACCTAATCTAGCCTAATAAAGCATAAAAATCACATTTATATTTTATAGTGCCAACAATCATTCAACCTAACTATAATATAGGCTTAGGGGCAAAAAGCCCAAAAATCTCCTCTCTCCCCTCTCCATTCTCGGCCCAAGCCCACAAAGAAGAAGGGTTGACTTTGTTGGGTGCCACCTCACTTTTGCACCTAGGATTTCCATGCAACACACATACTTCCATGCAACTATCTTGCCAAACCTCTCTCTTCTCCCCTCTCTTCTTGCTCTCGGCCAATTTCAAGCACACACACACACACATTTCACTCATTTTTCCTCTCAAGAAACTCTCTCATTTCTCCTCCAAAATTTCGAGATCTAAGGAGCTTTCAAGAAGATATCTCCACAAATTCTTCACCTAAGGTAAGATCAAGTTTGGATCTATGATTTAGGTACTTTGTTTTATCAAAATCTTCTTTTAATCCATGTAAAAATCTTGGTCACTCTCCTAGAAACTCTGTAAGTTCGAGATCTTCCAAGAAGAGGTTCTAAGGCCAAACTTTCTTCTCATTTCTTCTAAAAGCCGAAACCCCACCCAAAAGTGAGCTTCATACCCCCTATTTTTCGGTTTTATAAGTTTTGTGGGGAGGGAATACAAGCAAATGTGTAGATCTATGTGTATATGTATGCTTTGTGTGATTTCTATGTTTATATTTATGTTCTTATGTGATTGTGGTGTTGGATCTAGTCAAAAAGTCCTTAAAACCGAGATTTACATTAGGTTGTATGAAACTTCTAATGTTTTTAAACAATAAATCCGTTATGATGAAATACTAGTACCACGACTACCGGCGAAATATAATACACCTTCAACACCAAAATCGTTATCAAACGAATTGATTCGGTCTCGAATCAATAACGAATCCGAAATTAATAACACGACGATACTTCAATATACACGCGGAAATTTCGGGAAGTCAATACACACGTGGGAATTCACCAGACGTCGATACACCATCTTTGGGCCCGAAAGTTTCAAATCTTGCTTGTTGGGCCTAGCTAGCCCAATGACATGATCTTTAGGCCCGAAGGAAACTCGCTTACATGTAGTTGGGTCTTATATGACCTAATTCTATGTAAAAGGACTTTCAATGGGCTTTGTGCTATTGGGCCCCAAGGGTCCTTTGGTACTGCTAGCAAAGTCGAGAATTCACAAATGCGGGTCGGGCCAAGGGCCCTTCGCATTCACGATAGCCTTGAATGACTTATGGAAATATCGGGGGCTTCGCACCCTCTTTTCTCCTTGGTTGTAGGGCTATGAGAAGTCAGGGTGGTTGGATTAAGTGAATAGTACGGACGATGCCTAAGGGATCGTTCGTATAGTTGTAAACTAGTCGTTTTCATTAACGCATGTTTGTAACAATTCACAACCCATAATTAATCCAATGTCACCTGGAATTATCGAATATACACATCGCAACGGAATAAAAAAATATAAAATGCATAATTCAAAGTATTAGGAAAACATCGGGTTTTCCTAGGGTTTTCAATTCATACACCTACGAGATGCATACCAAGTCTAACAATTTTTTTTTACATTTATAGAAACAAACAAGCATACTTACGGATCTTCACACTTTTTATACGATACTCTTTTCAGAAAATATCGGATTTTCTGGTGGTTTTCAAAACAATACAAAACATTATATTTCAAACATTACTTATGAACTCACCAACATTTCATATGTTGACGTTTTTCAAAATACTTGTATTCTCAGGTAACAGGTAAATCAAAGGGAAAAATGTACTCAGTGATGTCTTGATTTTTGTTTAACTAGTATCGAACAATCTACTTTTTGGGAATGTAATGTTTTGAAACAATGTACTAAATGTAAACACTACTAGTTGTACTATTTCAATGCATGGTGATGAATGATGTTATGTATCATGTATATTCACTGTAATGGTATTCAATTGAGTCACAACAGCCCTCGGACGTTTCCACCGTCTGTTTCGGGGGTGTGACAGAATCAAAGTGTTTCCATGACCTAGGGTGTCTTAACTTGATTAATTAGTTATTAATTGACTAATTAGATTACATATATGTTTATTATATTATAACTAGGACCATTGTGTGTGTTCAAGTCCTCACTTGACACCTAACACCTTGTCCGACACTTCCGAACAAACCACTCACTGCAGGTGAGTTCATACCCCCTAATTAACCTTTTAAATGTTTATAAATGCATTATGGGGGGGGGGGGAATACAAGTTGAATCATGTTTGGTTATTATATCAATCACATGTGATTAATAACTAGCATGCAAATGGATTTATTATACGTTAACTGTTTTACCAAACAGATTTCTCCAAATGACTTTCTTAAACGTTTTTACATGTTTAAAACTCTTTATCAAACTGTCTTACATACTGTAAGCTTCCTTTCAAACTCTGTTACAAATGTGTTTCAAACAAACATTTTCCTTATACTTAAACTGTCTTATCAAACAAAACACTTTCAATCGTTTTATGAACTGGCATCAAGTCATCGTTTCTTAGTATTAAACATTCAAAGGTTTTACAAAACTTCTTTTATGCTTTTATATTGTCAAATGCATGCCTAGATATGTATAGTTATATAAATAATGTTTAAAGGACTTAGGACGGTTAGCTCGCTTTATTTCCTTTTCCTCGTTGGGATGTGGCCTTAGGGCATCGGCTGCTCGTCCGAATGTCGTCTAAATATTAGTTATATATCATGTATACATATATAGACATAATAGTTCCTCCAGGAAGTTCAGTAACTTTGGGTAGCAAAGGCATACTTTCGGTTATACACGTACATTACTAGTAACTATAATAGGTATAGTTAGGAGATATTACTTACCATTCCAAGTACAAGGAATCACACAAGAGTCAGTTCATTCATGAGTCTATACTAATACATTACATATGAATAGATACACTTACATATTACAAGAATACGTTTACATAGATACGCATAGATGAATACGCTTACATATTACAAGAATACGTTTACATAGATACGCTTACATGAATCCTCTTACATGGATACTTTTACCTAGATACTATATGATGAGATACTATTACATATTATACATGTAGATTAGATCTGTCTATCCTAGTACAAAAGGACACTTTGCGGGACTAACCATTCCTATAACCTATGTTAGGTACAGAGGTAAATGCACATCTACGGATGTCTACGATTGATACCATTATAGGTATACTTTAAGGGACTAACTATTCCTAAACCCAAATGTTAGCAACAGAAGTAAATGTACATCTACGGATGTCTACGGTTAATACCATTCGGTAATTTCTATGCCGTGTTTATCCTAGTACCAATGAATAATACTTAAGTTATTAGCTCATTTCCTTTACTTTGTGATATATTCACATAAACGATGAGGTAGACTAATACTTATATAATTATATTATTACCTCTATTTTGTGACACTTTTACATAATCGATGAGGTAGACTATAGTTTTATAATAATAGTTAACAGGGAAAAACCGTCACATTTACAGTGATGCGTACTTTCAAAATAGTCTAGTCTCGGTAGAAGACTACTTTCAAAACAGTTAGGTCTTGGTAGAAGACTACTCTTTATACTAATAGAAATCATAGGGATTTGCTAGGGTGTTCAAACGTTTTCAACCACTTTCAATCAGTTCATACTTATACAAACTTTTTCCAAATGTTTACAAGTCTTTGCTTTCCAGTTTTACAAATCAAAGACACATTAATACTTATGAATTCACCTGCTTTATTGCTGATACTCGCTTTCAAAATACTTGTATTCTCAGGTCACAAATAGATAGGTACGATAACCAGGTTTTGTGAAGTCGGAGAAATCAAGACTCCTATTTTATTTTGATTAATCATTATGTTGTCTTATACTATGAAAGAACACACTTGTAAATGAAACTATACTATTAATGCAATGGATGATGTTGTTGCTTGTTTACTACTTTGCATTGTTGTGATACATTACATGATGTCCTCCGCCCCAGAACGTTTCTGCCGTTCTCGGTTTTGGGGTGTGAGAATAGCTAGGTTCAAATGTGGATTAACAAATATTGTGTGGATGTAGGGATTAATATGAGTCAAGTATTATTTAAATTTAATAAATAATTAATCAAATCATCTACCCTTTAATTTAGGCAAATTACTCTATTTAAAATCCTATTGCCTCTTCCATCTTCAACACCCACAAAATCATATCCCTCTACCCATCTCAATCTCTTATCCGGCGATCAATCCTAACCCACCCACGTTCGAAGATGACATGATCGTTGGATGGAATGACATCAAAATCGAAATCAGAATCGGGAGCCAACCCTCTAGGGCTCGTTCAATCGACGTCCGTTCAATGTACAGTTACAATAAAATCTGTTTAACCCTGTGCAATCGTTCATATCAACTTCATTATCTTCACACACTATCGGATCCCTTAATACAGAGAGAATGAACGAATTTTCTTCCACCTGCTCGAATTTTCATCACCAAAACCCTACGGTATGACGTCCCTCACAATCTCTCTCCTTCTTTCTTACAAATACACATTCTCATCGATTCCAATACGCAATCGCTTACCCCATTCAGTTTTGATTTGAAATTCCAATGGGTATCCATAAATGTTGTTCCTTTTTTCATTATCAATCTCATATGCAATCGTTAATAAGATTTAATTCATATGGGGAATTCTTGTTATTGGAAATTGGTAAATGGTAAGGGTCATTTCAGTGTGCCTTCCAAGTGTTCGATGTAATGCCACATAATAATTTTCAACAAAATTTGGTGTTTTTCAGAATATGTATGTTTTCTTAACCTACTTTTTACTCAAATCTGTTACTGGAAATGGTGATACAGATGCAAATGCATCTTACAAGTAATTTTTTGTTTCAGTTCCTATTTTGATGTGCATCTTACAGGGGGTGTCAGATTCCATGGGATTTGGTGAAATTGGACTTGAATTTTATTCCATTTTGTTGTTGGTTAAAAATGAGTTGGGATTATGTGAAATGGGTTTGGATTCCGTCGGATTCTTAGCCATCATTCCACATACCCTCAAATCACTAAGTACGTAGATGGTTTCTTTGGGTGTTTTTAATTTTATTTACAATGCACTATGTTTTTGAATGATAATAAACCTTCACTGCATATTCCACAAAATCAAAACCTTTTTATTTTGTGTTTATTTTCTATTCTTAATTAAGTTAATTGGAATTTGTGTTTACAATGTAATTTTTTATATATTAATGTTCATCTCGTGTATTTCAAAACCTGCATAAAAATTTTTGTTAATTTTATTTTTACTTTATTGTAGAATTGTTAATCAAACATCTGTTGTGACTAATTATATGCACGAGGAAGATGATGGAATATTTAACATTTTTTATTAAGTGGATGATAAATTCAAGGATGTTGATAATGAAGCAAGAAGTTCATGAAGCCAAAGGAAAAGGTACTATTTAGTTTCATATATGTGATGAAATTTTAAATATTTGAAAGTTGATTATATTTTTTTTTGTGGTTTAGGTATTGAAGAGGTTGTTATTGATGTGGAACATAAAGAAAATGGATTGAAAGTGTATTCTAGCCAAATATGTTTTGTTAGAATATTTAGAATATTTACCACAAAATTTGAAGTGATTCTTAGTAATAATATTGTTTAAGAATGAATTAGTGTTTTTGTTAGATTTTGATATTTTTTTAAACCATTCTTAGTTTCCGTCTTTAAGAATGACTTACTATAAAGCTTGTATTCTTATAGAACGTGACAAAAATTCAAAAATAATATTGTATTTTTATAGAACGTGACAGTAAAAAATGTTTTTTATTTATTTTTTGACCTTAGATTCTTCAATAATATTATTAATAGATGATTATTCTTTAAGAATGTTGTTATTCTTCAACTCATGGTTCAAAAATTTGTTATTCTAAAAAATTTCATTCAATTTTAATATGTATTCTATTAGAATATGTATTTTAAACTCTTAGTCCACATTCATCCATACATCCACACAGTATTTAGAATCCACATTATAACCTATATATATATATATATATATATATATATATATATATATATATATATATATATATATATATATATATATATATATATATAACGTTAATTGTCAATAATCCAATACAATTACTTTTTTGGATTTGGTATCAGAGCCGATACATGCTCTTGGGTTACAACCCTTTCCACCACTTCATGTTTACCCTTGTCGACAAATATCTTTCTCCCTATCAACAACTCCTGCCGAGATTTGATCATCGAAATACTGATCGACACAATTGATCATCACCATGACAACAATCACAACCTTCTCCACATTAGAGAAAATGTCACGCAACTTGTAACGCCCCAATTCTGGTATGTTATTTAATATTATTATTTATTCAAGTTTCAAGAGGGACTCGACGAGATAGTAGCCTGACTCGTCGAGTAGAGACGGGATTTCGAGCACGTTTGTGTTGGAAACTTGGCGAGTCCATATCCTGGACTCGACGAATCCATCAGTTTGAATGAAACCCTAAATCCCCGGGTTTTGCACCCTATTTAAGCCATGTCATGAGCCCCAACCTCGTCCCCCTTCACCCTCAGAGCATCATTTAGCAAACCTTAACCTTTCCTTGAGCATTTTGAGCATTCATTGTGTGAATGTTGAAGTTTTGGAAGAGAAGAAGTAGCTAGATCCAAGGGAGTAGAAGAAGGTCCAAGAACTTGCATCTATTGCAGAGTTATTGAGGTAAAAATCGGATCCCCTCTGTTGTTATGATTATTTCTCCTTTGTTGAATCATATTTAGACCATTTTATCCATTCCTTAGCTTATTTTTGGTAGAGAAATCACATTGGGGTGATTGGACTCCGGGTGTAGCCATGTTTCAGTCCCAAAGTTGTGGATCTAACACCTTTATGGAGCCTTTTTGCTTGAAAGCCCTAGATCTATTTCTTCAAGTGTCTTTTTAGCCTTTAAATCCATTTTCATGCATTTGTACACGTAAAGTTGGAAACTTTACGTGGCATCCAATCTTTATGAACCCATATCTATAAGTTGTATGCATTAGATTTGAGCAGAATCATCGGAGTAGTGTTGCATGCAACCGAATCGGCGAGTTGTTCTTCAGACTCGGCGAGTCGGGTCGTGAGTCCCCGAGTTCTTCCCTTTTATGTGTTATGCCGAGTGTAATCAGTGAGTTATGGGAGGACTCAGTGAGTTGGAGATCGGACTCATTCATGTAGGGACTCGGCGAGTCAATGCCCTGACTCGGCGAGTCCAAGGCAACCTTCATCTCCTAAGAACAGACTCGACGAGTTGTTCATACAACTCGGTGAGTCACAGCCAGAGTGTTCATGTGTTGAAGGACGACTCGACGAGTTGTTCATACAACTCGGCAAGTCGGATGTAGATTGACTGAGTGTTAGTATCGAAGAGGAACTCGTCGAGTCTATGCCAAACTCGACGAGTAGTAGCGAGCAGAAGCAAGAAAGTGAGAGTAAGGACTCGACTAGTTGGTGACCCAACTCAGCGAGTCAGGTCAACTGAATGTTGAGCTTGAACGATAGGTTGACTTTGACCAGGGGTAAAATAGTCATTTTACCCTCAGTATAGTTATCAGTTTCCCAAGCAGTTCATTCAGCAGCCAGATTACGAGGTGAGTTTCCTTTCAGTAGGAACTAGTCTAACGCAATAATGCTGGCCCGTTTAGCTAGCAGTAGTCTCCAGACTTCGGTCCGATGCAGTAGTTAGTATGTTTGATGCCTTCGTGGCTCAGACAGGATTTGTGTGTTATGTGTTCCGGGCTACAACCTGATGCAGAATGCAGTATATGTGTTTATGCTAAATGATATGTGATACGTGTTTATGCTATGCTATGATCAGTTAGTTTCGGAATTCGGTCCGATGTAGTCAGTTCCGGACTTCGGTCCGATGTAGCTAGTTCCGGACACCGGTCCGATGCAGGGGACAAGGTCCCAGTCAGTTCCGGACTTCAGTCCGATGCAGTTTCCGGATTTTGGTCCGATGCAGTGGGCAAGGATCAATATGTGATTTATATGTGTTGTATGGTATGTGGTAGTTTGGGGGGGGGGAGCTCACTAAACTTCGTGCTTACAGTTTCAGTTTTGGTTTCAGGTACTTCCGCAAATAAAGTGAAGAGCTCGGGTTGATGGCATCGCACACACCAAAGCTTTAGTCTTTGTCCTGGGAGTTTGTTTTGATTCAAAGTCTGATTTGATACAGTTGTTTCACGACAGTTTATTATGATTTGAGATATTTGACGAATGGTTTTATGATATGACGTTCAATATATGATTTTTATTATTATTAAAACAAAAATTTTTGGGTTGTATTTTTGGATGTTACAAGTTGGTATCAGAGCCTTGGTTTGAGGGATTCAGATACACTCTTTGGTGCATCTGAACTTAAACTAAGGAAATGGTAAAAGGTTCTAAAAGAAAAACATTTTTGAAAAGAACTTAGAAAGAAAAGAGTTTTGATAAAGAGAAAAGGGTGTGGTGCATGCGATCAGCTGAGCTCAAGTAAGTACTCCCATATTACGCATACAAGTTTATGATTATCATTTCCAGTTTCAGTTTTAGTTCCAGTTTCAGTTTCAGTTTCAGTAGAACAACATGCTAGTATAGGACTAAGGATCTAGGAGGATGCCTTATGTGCCTGCTTTATGTGTTTCAGCCTTATGAGAATGGCATGCTAGAAATTGAGTAGACAGCAGTAGGATAGCTTGTTCAGGTTATGCCTGATAGCATGAGCTTAGCATCATAGGCTAGTATAGTTTCTCATTAGGAGGATGGAATTGCTTGAGTAGTTTTTTGTGTCCGAATGTTGTTTGCTTCGTGCTTTGTGGGACTCTGAGTGATGAGAGTTAGCCATTAGGTGAATATGCTACATCACATGTGAACATGGTTGAATAATCTTAGAGTGTTGGATTTGTCCCTGCTGCGCAGCTCTTGTTTGAGTCTAACCGTTGTGGGGACGAGTCTTTTACTCGAAGGATTATCTGAGCCTCGCCACATGTGATAGTATTCAGGTAATGACTAATTGGCATTGCAAGGAGACCTTCAGCAACTGAGGACTGGTTGGGTTGACTCAGAGATTTCCCTAGGGCGAGCCTAGGATGAGAGCAATAGAGATCGGCAACAGTAGTAGTGGCTAGGTGGAGTCGAGGCAGTTCTTGAGGAAAGTACGGATAAATGTGGAAGGTAGTAGGGGCCATACTACTGGAAGCAGAGGATCCGTACTTGAATCGAGGAAGGTTGAGATGAGACCGAAAAGCCGGTAGTAGTAATGATCCCTCGAGTCATATTAGTGTTCTGACGTTTATTGTGATGTGTTTTCAAAATGGTGGTTTTACGCCGTAGACCAGCAGGCGGCAGTTCAGGTGCCGGAGAGGGATCAGGATCAGGATCGGGAGCCAAGCAATTGGATGAGCAGACTAGAGAGTTCTTCACTTCAGAGGTTACTCGTATCATTCTTGATCAGACTCCAGTGATCTTTGGTTCAATCAAGGAGGGTATATTAGAGCTGAAGGAGGAGAAGTTAGGCACATTTCGTTCTGAGGTGGCGGCCATGGTGGGGTCGTGCACACTTACTTTCAGGGAGTTCCGGGCATGTGGAGCTCCAGATTACCATGGGGCGTGGGACCCCATAGCGAGTACAAGAGGGTTAGTGGACGTGGCCAACACTTTCCGCACGACCAGGTGTCCTGAGGGGGACAAGGTGTAACAACCCGAAGTTTTCTATCGCCGAAAAACCCATTCTACCCGTATAACTCGTCGTATATCAAAATGTCCCGATGTCGTTTCGGGTTAAATTAATTAAAGTTATATGTTTATTATCCTCCAATGAGTGTCCAAACCCTTTAGGAACTCATGTATTTAGCCCAAAATATTTATTTCATAAGTTTTAAAAACGTCTCCGCCGGGTGGTGGAAACTTAATCGAGTACGACCTAAAGCCTCGTTTAAGGCCGGTATCGGGTAGAATTCCACCATGTCCAAGTTTTGGGAACTATATAAATAAGCTAAACCTTTCATTTGAAGCTTTTTCCTTCTCTCTCTACTCTCTCTCTAACCTCTCTCCTAAAATCCAAGATTAAGGGTCCAAAACTCAATTTTAAGGCCTCAAATCCCTAAGGTACCTTCCTAACCTTAATCTATAGCATATTTGGCTTCCAAATTAGGGATTTAATCATGATTTAAAGCCTTGAAAGTGAGTTTACGGCCATGGAATAAGCTTAGGCCGTAAACTCATAGTTAAGGGGTTTTTAAGCCCTAAAACCCTTCCTAAACACATTTGGACTTAAGATATGGCTAAATGGCTTCATGGAAAGGACTTATAACATTTAAAACATGGATTTTGATGAGTTTGAAGTAATTTAAGGCCAAGGCATAAGCTTGGGCCGTAAACTCATGTTTATAGAGTTTTCTTGACCTTAAACCCTTCCAAATCACTATTAAGGCTTAGATATGATTTTATACAATATTGGTTTAGCATTTGGACACTTGAAACATAAATTTTGAGGGGTTATTGTGAGTTTACGGCCAAAGCAAAAGCTTGGGCCGTAAACTCCTTAATATATGGTATAAATTCATTTTTAAGTGTTATTTAGCCCCTATAACACCCCAAAAGCCTTGGAATGAATTTTACAAGTCCTTACAAACAAGTTTTTGGCTTTAAAACACAAGGAAATACTCTCTAAGAGAGTTTACGGCCATGAGAGGGGTCTCATAGGCCGTAAACTCCAAAAATCCCTTTAAAACACCAAGTAAATTCATATAAGGTCTTGAAACAATTTTAGCAATCACATGTGATTTGTTTGGAAACCAAAAACACAATTTTTCTTGAGTATTTAGGAGTTTACGGCCAGGAGCCTATGCTAGGCCATAAACTCCGATAAATATGTCATTTTGATGATTTAAATCCATTCCAAGTCTTTAAATCCAAGCCTAGAAAAATGTTCTTAAGTGTTACAAGCCATTTTGTGCCATATCTCACCCCACCATGAGTTTACGGCCGTAAACTCATGGGTAGAGGGTCTTGTGACCGTAAACTCCCTAAGGAGTGTTTCTTTGAAGTCCCAACTCATTATCCTAACTATATGTGTCCCTAAATGTCCCCCGGGTCCCTCCAAACACTTGTATCGGAGTGTTTTCGCGACTAGAAACAAGTGTCCCTTTCAAATAAACAATCTAAGTCCTAATTAGATACAAATGTGTATCTTTACATTATACTTAGGAACCTTGTGTATTTACAAGCCCCTGATCAACTCTTAGCATCCAAATCGTCACATTTCTCGTCCGGTGAGTTCATACCCCTACGCCCTTTTCCGTGTTTTTCAATGTTTTCAGGGGGGGATACAAGCAAACTATAAATGTTTTCTAATTATAACATTGATGTGTTTCAAATAATATCTGGCAAACTTATAAACTCTTTTACTCCTTATGTATTAAGCTGAGCATAAGGAATGATTTATCGATTACAACTAAATGGATTTTAGTTAAGAAAATAACTAAACTAATCAAATTACTATGGGAATAATTTGGGGTTCTATAATTCTCTTTATATCATGTATTGATATCTGTATAAAATTATTAGATAAACTATGTCTGATTCAGTTGATCTCCGTATCATTTGAATGTATTGCCAGATAACTTCGTAGTATGTATCTATTTTCACTGTATTATGTATCATAATCGTTGTATGTTTAATATCGTATAAGAATCCTGTGAATAGTTTAGTACTAGCTTGTGAGTAGTCACTACCCTTTATGGATGATCAGTAAATCCTCCCCGGAAGTGTAACCAGAGTCTCCTGGAGGGAGAGCGAGGAATTTGTGAATAGATCTATTCGGGACTGACAATCCCACATCTTAACTGTTAGTTACAGTTAGGCGGGCACGCCTGGGATGACAAATTCTGTTATCGTCCGACGTCTAACAAACGTCAAGGAGGTCTCGTTGTCGTATCAGCATGGTTAGCCGACTCACAATATGTATTAATATAAGATTATTCACAGCTTCGAATTTTAATTCTATATTTCGTTCGGGATGGTAATCCCATGGTTTTGAATCTATATTTCGTTCGGGATGGTAATCCCATGGTTTCAAATCTATATTTTGTTCGGGATGGTAATCCCATGGTTTCAAATCTATATTTCGTTCGGGATGGTAATCCCATGGTTTCAAATCTATATTTCGTTCGGGACGGTGATCCCATGATTTTAAATCTATATCTTGTTCGGGATGGTAATCCCATGGTTTCGAACTATATCTTGTACGGGATAATAATCCCATGACTTTATCCATTTATATTATATCTAGTTTCGGGATAGTGATCCCATGGTTTTATCAAACTATTTTGTAACTATTTCGGGATGTTAATCCCAAGATTTTCAAACTACTTTCTATTTACAGTTCATGCATATGATGGTATTTCATATCGTATTCGGGATAGTAATCCTATGATTTTCAATATATAGTTTTGTGTAATAAACTATACTTTATGTTATTCAATCAATCTTACAATTAGGAAAATATGGGATTTTCCTGGGGTTAACTTATATCACGTAATTGAACTGTAATGAAAGATAATCAAACTAACTTTACATAAGAAAATATGGGATTTTCTTGGATAACAGACCTTTTCAGAAAACTAAGGAAACCGATACATTTTCGCAAAACAAAACCGCTTATGAACTCACCAGCTTTATGCTGATTTTCAAACTGCTTGTATTCTCAGGTCCACGTTAGACAGGTACCCGATGATCTCTTTTGGTGAAGACGGAGTGCATGGAAGACTCGTCTCGTTTTGTTCATATGACATATGTATAATCTTTTGTACAATTTACTTTTGAACCAAATGTAAACTTTCATATATATATATATATATATATATATATATATATATATATATATATATATATATATATATATATATATGTAATGTAATGGTTGTTTACTGTGATTACTATGTACATTGGATTTGATACACAACTTGGAGTCAACCCCGAAAATGTTTCTGCCTTTGATTTTCGGGGTGTGACACAAGGTCAGGTTGGCGTCCTGTCTTCTGAAGGACAGGGCACAGGATTGGTGGGAGGAAATTGGTCATGCCATCGGGAGTGACGTAACTTTGGATGCCATGACCTGGGCGGACTTTACCACCAGGTTCAGAGCTGAGTTCGCACCTATTATTGAGGTGCAACAGTTAGCACGTGAGTTCCAGGATTTGACCCAGACTACCAAGACAGTGGCGGAGATTACCGCCAAGTTTAGGGGGAGGGTACTTCTCGTTCCTCAGTATGCAGCAGATGAGGAAATGAAGAAAACTCGTTATCATGAGATGCTGTGGAGTGATATCTGCCAGTTTGTGAGCCGGTCCAGCTGTAAAACACTGGATGACATGATTTCCAGAGCTCAAGAAAGAGAGATTGACCTTGAGATGGAGAGGAAGAGGAAGCCGGAGGCGGCTTCGGGTACAGGGAGTTCGGGCAAAAAGCCCAAGGTCTCAGATCACAGATCCAGGAGTCAGAAGAGCCACATTTGGTGTGCCAAGTGTGGGAGATCGCACGACGGGGTGTGCAAGGCAGGGAGTTCCAGTTGTTACAAGTGTGGCCGAACTGGGCATATGAGCAAGGAATGTACCACCACTACCACCGCCACTACGACGTCAGATCTGATTTGCTTTTCGTGCAATCAGAGGGGACATAAAAAGTCCCAGTGTTCGAGTTTAGCAGCTGCAGGGAAGGTGTTAGCACATGCCCCTGCTACTTTGAGGATTACAGATGGCCGTCAGGGCCGAGTTGAGACGCTGGTGGCGAAGAGTAGGGCTTTTCAGCTGACAGCAGAGGAGGCGCGAGTGACTCCTGACGTGGTGATGGGTATGTATTTCTCCCTTATCTCTGCATTTATTAGGATTGTTTCTTATGGTTGTATGTTTTGTATAGGGTCGTTCTCAGTGAATGGCATTTTAGCTACATTATTGTTTTATTCGGGGGCTACCCGATCATTCGTCTCTCTTACGCTTAGCAAGAGGTTTAGCAGAGCTCCAGAGGAGCTAGATTGTCCACTTGAGGTTGAGATAGCAGCTGATAGGACCGTTAGGGTTGCAAGGGTACACAAAGGACATTCTCTACA